>NW_003315104.1:0-563667 GCF_000151125.1 Trichophyton benhamiae CBS 112371
TAATTATAAAAATTCTATTATTAATATTTAATATTAATATTAAGTTATTTATATTTAATAGTTATTAATATTATTAATAAGATAATATCTAAATTATAATATATTTTAACTTTTCTATATTTATTATTAAATATAAATAATTAGCTACTAATAAAAAATAAAATATAATTTTTTAATATTTTTTATTTTATATTTATAAAATTACTATTTTTTTACTACTTTTTATAATATCTCTATATTTTATATTAATAAAATTAGAATATATTATCTATAATTAAGCTAAATTAAATTTTATTATAATTTTTTTAGAAGATTATTTTTATATTTTTTTTTAAAATATAAAAAATAATATTAGCTCTAAATAATTTAATAAGCTACTTTTATATATTAGAAGTAAAAATAATATAAATTACTAGTATATTTATTTATTATTTAAATAGTAAATAGAGAATATTTTTTATAATAATATTAGTAGAATAAATTATATATAATAATATTCTTTATTTATCTATTTTATAAACTATAAATAAGAACTATAATATTATTAATTTTTCTACTATTTATTAAATAAATTTATTTATAATTTTAATTATTCTAAATTTTAAAAAATATATAATAAATTTAGGCTACTTATTTATATTTATATAATATATTTAAAATATTACTTTATTATAATATAATATTAGAATTAGATAAGTTATAAATATATATATATTTAAATAAATAATAATAATAATAACTAATATTTTTATAATTAGTAATATTAAATTAATTAGATAAGTAATATTAATATAAAGCTATTAATTTACTATATAATAAATATATTCTTTTTATTATTAGTATAATTATTATATTTTTTTTATTATTAATATATAAGTAATATTAATATTATATTATTTATTAGAATATTAAAGATAGTTAAGCTACTATAATATTATAGAATTAATAGATTAATATAATTCTAGTATTCTATATAATAGTTATAATAATACTACGATATTCTAAAGCTATATATTTCCAGTATGGAGCTAAAGCCGTTAAAAGCCAGTTGCAGCTCCAGTTAAAGACCCATTCAAGTTAGTTAAAGCTTCCGTTAAAGGCTGCTGGAACTGGGCGGCCTTAGTTAAAGCTCCAGTTAAAGCTCTAGTTAAAGCCAGGTAAACACTTAGCTAAAGGCTTAGTTAAAGACACGATAATCTTAGTTATAGTAGGGGCCCATAACAATCTCCTATCTTCACCTCCGACCCTCCGCTATCTTTCCTCTTGTTACCCCTCTCTTGCTCGTTTCCTCGCTCCTCACCATCTCTACTCGTTACTCCGTTCTTTCTTCTACTCTCTTCGTCTCTTCTTCTTTTCTTCTGTTTGTCTTTTGCTTCTTTGATAAACATTCACGTGACTGAGGCTCCACTTAAACTTTTCGAAGCTTCGACTTTGAACATTTTTTATGCGAGACAAATTTCATCGTGATAAGGAAGATCGCATTTCGACCCGAGGGATGGCAGGTTGCAGAGAGTGGTTTTGAGACACACGGGGGTTTTCCACTTACGTCTTGCGCTCTACTGCTAGGCATTGTGAAAATTCAACTGGACCTCAAGCGGCAAACGAAGTTGTGTGGGATCGCACCCAAGGCGCAACGTGAGAGACGATTTTGACGCAACTGCCGTTGGACTCGAATTTGATACTGATACAACGAAACTACCTATTGTCCGGTACCTCCTTTCATATACAGCTCGAAATGTCCTCCCAGAATGATGCAGCTGCCAGTACGGCGGCGCTTCCAATGTCCAATCTAGAAGCATTTTTAAAGCCATCTCCTGTTCTATATTCCGGATCAGTTGCTGCAGCAAAAGGATATCTTGACTCTCTTACACAGGACTTGAGACAAGAGCAGCGTGGACAAAAACGGAAGCAGCGTACCCCAGTCCCCCAAGCCCATCAGCTCCATGTCAATGGGTTCAACCACAATCAGATATGGGAGCAAGCGAAGCGCATCCTGGATTCAGCGTTGACAATATCTTCCCGGGACCTGGACAGGTTCAATGAACGAAATACGGCATTATCCAGGCCTTCCAAACCGAAGTTCCCTGAGGATGACGAGAGTATGTCGGACGATGTGGAAGACGATGAGGAAATGGAGGACGGTGAAGATAGTGAAGACAACGAAGAAATGCTGGACTTGGGAGATGAGGAAGAAGTCGATTTTGGTGAGGACTATGGCGAACCATTACCAGAGGAAGAAAATGAAGAGGTTGAGGAGGAGGAGGAGGAAGAAGAAGAAGAAAAAGAAGACGGAACTTTGGAGGGAGACGAGTCCCCGCGTCCCGATAAAAAGAAGAAAATCGATCCCCATAGCCTGAACGATGATTTCTTCTCATTAGAAGAATTTAACAAACAGTCAGCCTTTTTTGAAAACCGGGATTCCAGGCGCCCGCATACCGATGCTGACAGTGACGAGGAGGATATAGACTGGGATGCGGACCCCCTCGCACTGCCAAATATACCAGACAAGAGAACTGTGGACGAAGACGGAAATGATGAAGATGAAGATGATATGGACGAGGACGAGTTGGACCTTGATATGGAAATACCCGACGCCAACTCTGAAGAAGGAGATGAGGATGAAGATGGTGATATGGGGTTGAACGATGACCCCCGGAACGCTAAATATGAAGACTTCTTCGATCCTCCACCGAATGCTAGTAAATCCAAATCGAAACAGACAAAGCAAACTCAAGAAGATATAGATGCGGACATTGATCGAGCAATGGCAAACGTACGGCGAGATTTGTTTGACGATGATGGAATGAGCGGGGAAGACGATGCTATGGATGGCGAGCAGTCAAAAAACATGTCCAGTCATGAAAAAAGGCGAGCACAGATCGCAGATGAGATCCGACGGTTAGAAGCTGCCAATGTTGCAAAGAAAGACTGGACGCTGATGGGAGAAGCTCAGAGCAATGCCAGACCAATCAACTCACTGATCGAAGAAGATTTGGACTTCGAGCGGGTTGGCAAGCCAGTACCCATCATCACGACTGAGGTCAGCAACGATATCGAATCGCTCATCAAACGCAGGATCATTACTAAGGAGTTCGATGATATTATCCGTCGTCGACCACTTGCTATTGGCGAACAGGGCGGAGCCACTAAGCGCAAGTTTGAGCTAGACGAGACGAAACCTCAGCATAGTCTTGCAGAGCTATATGAGCAGGACCATCTACGTGCCACCGACCCGGGATTCATCGACAAGGGAGCTGAAAAGCTACGGAAAGAGCACAATGAGGTTATTCAGCTATGGGAGCAGATTAGCTCTCAGCTGGACACCCTATCGAACTGGCACTTCAAGCCCAAGAGGCCTCAGGTTGATCTTAACGTGGTATCCAATGTCGATACGATCACTATGGAAGATGCTCAGCCAACTACTCGTGGTGAATCGGGTATTGCATCTGGAAACATGGCTCCTCATGAGATATATAACCCAAGTGAAACTAGAATGGCGGGAGAGATCAAGTTGAAGAGTGGTGTATCGTTGGCCAAGGACGAGCTGGGCAAGGAGGCTAAGCTACGACATCGTCGACGCCGTGAGGCACAGAAGAAGAGAAAGAGGGAATCCCAAGCAGCTGCCAGCAAGCCTGACAGTGCTTCATCGCAGAAGAAAGAGTTGGTTTCGAACTTGAAGAAGGGAGGCGTCAAAGTCATTGGCAAGGGAGGCAATTTGACCGACGTCCAGGGGAACAAAATCCAGGACACTGCCTCCAAGGGCCGTGAGAACCTTAAGCTGTGAATATATTAAATACAAAATCATCTGTACCTGCATACCCTCGGCGTTGGTAGAGGCTTAGAAAATAAAAGAATCAAAGGTTTTACTTTTTACTTGAATATTCAGACGTTCTCAAGGCTTTTCCATTCGTTGTCTAAGAATATACAAAAATATCCTCTCCTGTTTACAGACGTCCCGGTCAACTCCCTCCGTCACCTCCACGACATCAAATTTCTTCTTCATCTGCTTGATAAACCGCATATCGGCCTTACGCCGTTTCTTAAAGCAAAAATAACACACTACATCCTCTTCATCCAGCAGCACCTCAAGAGTCGTCAGCAGTAGCGGGAATGCTGGCTCAAAGTACACACAATCCGCTGCAAGAATCACTTTGGCCCGGGGCAAAGCACGAACAGCGCCTTCGTCACCCCAGTCAAGCAAGGCAGCGTGTACAGAGCCGTTGAGCCCGTTTAGTTCGATGTTCTGCTTCATGAGCTCGAACATGGCCATTTGGTCGGTGATGTAGATTGGTGAATCGACGGCACATCCTTTGGCGACAGCGAGGCCTACAAGGCCACTTCCGCTACCTAATTCGATTCTAGCCACGGTCATTCATATGTTAGTTTCCGTCCGGGAGGTTTGGTTAATATTCAATACTTTTTTTTCTCTTGCAGTTATCTTTATCAAATTTTCAATCAAATCAAAGGGGATGGGTGGACGTGATTAGTACATTGTCTTGCCCTGGAGGCCGGCGGCATGGTTCTCAATCATGTATTTCGATAATACGACGCCTGCAGGCCATATTTGGCCGCCGCAGCCGTTTCTTAGGTCTTCTCTTAGCTGTAATGGTGGGTTGAGTATGCCGTCAAGAGAGACGGTGCTGGTGCCTGCACATTGAATCTCTCTGGGTGGGACGAGAGAGTCCAAAACTGGCGCAGATGCCTGCTCGGCGATGTCACCCATGGAAAGCTGAAGAATTTAACAACTGCTTCAGTGAGTTTGGTGGTTATTATCGAGGGTGATATTGGTTATTTGGTTGTCGTAGTTGATAATTTGGAGGTTTTTTTTCTCATGATTTTTTTTTTGGTCGAAAATCGCCTCTCTGTGCGGAAACTTAAAGCCCCCATGTAAGCCAACAGCACGGCCAAACGGTTTAAGGATATGGGATATTAGAAGCTCTCGAGGATCTTGTGGGATGCTGGATGCTGGCTTTAATGTTTGATAGTTTCTTGCTGTCGTGTTTGGTGGGATGTCTTGCCTTAATCATAGCCAAGGGATGATATTGATAATACGACTATCAATATCGATTTTGTGGAAAAATAAGGTATCATGGACAAACGTAGAGAGAAGGTAGATAGAAGAAATATGTTCATACATGGCTATTCTATACATGTGGAATTGATGTAGGGAGGTGCCTGTGCAGGTAGCAGATGTTTCCCCAACTATAAGCCAATATATCCAATAGACGAGTTAAGACAAGAGAAAGCAATGTCAAGAATGTAAATTGAGTACTCTACAGACGGAAATGAAAGGGGAGAGAGCGAGAGAGAACAATGAACTGCCCATTCTATTGACCTAGCTGTGTGGTTCTAGATAAAAGTGCGGCATGGGTATCTATGCGGTTAGATTAGAATAGGAAGAACTGAGTGATGCAACAGCTGAGAATATCAACTTACTTTGAAGGATAGGCCTGCTCCGAAGGGAGGCTATATGTGTTTCCAGCGTTCAAGTGAGCAGGTAGAGGTGGCATCCCACTTGGTCCAAGGACCTCAGCTCCCGAGCTGGCCTTCTCCTCGAAATGCGCAGCCAGTCCACGCTCCTCAGCCGTCTGCTGCGTCTGCACCAGCTGCTTCGAGCCCGCCTCACCTGCAAGAAGACTGTCCTTGGGCTCGGCCTTGCTGCCGTATGTCAAGAGTCCGACGACATCCGCCTGCTTCACCACGCTGGCCTGTGGGTAGGCTCTTCGCACATCTCGCTTCCAGTATGGGTTGTCAGCGAGGTCGGCTGCCGGGATAGTGACGGGGTCGTCGTATGTCTGTGGTTCAAGGGCTCCTGGGGCCGGGTTGCGGAATTGGGCGTTCAATGGGACACCGGACGAACGAGTAGGGTCGACGGCCAGGGCCCGTCGGATTCTCTCCCATATGCCGTAGGATTGTACAGTGTATTTCTAAACCGTGTTAGCCTCGTCGTAGAATGAGGGGAAACGAGGTCTTTGATGGGCGCAGATGGGGATATAAGTGTGTGCTGGTGCTGGTGCTGGTGCTGGAGATGTACGGACCTGGTTGACGGGGACGACGTGCGAGGCGGCCGACGCCTTCTGGAGGATCTTGGACGCTCTCATCTCCTGTAACCACTCAATTAGGGCTGTGCACTACGACAGACTGCGTGGGACTCACCGGAATCAGAGCAAAGACGCTGGCTTGGTCGCTCTTCCTGTGGTTCTTTTCGTCTGCTTCTTCTTCTTGACGTTGGTCGAGAAGCCGAAGCCAGCGAGCAAAACGAGAGTTCGAAGCGCAAAAAAAACGCCAAGCTCGAGCCGGCTTCGAACGTCAAAAAAACAACAACTCAAGACGAGAGAGAGAGAGAGAGAGAGAGAGCAGCGANCCAAGACGGAGAAGCGGATTTGATATGCAGCGAAAGATGGGGTGATTACTGGAGCACAGCGCTACAAGATGGACGGCCGGGGCTGGGGGGGCCGGCTGGGAGTCTGCTGGTGGTTCTACGATGGCTGGCTGTCGCTGGCGGTCTATACTTGGGTGGGCGCTTCTTCGACGGGCTGGAGAGAGCGCCCTTGGGCGAGCGCCAGCTGGGCTCAGGACAGCGGCAGCAGAGATAGAATTAACGCGATAGATAGGCGATAGACAGACGCATTATAGGAGGCGAGCTCGCGCCTGGACGCGGTAAAGGAAGCAGACGAAGAAGAAACGAGCTAGCGACCTTGTCTTCTTCTGCTGCCAGTCGTGCGCGCTTCTTCTCTTCTTCTTTCTCCGGCTTCGCTACACATTCCACCAAATTCTCCCTTCATCCGCTGCAAAGCAACCAGATAGACAGACCTACGATGGCTCCTGAGCTGAGAAAACGCAAGGCGCCGGCTCCTGCTCCAGTGGCAGAGCCAAAGGCGAAGAGAGGAACCAAGGCCGGCGCCAAAGCTGAGCCCAAGAAGGCCGCGCCCAAGGAGAAGAAGGCCGCCGCCGCCGCCGCCGCCGCTGCTGCTGCTCCTGCTGAGTCTGAGAAGGCCGACAAGAAGGAAGAGAAGAAGGAAGAGGAAACCGAGGAGAAGAAGGAGGAGGAGGAGGAAAAGAAAGAGGACAAAGGTGAAGAAGCTGAGGAGAAAGCTGCCAGCCGTGTCCCTGAAGAAGGCGACGTCCTCGACCTCAGCCAGTTCGAGGTTGAGATCGAGCTCAATGACGGCACAAAGACATCCTTCAGAAAGCTGCTGGAGGAGAGCAAAGAGGGCGTCGTCGTGTTTACCTACCCCAAGGCCTCGACTCCTGGCTGTAAGTCGGCTCTCCTTCTCAATTGCCATAAAAAGAGAGAGACGGGTCTCCATCTAACAGTGTGTTTGTTTATAATAATATATAGGCACCAGACAGGCATGCGCCTTTAGAGACGACTACGCCAACCTGACCTCGACTGGACTCTCGATCTTCGGACTCTCTGGCGACTCTCCCAAGGCCAACACGACGTTCCAGACCAAGCAGAAGCTGCCTTACCCGCTTCTGTGTGATCCATTCTTCAAGCTCATCGGCGCTTTTGGCCTGAAGAAGACCCCCAAAGGCACCGTCCGCGGCGTGTTTGCCGTCAACAAGGAAGGAAAAGTGCTTCTGCGCACCCCGGGAGACCAGAGAAGACGCTCAACCTGGTCCAGGACTTGGTCAAGGGGAAGTAAGCGGGCAGATGTTCTTCAATGTGTGCAAATGATGGATGGACTGGTGTTTGTTTTATCTGTGGTCTTCTTTTCTGAGGCGAGATCATGCGGGTTCGCTCGGTGATATAAGGATCTCTCTCGCTCTCTTCCTGTTCTCTGTGTGTGTTGTTCTTCTCTTTATCTTACAATGGATGCTCCGTACTCTCTCGGTTTATCTTTCTCCATCGTCTTTCTGTCGTCTCTCCAATGCTCTTCCGCCGCTCTTCTTCCCGACGGACATTTATTCTTTATTCACTCTTGATTTCCACTGAATCAACGAGAAGAGAGGCCGGCGCGGCTTAGTCATCAGCTTAGCGGGGAGGCGGAGCCTTGGTTGGCGCTGAGGTGACGCTGCAGAAGAAGATCAAGTTAGCAAAAAGGAAAAGGAAAAGGAAAAGGAAGAAGAAGAAGAAGAAGAAGAAGAAGAAGAATCCTGGAGCCTTGAGCAGTCGTGTATCTCTGTGGCTGGTGCAAAAAGGGCGCTCGCTTCCGCGCATCTATATAAACCAGTGGTCGACCGCGATCCTCCCAGCGCAAACCTCCAGGCTGCTCCGTTTTAGTTACCCCTCCGACTAGTTAACTAGTTATCCCTTAACAATATAACGACAATCACCAACAGCTACTTAATATCCGGCTGCCAAAGAGACACAGGACAGGAAGACGGCGCCATGAATGTGATAAAGCTCCAAAGGTCAGCAGAGCGCAGATCAAGCCGTTGTGGCCGGAGATATAACTGACTGGGAGTTACAATAGGAAATACCCGCAGTTCCAGCAGAACGAGATCTTTACCCTCCAAGATGCCTTCCACAAGCTAGACGTAGACGACAAGGGCTACCTCGACGAAGCTGAGACAATCAAAGCGACCCAGGCCTCAGAGAGACTGCCGTACGATGTCGTCCGGCAGACATTGAAGGAGGTCGAGCTGGATAGCTCTCGCCGGGTTGAGTTCGAGGATTACGTTGACGTCAGTGACCATTGAACTCCTGCATCCCGACTGAATATTTACGGGGAAATATGTTCGAATAATACAGTGGATGCTGACAGTGTATAGTTGATAGCAAAACTGCGAAGCGGTGGCCAACCCGCCAGTGCCGCACCCCCCGTTCCCTCCAAACCCTCGTCGCATGTCTCCGGCGGCCATGGACATGCCTCCAAGGGAAGCATCAGCGGAAAGATCCACGTTCAGGGCTCGTCTGCGAACGTCACACATACCATCAACGAAGATGAGAGAACCGAGTTCACCAGACACATCAACGCCGTGCTTGCCGGCGACCCGGATATCGGCCACATGCTCCCCTTCCCAACGGACACCTTTGAGATGTTCGATAAGTGCAAGGATGGTTTGGTGCTGGCAAAGCTTATCAACGACAGTGTGCCCGATACTATTGACGAGCGAGTGTTGAACAGACCTGGCACACGAATAAAGCAGCTTAATGCGTTTCATATGACCGAGAACAATAACATCGTTATCAACTCAGCAAAGGGCATTGGATGTTCGGTTGTCAATATTGGAAGCGGAGATATCATTGAGGTCCGAGAACATCTTATTCTCGGTCTTATCTGGCAGGTTATTCGTCGTGGTTTGCTCGGCAAGATTGATATAAAGCTTCACCCCGAGCTGTACAGATTACTGGAAGATGACGAGACATTGGACGAGTTCCTTCGTCTGCCTCCTGAGCAGATCTTGTTGCGCTGGTTCAACTATCACCTGAAGAATGCCAAATGGCACAGAACGTGAGTACTGTCTTGTCCAAGGAAGAGCAATCAATGGGAGCTAACGTATACGCTAGAGTATCAAACTTCTCTACTGATGTTAAAGATGGAGAGAACTATACCATCCTGCTGAACCAGCTGGCCCCTGATATCTGCTCACGGAAGCCCCTCGAGACCCGTGACCTGCTGCAGCGTGCCGAACAGGTCTTAGACAACGCTGATTTGCTAGAATGCCGCAAGTTCCTGACACCATCCTCGCTTGTGGCCGGAAACCCTAAGCTTAACCTTGCCTTCGTTGCCAATCTGTTCAATACTCACCCCGGACTGGAGCCCATTACAGAAGAGGACAAGCTCGAGGTGGAAGACTTTGACGCCGAAGGAGAGCGTGAAGCTCGTGTATTTACTCTCTGGCTGAACTCTCTTGACGTCCAGCCAGCCGTCAATTCGCTCTTCAACGACCTAAGGGATGGAACCATTATCCTCCAGGCTTACGACAAGGTCATCCCGAACAGCGTTAATTGGCGGCACGTTAACAAGCCTCCCGCGTCGGGCGGTGAGCTGATGCGGTTCAAAGCCGTGGAGAACACCAACTACGTAATTGAGATCGGGAAACAAAACCGCTTCTCCCTCGTGGGCATTCAGGGGGCTGACATCACGGATGGCCAACGCACCCTCACTCTCGGCCTAGTCTGGCAGCTGATGAGAAAGGACATTACCAACACATTGTCCTCCCTCGCTGAGCGACTAGGCAAGCGTGAAATCACCGACAATGAAATGATTCGATGGGCCAACGACATGTCTCGCAAGGGCGGAAAGAGCTCAAGCATCCGCAGTTTCAAGGACCAGTCTATCGCCACCGGTATCTTCCTGCTCGATATCCTCAACGGAATGAAGAGCAGCTATGTCGACTATGACCTTGTCACCCCCGGACGAACAGACGAGGAGTGCTATGCTAACGCAAAGCTTGCCATCAGTATTGCCAGAAAGATGGGGGCCACGATATGGTTGGTTCCTGAGGATATCTGCCAGGTCCGCTCCAGACTTGTCACCACATTTATCGGTAAGTTTGTGCCTCTTACAATCCACTTTTTTCTCCTTCCTTCGCTAACCATTCCCGCTAGGATCGCTGATGGCGACATCTGAGAAGATGTGAGGGGAAATCGAAAGAACGGGCGAAGCAAATGAACTACTCCGTACTTGCACACTATGTAGAAAATAGTCAATGTCGAACGCCAGGTGGAGCATGAAAAGGAAGAGTGCGGAATTGAAACCATATCTGGGCGTCACGAGGAAGCTGACTGTTTTTGTTTCCAAACACTGATATCATAACAAAAATACCTATTTCAATCAATTGACAACTGACGCTTGTATCTGTACTTTCTGTAGCCATGGCTGGCGCCTCACTTTCAATGTAGTCCCCCAGCTATAATGAAGGAATAACATGTTAACTTCCAGGTCCTTCCCTCCGGTCATGTATACTAACACTAGCTGCTCTAGTTACTAGCTCGGGAAACCGGCCAACATCCACAAAACCTAACGTGTCAGATGGACTGGAAAGCTTTTCAGGAGTTGCCCCTTTCCGCGGGAGTTTGCTGCCCACTGCTTTCGAATCCAGCTCCTCCGTTTGGCCGGCAGAGCTATCGTGACGCTTCGTCCGGCACGCAACGTCGGGAAGAGCTTATCGATAAGCTTTTTAGTGGCGCTTAGTGGGGCGGCTCTACGGAGAATCGCCGACGACCGCTCGAACCTCCAGCCGGCGGGCTCATCCGGCTCGCTTCTGCTGCTATATTGAAACCCGATATACCCCAGGCAGAGACGCTGAGAAGGCCTTGGGAAGCTCTTATCTACCCCTGACTGCTGAAGAAGACCAAGACGACGAACGATACTGCTTGATTGATCCCTTTTGGATACTCCGTTGCTGCTAGCTATCTGGGCGTGGCCATGTCTCAGGTCAAAGGAAATGGAATCCGCATTGCCATTGACGTTAGTATTTCTCGATATTACTACAGGATGTCCTGTTTACTGAACGTCCCGTACTGATATGTGTATGTATATAGCGTGGCGGCACGTTCACGGACTGCGTAGGCAATCCGGGGACGGGCAGGATGGAAGATGACGTCGTGATCAAGCTTCTGTCCGAGGATCCGTCAAATTACAAGGATGCACCCCTCGAGGGCATCCGTAGGCTTCTATCGAAGTTCCAGGGCGAAGAGATCCCTCGAGGCGTTCCCATCGACACATCCAAGATTGAGAGTATACGGATGGGCACGACTGTTGCTACCAATGCCCTCCTCGAGCGTAAGGGTGAGCGTATGGCCCTTGTCGTCACCCAGGGCTTCCGGGATTGCCTGAAGATAGGAAATCAGTCTCGTCCTAAGATCTTCGACCTTGCCATTCGTCGACCGGACGATCTGTTTGAGGAAGTGGTTGAAATAGAAGAGAGAGTTACCCTGGAAGACTACGCTGAGGACCCAACGAGGCACGCAACCCCCACGGTGGCCCGTACCGAGGAAGCCAAGGATGCTGACATTGTTCGAGGCTTGTCTTCAGAGGCTGTGCGGATCCTGCAGCGTCCATCTGAGAGTAAAGTCAGGGAGCAGCTACAAGCTTTGTATGATAAGGGCTTCAGAAGCATTGCCGTCTGCTTGATGCACGGCTATACTTTCCCAGACCATGAATCTCTGGTTGGAAAAATTGCCAGTGATATCGGCTTCACGCACGTCAGCTTAAGTCACCAGCTTATGCCCATGATTAAGCTCGTTCCCCGAGCTACCTCTGCCTGCGCCGATGCTTACCTCACTCCAACTATCAAACGATACATTTCTGGCTTCCAGTCTGGATTCAAGGGCGTCCTGGGCGCAGGAGGTGTCAAGGACCCATCTCAGCCAAAGAGCGCTCGATGTGAATTCATGCAGTCGGATGGTGGCCTTGTCGATGTCAATGGCTTCACCGGTCTCCGAGCTATCCTTTCCGGCCCTGCCGGTGGTGTCGTCGGATATGCCCTGACTAGTTACGATCCCAAGACCAAGATACCCGTCATCGGTTTTGACATGGGAGGAACAAGTACTGATGTCAGTCGATACGGTGGCCGATACGAGCACGTCTTCGAAACCACCACTGCAGGTGTCACTATTCAGTCACCACAGCTTGACATCAACACTGTCGCTGCCGGAGGTGGTTCTCGCCTCTTCTACCGCAATGGTCTTTTTGTTGTTGGCCCTGAGTCTGCCGGAGCTCACCCAGGCCCTGCTTGCTACAGAAAGGGAGGCCCCTTGACTGTCACTGATGCCAACCTCTTCTTGGGCAGACTTCTGCCCGAGTTCTTCCCCAAAATCTTCGGAAAAAATGAGGATGAAGGACTGGATGAGAAGGCCAGCGCTAAGCTCTTCGAAGAACTAGCTGACAAGGTTAACGCTGAGATGGCTGAGAGTGGAAAGAGAGGCAAGATGACTGCTGATGAAGTCGCTTATGGATTCATCAAGGTTGCCAACGAGGCTATGACTCGACCAATTCGCTCCCTTACTGAAGCCAAGGGCCACGATACCTCGAAACATCGTCTGGCTACCTTCGGTGGTGCCGGTGGCCAGCACGCAGTTGCAATTGCTGAAAACCTGGGTATCAAGCAGATCTTGGTCCACCGTTACTCCTCCGTCTTGTCTGCCTACGGAATGGCTCTTGCCGATGTAGTTGACGAAAGCCAGGTTCCAGAGTCCATGTCCTGGTCCGAGAGCTCGGAGGTCAAGGCCAGCATTGAGAAGAGAATGCAGGAATTGAGAAAGGGGGCAGTCGCGAGACTCAATGACCAGGGTTTCAAGGAAGAAGCTATTGTTTTCGAGGAATATCTCAACATGAGATACCGCGGAACCGAGTCTGCTCTTATGATCATTAAACCGCAAGATGGCGGAGCGTTTGGCAAGTCCTTCATTGAGCAGCACGAAAAGGAGTTCGGTTTCACCCTTCCTGACCGTGACATCATCATTGACGACATTCGTCTCCGAGCTATCGGAAAGAGTTTTGATAGCTTCCCTAAGACCGTCGACGAGCAACTTCGTGACGCAAAGCCAGTTCCAGTATCCAAGAGCAAGGCACATGCCACTCAGAAGGTATACTTCGAAGGCGGCCGTGTTGATACTCCTATCTACAAGATTGGATCTCTGGAAACAAATGACCGTATCGACGGACCTGCTATTCTCGGAGATGGAACCCAGACTATTCTGGTCACCCCAACCTCCTCTGCTCTCATCATTGATACCCATGTGGTTATCGACGTTGACGTTAACAAGAAGGAAAATGCAAAGGCATCGGCTGATGTGGTCGATCCAATTCTGCTGAGTATCTTTGGCCATCGGTTCATGGCAATTGCTGAGCAGATGGGTCGTGCGCTGCAGAAGACTAGTGTCAGCACAAACGTCAAGGAGAGATTGGATTACTCCTGTGCTCTGTTCGACAGTGATGGCGGCCTTGTTGCCAATGCTCCTCATTTACCCGTCCATCTGGGCAGCATGTCCACCTGTGTTCGTACTCAAGCTGGAATGTGGAAGGGAAAACTCAAGCCAGGCGACGTGATTGTGACCAACCACCCTGAGTTTGGAGGCACCCATCTGCCTGATATCACTGTGATTACCCCAGCCTTCTCTGGCAACGAGATCATGTTCTATGTTGCGTCCAGAGCTCATCATGGTATGTAACGACCCTTACAACTATCATTACTTCGCTGAGTACTAACAACTATTGTAGCGGATATTGGAGGAATCCTACCAGGATCCATGCCTCCACACTCGAAAGAACTGTACCAGGAGGGTGCTGCTATAAAATCAGAGAAGCTTGTTTCTGAAGGGAAGTTCAACGAGGAGCGTATGGTAGAGTTGCTCTACCGTGAACCTGCCAAGTACCCTGGCTGCAGTGGAACTAGATGCCTTGCAGACAACCTCAACGATCTGAAGGCACAGGTCGCCGCAAACCAGAAGGGTATCAGCCTCATCTCTACCCTCATTGAGGAGTATGGTGGATCTACCGTCCAGCTCTATATGAGGAGTATCCAGAAGAACGCAGAACTCAGCGTACGCAACTTACTGAAGCAAGTTAGTGAGAGATTCAAGGGTGCGGACCTCACTGCAATTGAGCACATGGATGACGGCAGCCCCATCCACCTCAAGATCTCCATAGATGCTGAGAAGGGAGAGGCTATCTTTGACTTCGAAGGCACCGGCCCAGAGGTTTATGGTGAGTTATATGCGGGTTATCAAGGGTCAAATATGCAATCGCGTTGCTAACGATGATATAGCCAATACCAATGCCCCCGAAGCCGTCACTTACTCCGCTATCATTTACTGCCTGAGATGTCTCATTTCGGAGGAAATCCCACTCAACCAAGGCTGCCTGAAGCCTATTAACGTTAAAATCCCCAAGGGCTCATTCCTCTCCCCATCTAGCAAAGCTGCAGTTGTGGGTGGAAACGTCATGACAGTAAGTTTTTACTTTCATAGGTACTGAGAGCCACGCATATCAGACCATGCTAACCGCATTACAGAGTCAACGTGTCACCGATGTCATCCTGAAGTGTTTCCAGGCCTGTGCCGCCTCCCAGGGTGATACTAACAACCTGACCTTCGGATTCGGAGGCAATCTTTCAGGCGAGGAGGAAACCAAGGGCTTCGGATACTATGAGACCATTGCAGGTGGTAGCGGAGCCGGTCCTGACTGGGAGGGAACCTCTGGAGTCCACACCCACATGACAAACACCCGCATCACTGACGCGGAAGTGTTTGAGAGAAGATACCCCGTTCTCCTCAGAGAATTCAGCCTGCGCGCCGGATCCGGAGGAGCGGGCCAGAACCGCGGTGGTGATGGTGTCATCAGAGATATCGAATTCCGCATTCCTGTCCAGGTATCCATTCTTTCCGAACGTCGTGTCTACCACCCCTATGGTATGCACGGTGGAGAGGATGCTGCCTGCGGCCAGAACATCTGGGTCCGTAAGATGCCTCAGCCTGAGGGATCTAAGGAGCCTCCAATCATCAAATATGTGAGCTTGGGAGCCAAAAACACTGCAAATATGGAACCAGGTGACCGCATCATTATCAAGACTCCTGGCGGAGGTGGATATGGAAAGCCCGGAAATGAAAGCGTTGTTCGAAAGGAAGCTGATCCTCAGCTTGCCTGGAAAGGAGGCTCTTTGGCATCGCGCGTTGGAACCCAGGAAACTAACTAGCATGTAAGTTGGGACATGAGGAACAAACAAGGTAGGCTAGGTAACTAGACAGCTAGCTTATTTGCCAAAAGAAAAAAAAAAAAAAAAAAAAGAGCTCACCCAGCGACGTAGTTTTTGATTATATATGAATATCAGATTATTCCACATTAGACAATAGGTCTCAACTGGAATCAGACTTTCAATAGAAATTACCAATTTTTTTTTTAAATCAAACTGGATATCTCCAAATTCCCATGCCATACACCAGGCGCCAGCCGGGTTACACGTAATTTCATACACCAGGTTCCAACCAGGGCAATTTGTACTTGTTTTAAATTATTTATTCGTCGTCATCCTCGTCGCTCGTAGCCTCGAAGTTTTTCGTGGGCGATGGTTTCTTAGCTTTGGAATTGGATGATTTCGACTTTTCCTCATCCACATCGGACATTTCTTCGTCCTCTTCACCAACTGTGGCAGCGGACTCAGAGAAATCCGGACGAGTAACCTTGCCCCCTTTCTGTTCGATAACGGCTGAGATTTCAGGAAGTAATGTAACGAGGCTGTTGAACTGTTCTAGTGTCATAGATATCCCCTGGTAGGAAGCGCGAAGGGTTAGCATGGTTTCCTTGCAACGAGGGTGGCTCAATGGATATTAATACCTTCTTTCCAGGCAGTTCTTGACCATCTTTCTCATAATACTCGCGCACATTCACTAGGACGCGTCCCTTGAATGTAGATATAGTGACACGCCTCTGCCGCGAGATCTCCCAGTATGGATCTCCGTTGGAATCCGTCTTGGGAGCTTTATCTAAAGTCGCGGATATCTGAGCATTTGGACCGGCTTTGCCTGCATCACCGGCTGTTTTGGCCCTCTTGGAACGGTCTTCCGAAACAGCTGGTTCGACGTCTTCGGATGAAGCTCGTTTCCCGCGCTTGAGACCCATGGTTTAAGAGCGCGTTTTAAGATGTTTCAAAACGATAAGAATAGTGAAAAAAAAATATTGAGGGTACAAATCTCAACGTCTTCTATTTAAGCAAAAATGGGCTTAATATCCCAAGAAGCTGGAGTCAGCAGGGAGCAAATCGCAGCGCCCTCGGAAGTGTTTGATATATACATCAAGAGAAACACCAATAAAAGGGGAAACGACGTCAAAAGCAGAGGGGATTATGTAAACATTGCCAAGCCATGAACACCTCGATATAATGCGAGTTACATAATCTAACCGGGGGGAACACCAAATATTTCGTTATGGCATAAAAATCAGATATAAAAAGGGGGAAGCAACGGGATTAGGGTGGTATTAAAAAAAAAAAAAAAAAAAAAAAAGGAAAAACCAAGAAGATCAAGCCATGACATATTCGCTGCCTCGTTTGATGAACTTATCGATCATGAGGCCGATATCATTCAGGGCGAACCGGCACGCATAGAATCCGAAGAATTCAGACGCATGCCGAGTGCTGAGCTCGAGACCAACTAGAGTCTGGGATGAATGTCTTAGGCCTGGATCTTCAACTTGGCGCGCTATTTGATCTATTTGGATAAAAGTTAGTACTTAAGCGGCTTATTTATTGAAGGGAAAGCACGTAGATGAGTGGCGGTGGAAGGTTAACATACCTATAACTTGCGCTGCGTCGAAAAGCCTGGCTAGAGCGCTCATATAGTTTGCATTTGGCCCAGTACAGTTGAGTCCGATGACGCCTCGTCGTGGAGTAGCTGTAGCGACGGTATCCGTCATCGGCAGCGATGTCATGGTCAAGTTTTCCCTTCCGTTATCTCTCGATATGCTGCTTGAGCTTGTGTTCGATATACCAGAGCTCTTTGATCGGAGTTTTCGCCACGAGGAAAGATAGGATTTGCTTCCACTGCTGGAAGGTTTGGAGGATGAGTCTACCGCCGGAGAGGTATCATCTGACGATAGCTTGAAAAGCGCCATGGCACCTTGCACGCCGACTTCATTCCCGAGTTTCCTAGACCATACGGCCTGCACCTGATCCAGGATGTTTTCGAATGCCTGCATTTCCTCTAGGACGGCATCAGCATCGTTGGTGTCGACCTTTGCTAGTTTGAGTAGTGCTGCGGTGAGCAGATCACAGTTTGAGATTTTCTCCTCTAGCCCCTTGATTCGCACGTTTTTCACTTTCCATATGTCTCTGGGTATAAATAGTTTAGTGGTCAGATACCCACCACGAGGATGGGTGATCGTTTCGTATAGGCATCTCATTAGCCAGAATGGACGGAGGAGGAAGGATTGGGGGCAAGGCTCGAGAGGGATGGGCGCATCGGGGGCGTTGGGGTTAGGCGATCCCGGCGTAAGCGGAGAATGGATGTTATTGTCGAATAGGTGCCTAGACGGGCCGGCCGAACTGAGCGGTGGCACAGCAGGCAAAGAAAAGGTCTTGCCTAACTCTGGGATGAAGGAAGTGGTGAAGGGGCTGCTAGGGGGCTGCGAGGATTTACTCAGAGCAGGAGCCGAGTATGTAGGTTCTCTAGATATCCCAGGCGCAGAGTGTAGCCTGCTCAAAGTTAACGGTGGAGACGTCAATAATGTATCAAAATCGACCGATTCATGTGTATTAAGGGTAGGAAAGGCTGAGATCGCAGGAGAATCCGGTCCGGGGGACTCTGGAGAGCCAATTGCTGTGTGTGGGCGTTGCTGTATTGATTCAAGATTGAAATCGCTCGACGATTTTCCATGGCTTGTCTTCGAAGGTAGCGGGGTGATGGGATGTGCTAGGAGCATTGAGGGAGGTAGTGGCACTTGACGGGCCCCGTCTGCGCTTGAGGGGGCATGCGCTGAGCCGGTCTCTATTATTAGCTCCTTTGGACGGCCCGACAGCCTTCGCGACCGGACTGTCGACGCCATCATAATATCTGCAGTGTCTGGAGAGCTTGTCGATGCCTTAGCCGAGGGTGAAGGCGGTGTTGGTGTAGCGCGAGTGGGAGCTGGTGGTGGTGGTAGTTGATGCTGCTGGTGCTGGTGCTGTTGGACCGGTGGATGAGGCGGTGGAGGCGGTGGAGGCGGAGGCGCACCCACGGGCGGAGGGAGCTTTTGAAACGGCTGGGAATAAGAAAGAACATTTTTGGCCATTCCACCGGGAGGGATCGAGAAATCATCTTCTTCCGTGAGGGTGGAAAGCAAGGTGCCCGTGTTGGTCCGGCTTGATGCAACGGAGCTACCCCAGGTTCTACTCGAGTAGCCGCTGGAGCCTGATTGCCGTGGAAGCGCAGACTTGGACGAGAGATCGAACTCGAAATCGTCCATCATCTCCTCCAGGATCCGCTCTTCTTCCTCGGCCTCGTGGTCTGAGTAACCTTTCCGGTCGAGGTCAGAACCAGAACCCACGTCTATGTCGTCAGGCGATATTTCGGGTCTTCTCCGGTCTCGCTCCCTGGCGGATACGCTGGCGGCTTCAGCCTCTAGCTCAGCCTCTCGTACCTTTTGTTTGGCCAATTCGATATTCCGGCGGACGTGCGACATGATATCGTCATCAGGTTCATCTTCCCGAGGGACGACTTCGAGTCCATCATCGTAAGCGGCCTCGACAGCCTCGTCCAGGGCAGCATCGAACTCGGCCTCGGTACCTCTGCTGTAGTGGGCGTCCTGCTTCCGTCGTAGATAGAGAGAAGAGTTTGCCGAGCGTATAGACGAGGTTGATGAAGCACCGGACTCATCTATGGTGTCTAGCCAGGAAGTCGACTCGGTGCCTCTCTCCTGGAGATTCTGCAGATCCCCATTCGCAACGTTTGAGAGACCGAGACCGTCTGGTCTGGAATAGCTGCCCGAGGGATGATGTTCGTTGTTCATGTTCGTACTACTTGTATTGTCCGTGTCGTGGGCGCTACCGTCTCCAGACGGATGCAGGGACTGTTGCCGGGGCGGAATGTAGCGTTCATTCTGCGATTCAGTGGCGGGAGATTTGGCGAGTATCTGGGTGGCAGTGGCGGTGCCAATGAAATAGATATCCTGATCGTCTGCATCGCCGTCTGTGATATGGGTTGAGAGGATGCTCTGGGATAGCGATTCACCGCTCGGCGGTCTCTCCGGCAGGGCCTTTCCGCCAGCCTGCAGCGCCAGACCCAGGCGCCGGAGTTCGTTTATTCTCGTAGTGTACGTATTCCTCTGCGTGGATGAGTTAGAAAGTAGACTCTCGATAAGCCGTATAAACGTATAAAAGCATATAGATGTGGAGTGGAAGAGAGGAACTCACGATATCGTCTAGTTTGTGTTTCTCCTCGTCGGCACCAGCCCGCTGCATGACCTGCGCGAGGAGACCGCAGGCGTCGGTGTAAGCATCGATGGCGCCCTCGTAGTTGGTGGCATTGTCGAGCAGGACGGCGGTATTGGCCTTCTGCAGCGCTCTGGACAACATTGTCTTCTGCGTGGCTGCCCGGATGCTGCTGCTGGTGCCGTCACGAGCGGCGGGCGGTGGTGGTCGAAGGTCGTAAGTCCCATCCATCGATCCTCTACTAGGGCTGTAGCAACGTCGCTGCTGACCGACAAGCCATTCATTGGGGGTCTAGAGCAGGCACTATGGACATGGTCGACCTGCGTGCGAAACGGGGGAGCGGCAAGCTGGCTAACCGCCGTTGGACAGGGCTGCGTTTCGACTGCTGCTGCTGCTGGCTGCTGGCTGCTGGGCGGATATGCGAGTCGTCGAAGTCGTCGAAGCCGTCGAAGCCGTTCAACAGGACGTAGAAGAAGTCGTAGAAGTCGTAGAAGTCGTAGAAGGCGAGCAAGCGTCGAGAAGAGCGACCAGGAGGGACCGCAAGGGGGCCAAGGGGGGGCGTCAGGGGCTTCTCTCTCGTGTTTTTTTTTTTTTTTTTTTTTTTTTTCTTTTCACTCTTCTTAAACTTCTTTTGCTTTCTTCGCGCTTGCGGCGTGGAGACCGCCGTGAAGAGGCTCGACGACTGGCCTTCTCCGCCGGGCTTGGTCGTTTCTCTGCTGGATGGCGCCGATGGCGATGGCGATGGCGATGGTGACGCTGGCTGTGGATGTTGTTGGATGGAGGTTGGAGGTTGGACGGAGGTTCGCTGGAGGTCGTTGGAGGTCGAGGTCGAGGGTCGAAGGCGGTCGCTGCTTGCGGGTGGCAGAAACGGCCATCTGTCTACTTAAGTCTCGCGCGGGCTCTTCCTTGTCTTGCCTGTCTTGCCTGTCTTGCCTGTCTTGCCTGTCTTGCCTGTCTTGCCTGTCTGGCCTACGCTGGTGCTGGTGCTCGCCGGAGAAAAAAACTCGAACACGGCCGGCAGCATCATTAATCTATATGCATCAGAGTCGCCCCCGGGATGGATGGGTTCCTCGCGTGCTGTGCAGATACAATCCGGATGGGCAGAGTGTTACTCCGTAACTTGGGTAGAGTGGACTGCCCCCTTTTTTACGCTGTATACTGAGAGAGAGAGAGAGCAGCATGGAAGCCAGGGCGTAGTGTAGCTTAGTCGGCTTTGCAATGCGACCTCCTCTCGAACTCAGAGACAGACATCCTCGCTGCCGGGCTTGTCTTTAAGGTCGACTCGCCGGCGTATCCCGGCCCCTTACAGCGAGATCCATGCATATAATCGAGTGCTCGCTGGGCTTCCTCCGTCAACGTCTTTTTGCTTCTTTTTGCGCTGGAAGTAGGTCACGTGATGGCGATATTTTACGAAGCGAAGACGAAGAAGAAAGCAGAAAGAAAGAATAGCAGTTAGAAGACGGTTAAAAGAGAAGAATAGAGGAGAAGAGCCGAAGATAAGAGGATAGGAAGACGAATTGAAGCAGAGAAGCAGAAGAGGGAAGATGGAAGTGTCGAGGAGCCGCTGCTGGGCGCAGGTTGGCCAGGTAAGAGAGAAGCTGCTGCTGGTAACAGCGCGAGAGACAGAGAGACTGACAGCTTGCAGGCAGCGAAGAAGCAGCTCGCAGGGAGACAACAGTGCCGGTATGCAAAGAAGAGCCTACTAGGAGTGACAAGTCGCGGTCTCTCCAGCAGTTCCAGGCCGATACAGCCGATCAGAAGCAGCCGTGGTTATGGCGACGGGCTTATACGCAAGATAACCGCGGGTGATAGAATAAGGACGGCGATTTCACCCTCATATACGACCAAGCGAGGTATATCGGACACCGATAGTACCTATATGTCGTATGGCATCGCAGACAGATTGTTCACCAATTGCTCGACACAGGCAGATTACTCGATATCAAAGAAGCTGCGAAAGGCCGACCAGGTCCCCAAGGCAGAGTCGGGCGAAGAGATAGGCGAAGGCAGCGGATGGTGGTATGAAGGTGAGGGCAATCTATCTGCCTTATACGGATGCCTACAGATGCCTACATATGCTAATGGGTGGTGAATAAAATGGTAGAACTCGGTCTTCTTCCTACCTTCTCGACGTGGGCCCAGGTCACCTTTCTACACATGTATCTCCTCACAGTTCGACTGCGCGGCCTACCCACGCCCGAAGCCTTCCAGGTCTACAACAGATACTTGTTCGAACACTTCTCGCAGGCAGCCGAGCGCCGCATGGTCGAGGTGCATGCACTCACGTCCCGCACCGTGCGGGTCTCCTACCTGAAGGATCTATTCGTGCAGTGGAGAGGCGCCATAGCTGCCTACGACGAAGGCATAGTCAAGGGAGACGCCCAGCTGGCCGCTGCTATCTGGAGGAACCTGTTCAAGGGGCTAGCCACCGACCACAAGGGCGAAGAGCTCGACTGGGCCAAGATCGCAAAGGTCGTCTTGTACATGCGCCGGTCGCTGGACAACCTGGCCGAATTCGAGACCCAGGAAGTCATATTTGCGTTCATGGAAGGGGCAGGGCCAGAGATGTTCTTCAACCCTGTCGAGCTCACTGTCTTTGCGAGGAAGGCTAAGAGCGCTGAAGAGTCAAGTAGTAGCAGCCAGAAAAGTCCTCTGGGGTCCCCGAGAACGTAGCCACGCAAAAGAGCCAGCCTTGTCTTCTGTAATATACATGTACAACAGCATCAGACACGAGCATCTTTCTTCGCTTTCCTTATAGCTTCCATCTCATCTTCGTCGTCGTCTTGTCTCTCTGGCTTTTTCGTTTCTTCTAGATCGCCGTTAAACCTCCTGCTTAGCTCAGCCCGTCTAGCCAGGAACAACTTCGCATCGCCCGACCAACGAGCAAGCACGACAACAAAACAACCGCCGCAGCTGCTTGCTACTCCTCACTGCGCTGCTTTACATATATATATATATATATATATATTTATGCAATATATATATATATATATATATAGCAGGGGAGAGAGAGGCCCTCGTGTCCATTCGTATACTTACTTCGCCTGCTAGACCTTCACTACAGCCATGGCGGACTCAATTCCCCAGGTACAGATCGAGCTCCCAGGAGACGTCGAGATGGAGGAATCAGCAGCCCCGGCAGCAGAAGAAGACCCTTCAGCAGAAATGACCAAGGAGGAAGAGAAGGATAAAGAGTCAGGGGACCAGGAAACACAGCCGCCAGCCGAACCCGAAGTCCACAGCCAGCAGGCGGTTTTCCTCAAGTATGCACAGCTCCGCTCCACAGCATATAGCATTTAGCTGGCCAGCACAATGGAATACCGGCTAATATCAGGCTAGCTATCTTACATCGCCCATAGTGCAATTGGTGCTGGGTAAAGACGGAGAGCAAACAATACTCACAGCGCACCAGGCTGTCCTCGAATCGAGTCCTTTCTTCGCAGAGAAACTCGCCCAGTGCGAGCTGACAGGCGAGGTCAGTGTACCCTCTCCTCGCCAACAGACCTTTCTTTCCATTTGAAAACCAGTTGCTGCGACGTGAACGCCATGCTAACAGACCTTGTGCAGCGGCGCATCCACCTTGAAGACGAATTGACAGACACAGTAGCTTGTTTCCTCCAATTTCAATATACAGGAGAGTACTTCCCCCGTCTCCTCCCGTCGGGAAAAGACCTTGAACAAGACCCAGCGATCCCCAAGGTCGATGCAAGCGGCGAGCAGCTCCTCAAACACGCTCGAATCTACAGCTTGGCCGAAAAGCTCGGAAACGAAAAACTCAAGCTGCTTGCTCAGAACAAGATTGGTAGCATCGAGAGTAGTGCTACGGGCGAGATCGAGTATGCGAGATACGTGTATAGCCATACCACGCCAGAGGACACTGCTATCAGAGGACCGGTTGCTCGCTTCTGGGCTAAGATGAGTGATGTGCTGCGTCATGATGCCGAGGAGCAGTTCAAGGCATTGTGTCTTGAGCACCCCCAGTTCAGTTTCGATTTGCTTAATCGCGTGTTGGACATGAAGGAGAAGAGGGCCAGGGAGCGTGATAACACCAGTAGCCCGGCATTCAAGGGCCCGGCGAGAAAAAGGTCTAGAGCTTTCTAGGCTGGTTGTACGAGTAGTTGCTTTTCTTATGGTTATTATTCGCGGTGGGCAAAGAGGCCTTTATTCCTACTATGTAATATCAATAAACAAGGCTGTGATCGGATTTTTTTTTTTTTTTTTTTTTTTTTTTTTTTTTTTTTTTTTTTTTTTTTTTTTTTGGTTTCAGCAAATCAACTGGGTAGATCATAAAATATGTACATTCTCCTGCGTGTTCGACCACTCGGTGCCTTGAATAAACGTGATTATTTAGCACCCTCCTGGACAATGCGTTCGACTTCCTCGGGCTCCTTTGGCACCGTGGTCAGGTTCTCGAAGCCATTGGCGCGAACGACAACGTTGTCCTCGATACGCACACCTCCAACAGCCCAGTACTTGTCTAGAACTTCGGTGTTGATGTACTTGCTGGTTTCGGGGTTAGTAAGGAATGGCTCAATGATGTAACGGCAGAAGTAGACCTAGAGCAAGGGTTAGTAAATGTATGTGAAACATTCGGCGGAGCAACTACTCGATTCAACACTTACACCGGGCTCAATGGTAATGACGGATCCCTCTGGAACAGTGCCTCGCAGACGCAAATACTTGAACATGCGGTTCGGGTCAGCCGGGTTAGGGTTTCCTCCAACATCGTGAGTGTCCATGCCGAGATGGTGGCCTAGACCGTGAGGGAAAAAGGCGGTGCTGATTCCCTTCTCGAAAATCTCATCCTCAGAGCCAGTGAGAATGCCAATCTTGAGCAGTCCCTTGATGGCAACCCGGTGGACCGCAGCATGCATGTCGTCGAACAAAACATTAGGTTTGATCATGCTAAATGCGACTTTCTGCATCTCCAAGGCGATATCATATATCTGGCGGCCCTCCATGGTGAATTTGCCGGACAAGGGGAAAGCACGGGTGATGTCTGCGCAGTACGCCTTGTACTGGCATCCAGCATCGATAAGTACGAGCTGGTCCTTAATCCCGGTAGCCGGGTTAGTTAGGTCACCGTTGTTCTTGGTGTAGTGGAGAGTGGCAGCATTGGGACCACATGCAAGAATTGGATGGTAAGACTGGTCGGAGCAACCATTAGACATGCAGACGTAGTTGAGAGTAGCATAGAGCTCTCTCTCGTTCTTCGACTTGGTTGCGGCTTTCATCACTTCAATGTGAGCTTGGCTGGAGACCTCATTGGCACGTCGGAGGAGACCAATTTCGTACTCGTCCTTCACCACACGGCAGGACTCGATGGCAAGCTTCAAAGCATCGGTGTCGTTCTGCTTGAAGGAGGAGAAGGAAACCTCTGGACAAACCCTATCTGCAATTGTGAAGACCTTCTCGCCTCCGCACTTCGCGAGATAGTTGTTTATCTCAGTTGTGAGGAGCACGGCATCAACATCGAATTGCTTCAAGGCTTCGGCGGGTTCGAGAGGGAGGCCGGACCACATAACCGAGGCTGGGTCGACTGGTGGAATGAACAATGTAAGCTCATCTTTCTCAATGTTGTATGCAACAGAGCACTCGGCCTCAAGACAGCCGGACAGGTAGAGGAAGTTTCGGCGTTGACTATCACATCCTTCGTTAGCTTATTTCGCCTAGTTGAATGTATTCCCACGGCTCACCGGAAGTGAAACGGCTCGTCGCTGTCATCGATAATATGCTCCTTTTGGCCTTCGACGAAGATGATGCCGGTAGAGCCGTGCCCCGCGGCCTTGAGCTTCTCAGCAACGCGTCTCGCGTGACTCTTGGCTGGGTATTTGTCGACGTTGATATCCATGATGGCTGAATACGGCTGATATAGGATAAGGGAAGACTGAATAATGCGTGGACAAGATGGGCAGAGGACGGCAACGGGTGAAATAGTTTGATGGGTTATTGTCTTGCCTCGTCTTTCCCGTCTTTCTTCAATTTCGGTCGTATTGATGCTGGGAGAAAACGCGGGGCTAAAGATGGCTACTGGCGGGTTCGATTACATAACAGCGGGTGTTTGTTGGATATCAAAGAGAGGGCGAAATGAAGCGTTGGACGGGACGAAGGGCGTGAGACGATGATGAGGCGAGGTTGATGGCAGTCGAGGGGATGCATGGGCGTCAATGTTGAGAACTGCTGTGGTTAACTAGTTATGCGGCGCTGGTTTTCTAGTACGCCTCGCCGTCGTCGTCAAGGACCTCTTCAAAGTCGATGGACCATTCATCGATCTCAGCAAACTTCTTCTTCTGGAGCAGCAACTCCTCGCTCATAACGGGAGCTACTATCTCTCGCTCTGGTGATGTCCCAGTCTCCTCGTCGAGCTGGTTCTCCTTATCCCAGTCTGCATCGCCGCCCGTCGTACTGAGGCGGGAGTAGGTCTTCTTCGGCGTTGAACTCTTCCTTGGTTGAGACGATACCGTAGCAGCTTTACCGCGTCCTCTCTTGGGCTGTGATGTATTCTGAGACTTTTCTCGTAGCTTGAATCGGGCTTGGTTCTGCTGTGATCGCTTTGTGTTCCTCTGCCAGCCTGGGGATGTGTCCTCTTGTTGCCCTCCGGTATAGTTGAGCTCATCCTCTGAACCCGAAGCTGAGAGCACATAGTCCTTACCTCCAGCACGAGAACGTTTACTCCTCTTATTAGGTAGGCCTTTACCTCGTTGACGCCGTCGTGGAAGTAGGGCATCTTGCAAGGAGGTCGTAGACAAATGGGTAGGCTTCGAAGGTGGAGGGCTTGGTTTCTGGTTTGCAGAACTCTCTGGAGTCGAAGCAGGAGGTGTAATGGATCCTAAACTGCTTTCTGGCGGTGCCAGAGTGGTTGTCTGCCGCCTGCGTTGTGGTGGTGTTTCTATGGCGAAATTCATGGGGGTTAGAGAGTCCACAGATCCAACAGATGAACAATCATCGTCCTTGCCATCCTCATCTACAGCCACAGGTATCTCAGACTGAACTTCATCGAGTGCGGGTTCCTGCTCTTGAGGATCGTCAATGTCCTCTGGCTCTTCCGGCGCTTTATCAGCGTGTTGTTCACCCAAAGCTTGCACAAGAGCAGGCGGATCATCCGATATTCTCTTTTCTGAGGCAAGATCATGCCGTATGGGGACTTCAACAAACACCTGTGGTAATTTTGGTGTCTTCTTGGTAACTGTGGGAGTAATATCGGCCTGGTTTAGTGACTTTCTCCTCTTTGCTGGAAGCGGTGTAGACACGTCCTCGGGGTCAAAGCTGCCTAACAGGTCATCAGAGCCCAATTCGGATGATCCAAGGTCCAAGGAGTCATCCCCCACTAGTTGTAATATACTCGGCTGCCTTGGACGTGGACGGAATGCGCTTAATATTGAGCTCTCGAAGGCAGGCGTGTGCCCCTTTGGATTCATATCCCTTCTCGCGCTACCCGGAAATCCTTGCAATCTCAACGACGTCCCCATACTAACGCCACCAGATAAGGGTACATTTTCCTGCTGGCGGTCTCTGACGGGAGTTTGGCTACCAAGTGAGTCTCGTTCCCGCTCTCTCTGCACAAACCCCGAGCTCCCATCTTGTAAGTCATCGCTTCGCCCCTCCACGTCCGAACTATTAGCATCTTTCCTAGAGGTGACTCTAGATTTTGGCGCCGACTTCGTGCTTGTGGTACGCTCTTCGGACTGTCCTCCAGAGATCTTTCGCTTTGGTCTTCCCTTCGTCGCATTTGCTTTGGCCGTTTGTGGTTGATTGCGGGTGGCTCGGGCTCGTTTCGCCGCCGGACGAGGCATTTTTGTAGATTATCGTAGCTTTATAGCTACAGTCAGTCTATCCCTGACTTCTATACAAGCTAAACGGAGGATTTCAGGGTATTCTGTTGCTTATGAGCCGTTAAACGCGATGATTGAGGTTAAATTGTCAAAGTTGACGCGCCGCTTGTTTTGGTTTGGTCCAAAAGAGTTTAGCGCTGGAAGTGCAGATAAGCTCTTTGATATCAGCAAGAATGCATAGAACATAGAATCCATATTTACACCACGGAGAAATGTCAAGTACAGATGCTAAAGGATGATACAAATTCAAGGTAGCAGGGTTATATTTTACCCCGCTTACGTTGTCTGAGGAGGTAGAACTACCCGCTCTAAACTGCTGTCTACAACTGGTAATATCTGTGCGATGTGGTTTGGGTCTCTCATCATCGCGGGGACGTCCTTGCGTGAGCCTCCGATCATCTATACACATGTTCAGTAGGACATTTCTCTCCAGGCATCTATAAGAAGGGTGAATCTTACTTCTTTGACTTTATCATATCCTTCCTCCTTTGCAAGATACTCCCGCATTACCTCACCCGTGTCAAAGTCCACGAACACGCGGGTGTCTCGTAACCGGAAAAGAACATTATCTAATCGCATGAACATTCTAGTAAGCAGAAGAAGGCATGTCGGCATAACACGAATTTTGCATGATAGCATAGTGATTCCGTTATCCGCTAACTCATCCTCATAGAGCATGATCTCGTCGTAGAACAGAATTGGATCTGGTTGCTTAAGTCTCTCTATTGGGAGAGGAGTGGATGTTTGCTCAAATTCATGACCTTTAGGAGTGACTGTTCCCTTATAGTCTGTGGTATATGACCAGTCAAAAGGCTTCACCACCTCCCTTATACCCTCATGCGCTGATTCTCTATTCCAGGTATTAGCGCTAAAATAACATGCATATAAACAACTACTTCCAGATATTGCACACCTGCTTTTCTGCCACTCGCCTGAGTATGATACTTTGAGCATAGAGGCTCCTGTTTTGTCCACACGGTCCAAAGCATCAAAAGCATTGAAATTGATACCCCACCCTGATGGTATATGCTCAATTGAGACTAAGTTATCTCCAAATATCATCTCAGGAGGCGCAATCCCCAGCTTATTCGTCATCTCATCAATTGGGCCAGCTTTAAGAATTGGCAGTTTCTTGGTGGTTATCCTGAAGCCCTTCCTTGTTATCGAGCTTGGTGGTGTGGCTTCTGGTGAGGGGAAGCTCGACTGTGTTCCATTCGAGGCAGCCATGGTAGCCAGTCTAATTTTCCTGATGACGGTTTAAGATTAATCTTGGGCCTTTTAACTGCAATGACAAGATAGACCTAGAAGGGAAAAATAAATAAACAAGAGCGACTTGTTGTATTTGTGGTCCAAGTCATTCCTACCTTTTGCTGGTTTTGAACTCTATCACGTGGACACTTGATTGAAAATCTTAGGTAAGCCGGATGTAAACGGGCCGATGGTTGCTATGGCAACGCCGACGCCGGCGGTTGGTGTAAATAGAAAACCACGAGCAACTTGAAGGAGTTTCTAATTCTTTAACAGCAGAAAACAACTCTCTTCTCTCTTGTTCCTTGCCTCCTCTCTCATATTTTGGATTGTATACTGTGTTGTAACGGCTCCCGATTTCTCGACCTGTCTATACTACTGCCCTTCCCGCGCAAGATGTCTACGAAGACCCTGGAAGCTCGCTTTGAGCGGTTGGATGTGAACGATGAAAACGAACCGCCAGCCAGCCATCATATCAAGGCAAAGGTATAGCCGGTCTCAATAACATTTCAAAGCCACAGGGAGCTAATAAGTCATAGGGAGTGCCATCAAAATGCGGCCCAGCTCCAGCTCATGGGAATCCCACCTCCAACAGGCCGAACCTCTTGAAGCTAGCGCTGCAAAACAATAACGAGTCCAAATCACACAGAAGCCCTCTGGAAGAGGAATCTTCTAATACATTGCGCATGAATGACTCGGCTGGAAACCCTAAGAAATTCCACCTCGGCATGTTCGAGATTGGCAAACCACTCGGCAAAGGAAAGTTTGGAAGAGTATATCTTGCCCGTGAGAGGTCAACCGGCTTCGTATGTGCATTGAAAGTACTGCATAAGAGCGAGCTTGTCCACGGACATGTTGAGAAGCAGCTTAGACGCGAGATTGAGATCCAAAGCAACCTACGACACCCCAACATCCTGAGATTATATGGTCATTTCCATGACAGCAAGCGAGTATTCCTAATCCTTGAGTTCGCCGGTAAGGGTGAATTATACAAACACCTTCGAAAGGAAAACCGCTTCCCTGAATGGAAAGCAGCCCAGTACATTGCCCAGATGGCAGCTGCGCTGAAGTACTTGCACAAGAAGCATGTCATGCACCGTGACATCAAGCCAGAGAATATCCTTGTTGGCATCCACGGAGAGATCAAGATTAGTGATTTCGGCTGGAGTGTGCATGCCCCCAACAACCGAAGGCAGACGATGTGTGGTACTCTCGACTATCTCCCTCCAGAGATGCTCAAGCCAGGCAACGGTGATAAGTGGTATGATGAGAAGGTCGACCTGTGGAGTTTGGGTGTCCTTATATATGAGTTCCTCGTTGGTGAAGCTCCCTTTGAAGACTCCCCAGTCATGACCCACAGGAGAATTGTACGGGGAGAGATGACCATCCCATCTTTCGTGAGCCCAGAAGCCAGAGACCTTATCAAAAAAGTAAGTCCCCTAACTGTATGGATATGTTCAAGCCCAATATAGTATTGCTAACATTTTCTTCATTAGCTTCTCGTTCTTGACCCTGCCAGCCGAATCCCGCTGGATGAAGTTCAACGACACCCATGGATCTTGAAGTACTGTGTCAAAGGCGAGAGAGTGGCGCAGAGAGAGGCTGCCGCCAGCAAGAGCAAATCGAAATAAATGAAGCAGAATTAAGGAGGGGGTATTTTCAAAGTCTATCTATATTGTTACAGCGTCATTGTTTGAGCGTTCCTGTTTGCCTGTGCATTTGATTTCCTTTCTTTTTTGCGTTCCCATAATATCTGGTGTTATCGGTATATTTCGTCAAATGGTCGTGTATCTCGGAAGCAGCTTTCCCATACTTCATCTACCACTCTCAAAGCTTGTTCCTTGCTTTTGCATGCCGGTCTCGCCTGTACGGACATGACGGCTCTTCGTCTCACACACTCCTGGTGGTGGTTAGCCAACTTAAATTCAAATCTTCCAAAGAACTCGTTCGCCCATCTACACTCTCCGCTCAAGGAGCTAGCTCGTATCTAGTATGATGTTAGCCATCAATTGGCATTCCTCGCTAGTAGGAGCAGCATACCTCCGCACAAGCTGCATGCCTCAAGTTGTTTGTCCAGTCAAGCTTGAACCGCAAATGGTCGTAGGCATGTACCATCTCGTGAGCCAAGGTATCCTCAAGCTGGCTTTGGCTGTTCATGGCATTCGCGCATATCTGAATTCCATACTCTGGATCAAACCCTCCACCTTGCCGAGCGGTACATCTCCGGCAATATATATTCTTCGATGATATGTCGCCTCCAAGCTGTCTGATGTTATCTTGAAGGAACCGTATAACAGGGCCTATAAGGTAAATGAACCATATCAGTAATAGATCAAGTAAGACCGGTGACGAAGGCGTATATGAACTCATACTATAATTCAGCAGATAATCTCTCTGTGATTCGCACCGCCTGCAGTCTGATTCTTCATTGCGAAGGTCTCTCGCGAGTCTGAACTGCTCAACACCCTCGGGTGTCATCTTGCCTGTAACCCCGGCGTAGATGTTGCGGAAGTGAGTAAGGATATCGTCCCCGGGTTTGAACCCGGTAGGCTTCTGTCCCTTATCTGAGGCATCGCTGCCTGTCGTCTGTGATTCTGCCATGGTCTCCTGCTTCTGCTTCTCTTCTTCTCTGAATCTTCTTGCTCTACTTCTTTGCGACCTCCCGAAAAAGCTCCCGTCCAGAATGATGGATTACATAATTAAACGGATTAATTATATTCCTTTTCTCTCCCCTGATTGGCTGAGAGCGGAACTTTTGGCTTCGGAGTTTTTTGGCCCCCGGCATTTTATTTTCTTGTCTCTGATTGGCTGGATGTTCGTCCTTTTTCGCCCTTTTTCAGCAAAAGGCTGAATCAAAGGCAGGAGAGAATCTCGAAAAACTTCTCCTCATCCTGGCCTTTTTTATACCAAGCAAAGAGCATGGGAGGGCCAGCACACTAGTGTTAACGGGCCAGAGGAAGAGAACGTGTCTTAAAGTCCATAAATATCTTCTTGCTCGAAGAAAAGTTCTTGTAAAGTTTAACCCGGCTACTTTCGGCTGGTTCCTTTGGTCCCATCAGAGAAGAGGCAAACATCTGTCTTATCCTCCAAAGGTACCAACAATATTTTCATCGCGCAGAACTATTCCCAGAGTCTGAAACCACATCTCTGTTAGAGGATAACGGATTTTTGACTGCTTGATACTCTTGCGACCTATTCAGACGACGACTGTCAGCAGCCATGGTGCAGTCTCAGAAGAGAACCCCTCCTTCGGTGATGGAGACCGTCACCGAACAGATCGGCAACACCCCTCTTGTTCGACTCAACAAGCTCCCTAAGAGCCTGGGTATAGAGGCAACAGTTTATGCGAAGCTGGAATTTTTCAATGCTGGCGGCAGTGTCAAGGACCGCATTGCCCTGCGCATGATCGAGGAGGCTGAGCGCTCAGGAAGGATAAAGCCAGGCGACACATTGATTGAACCGACCAGTGGCAACACGTATGTAACGTACCCTATTATACAGAGAACCATGCAGGATGCGCAAGTGGCAGAACCTTGCCTGGCTTGCTTTTGAGTTGTGATCTAACGGTCGGTGATTTTTAGGGGAATCGGATTGGCCCTTGTTGCAGCTGTCAAAGGTTTGGCTTCAATCCTTGCCCTTACAACATGAACACCCTTGCTGATGATATATTTCCCCTTTTAGGATACAAAGCGATCATTACTTTGCCCGAGAAGATGTCCGCAGAGAAAGTTGCTGTACTTCGTGCCCTGAATGCCACTATCATCCGTACCCCTAACGAGGCTGCCTTCGACTCTCCTGAATCCCATATCGGAGTAGCCAAACGTCTGGAGAAGGAGTTGCCTAATGCGCACATCCTGGATCAGTACGGCAACGAGAATAACCCTCTTGCACATGAGTTTGGAACCGCAGAAGAGATTTGGACTCAGACGGAGGGTAAGGTCAATGTAGTGATTGCTGGCGCTGGTACTGGTGGCACAATCACCGGTATTGCCCGTGGCCTGAAAAAGCACAATTCTTCCATCAAGGTTATTGCAACTGACCCCCATGGATCTATTCTTGCTGTTCCTGAGCCTCTTAATCAGGAGCACCTCAATGAGCCATATAAGGTTGAGGGTATTGGATATGACTTTATTCCCGATGTCCTTGACAGGAAAATTGTTGACAAGTGGTACAAGACTGGAGACAGAGAGTCATTCAAGTACGCTCGACAGCTCATTGCTGAGGAAGGCTTACTTGTTGGCGGTAGCAGTGGAAGTGCTATTGATGGTCTAGCTCAAGCAGCAAGGGATGGCCAGATTGACAAGGATGATGTTGTTGTTGTTGTTCTGCCTGATAGCATCCGAAGCTACTTGACCAAGGTATGTCCAGTCTCTGTACCATTATACTAATGATTCTGGATACTAACCTTTTCGTTCTCCTCCATAGTTTGCTGACGATGACTGGCTCGCAGCCAACAACCTGCTGCCTGCCACCGCAGAAATGCCACAATCACCACAACTACCTCCCCAGGGATCAACCGACCAGTTCGGTGGCGCTAAGGTTAAGGCTCTTCGTCTCAAGCCTGTCACCACTGTGTCTGCTAACTCACCTTGTTCCACTGCCATCGAGACCATGAGAGATAAGGGCTTTGATCAGCTCCCAGTCCTGGCGGCTCAAAGCCGAAAGCTAGTCGGTCTTATAACTCTTGGAAACACCCTCAGCTGGATTTCCCGCGGCAGGGCTACCGGCAACAGCCCCGTCTCAGATGTCATGTTTGACTTCTCTAAGATTTCCGAGATCATTACTGACCCTCGAAATCTGGGCAAAGCTCCCAAGCCCACTGACGACGACATTGGCAAACGCAAAGAATTCGTTGAAATCACCATGGATACTCCCCTGAGCGTCCTCAACCGTTTCTTTGAATGGAATAGTGCCGCCGTTGTGACCGAAAAGGATGAATCTGGCCACATGAAACCACTCGCTGTTGCAACCAAGGTCGACCTTCTGACTTGGCTCCTGCAGCAGAACAAGTTGAGCTAGATATTTCTAGCTTCATCGCCTGCTAGTTTCCTTTCAATCGTTCTCGTTTCACACAATCTGGAGGTGGAGTGAGTTTAGGTCAACGTTGTCACGACATGTCTTTTCTCCCCTTCCGTTTCATAGTTCTTCAACAGGCATGCCTTACAGGTTAGATGTTTCAACGACTGCTGCATTTGTTTCTGATTGGGTGTTTGTATTTAGATCTCTCTCCCTTTTTCAACATTTAAACCGTATACACGGATGGGATAATACCATAGTAATACATCGAGTGTTTTTGTTGACGGCTGCTTTATAAGTTGTGAATTCCAAATGAATCTTTCAGACAAGAAAGAGTGGTCGAAGGGGTTATAGAGCGGCAACAAGACACGCGCGTTTAATGGTGGGAGTAATGCATTATGGGCACGCTGCCAGTTACTATGGCGGTTGTGTACCGGGAGGATAGGTTGAGAGGAAGGTTTTGAGAGCGAGGACGAAATCTCCTCAAATGGCCTTGTTTTTAGAAAATGATGTTTGGTTCAGTCAAGTTGATGCTTTAAGGTCTTCATAATCGTTCATAGACATTGACCCATCCATTCTTCCCAGGACCGAAGGCCAGACGTGGCATCGTCTCTGTAATCCGTCGTGACGCTTCCTCCGAGGAAATCAACCTTGACACCAGATTCCTCTTCCAGAAGCTGGAAAGTAAAAGGTTGACTGCCAAAAGCATCGGCCTCATCATCACCTTCCGCATCAGGATTGATCACACCCTTACGTCTCGTCTCTCGGACTGCTTCGATTTCGGCTTCTAGCTTCTCCTTCACCATGGCCGGCGGAATAGCAGCAAATAGATCCTGCTTGTTGGCTGCTACTAAGACGGGGGTGCTGCGTGCCCGAGTGGATGCTGAGAAACGATGGAGTATTATCAGAACGTCATAGAGGTATCTTGCAATATCGGCTAGTTGACCTGCGTCCATCAAAGTACTAGCGTCGATCATGAAAATCACGCCGCGAACTTTGGTCTTGGACTGTTTCTGCTTTGAAGGATCTAGCAACTGGGCAATAACTTCAAGGTCACGAAGCTTCCCATGCCCCGGAGTATCTCTGAGAGAGAAAGTCACCCGCTGTTTGGCAGCCTGTGCCAATGTCGGGTCATTGACAGAACGGTATTTGTCTGAGCCTTTTCTAACGGCCGGATGAAGTGCTACCGGAAACGTAGAGGAGACCTGGGAAGTATGGGTTGGTCGAGGCTCGAGGTTTGAGGATGTACCTTTTTCGAGCTACAAACAACCTGTTAGTGAAAAATGGCCGAGCAACGAGGGAAGAATAATACTATAGCTAACTTTAGCACAGAGAGCTGTCTTTCCTGACCCGCTAGAGCCCAGTAAAATGAACTGATCAGACTTGCTGGTGGGAGCTGTACGGTATAGGAAGAGGTGTAAGGCCAAAGGAAACAAGAATGCCACCAGACAAGCGGCCACAATAGCAACTGGATTCGCTGAGAGCAGGTAGGTCGCGATCTCACTCGCGGAGTTCCATTGCATCGTGGCGTTTCTATTCTCTGCTGTCCTGCGGCGGTCTTCTGGAATCCACAGATTGTGCGCCTTTTTATAGAGCAGTCGGGTTCCCTTAACTAACTAGCTGGTGTGCCACAAAAGGCTGTTAACAGTCTTTACCCGGACCACACCACCTTCTCCTGAGTATAACCAACGAGTCTATCGGCAAGGGTTTACCATGAGCGAAGCCGGAAGTGCGTCAGCAGTTGGAGAGGCGGCAGGGGTCCCGTTGTGTTGGTCGAAGGCCTCACACTCTGCACTTTCGGCTCTTTAAATGCTGCATCGCAAACAAACCGCCGGGCGAGAAGCCATATCACGTGGATCATTACTGCTTATGTCACTTTTACATAATACGTGACTAAGTCATCTTACTCATCTCTTACTCAGCCGTTCTTATCCTCTCTTATCCTGCGTTTGCTTCGCTTTCTTCCAACACCGAAAGCCAGCAAAATAATAACGACCAAAGAAACCATCGTCACATCGGCCGAAACTCCTCGTATCCTCGTCGACTATAAATACTTAGCGCTCTGCTCCCCCCTCTGGGGCGCCAGGATGATGTCCTTTCTCCCTCTTCTCACCCTTGTTGCATGGTGGTTCAGCATCGTCTCTGCTGTCGAGTTCCAGGCTCCACAGGCGCTGGCAGTGCTTGATGCCACCTCCCCCCTTGATATCGAATGGTCGTTCCCGGAGAACGCTACCTCGTTCCTACTAGGCACTGATTACAGTATATGGCTGTGTGCGGGAGGCAATGAAGACAACACTCATGTAAGATTGGAAACAAAAGGACATTTCGAGCGCTGTTAATTGATAGCTAAATGTGTTGTGAAGGAACGCGTGGCACAGTTATTTAAGGGGACCATCTTGAGCAACCCGGTCCAGACCACCGCTGAGGTCGACCCGAATGCTGGAAGCGAGTACCCCAATGGCTAGTAAGTGTCGATTAACTGGGTTATGTTTATAGCTGGTATGGTGCTAATTGGTTTCCAGCTTCCTTGAAGCTGTCCTCAATGGAATGCAAGGGTACTCATACCGCTTCACCCTCACTGGCATGACTGGCTCCTTCTCGCCCAATGTTGAGAAGGGCCTTCGATCGCTCCCTAAGCCGGACGAATCAGATACTGCTCGAATCCAAGCACGTCAAGTTCCAGCTCCTGGCGCTGCAGTACCCCCAGCCCCTGGCGCAGCTAACCCTCAAGCACCCGGTGCTGCCAATCCCCCAGCTCCAGGTGCTGGTGCCCCCCCAGCGCCAGCGCCAGGAGCAGGCAATCCCGCAGCACCCGTACCACCAGGAGGCAAACCACCTGCCGGAGCACCACCTGCTGGAGCACCACCTGCCGGAGCACCCCCAGCGGGAGTACCTCCCCCTGCTGCTGCACCTCCAGCAGGCGTACCGCCAGCAGCAGCTCCACCACCTGCAGCAGAACCAACTATTGTCCAGACTGTACCTTACCCAGAGCAGACTGGACTCACAAGATACGCTCCCGTACCAAAGCAACCACCGAAGAAAATAGTTAAAAGATCAGCCACACCTCAGTTTCCTACCAGCCCATACAAAGTTGCTACCACTTTCTTACCACCACCTACTGTCAGGACTACCATTTCTGCTTCTGTCACCCTGACTGCCGAAGCCCATGAAAACACAGTGAGCTACACTCCCTGAATCTACTAAATTCATGAAGCAACCATTGACTTATGTCTTATAGCATCCTCCAGTTGACGAAGACATGGCAAGGTTCCTCAGGCGGTGGCAAGATTGAGCCACGGTCTTGGTAATATGATATAAGCTCGATAATAGCAATACCCCCAATATGTACACCCTAATCACGAAAGCATAGGTTATTGGCGTTTCGAGGTAGACATGGGACAGTCCGTGGTACAGAACACTCACTAGCCCATCTGGCATTTCTCGCAACCCTCATGAATATCCTTTCTGAACACGGATATAAGGAATGGTTAAACACCCTGCCTATAGGTATACTAGCTGGCTTTAGATGCCTACGGCAACCCTCACACCTCTTATGTTCCTACTCGAGCAACCAGAGCTATCCGCCGTTGTTAATGATATGATGATGATGTTGTTGAGAATACATCTAGAACTTCACCTCTATGGCAATTGTGTTCCCACCTTCTATATACAGCATTGTGCACCCAGAAAACAAAACTAGCCGGTTCTCTGTATTATTGAATCCAGCAGCACCTTTTCTCTTGCCTCCCTTTTCTTCCTTCACGTAAGTCCCAGGTCAAATCCATTTAACGAAACAGGAATAAGAAAAAAAAAGAGAAAGAAAGAAAAAGAAAAACAAGAAGCAACGGAAAAATGAACAGAACCAATACAGCTTTGCTAGCATGCAATAGCTACCAGACTACTGGTTGGCAGAAGCAGCGGGGATATCATTAAGGGGATTTTTGTCGTTATACGTCTCAGGAGCTGGTGAAGACAGGCTCGTTGGGGTCATGCATCGACTCGGCATTTCAAAGAAAGCCAGGTTCTCTCTGGACACAGCATACTCACTGCCAGAGTATCCCAGCACAGAATGGATCTGGGTGCTCCTCAAGCCCTTGATCCGGGAAAGCTCGGCATAGCCGTAATTGATAAGTCCTCTACCTACCTCCTTCGCTTCCTTGGGAGTACTGCAGGCCATGGGGTAGTCATCGTTTAACTCAATCTGTGATGGACGCGGCGCAACCATCACCTTGATGGCTTCCATGTATCCAAATTTGCCCTCGACTGCGATTACGCCGGATGGAAGGAGATAGCCTGTGTCTCGGATGGTGTTGTATGCCTCTTCGTCGATATAAACGCTTCCGTGAGGCTTGAGGCCATGGAGAAGCCAGAAGGACCGAGAATGCACGGGCGAGTCTGATGGGAGGAAACAGGTGTGCAACGGTGGATCGGGCTTTGTTTCTTCCACGCCCAAAGCACTATCGGATGAAGTAGCGTCATTGGACGAATGATGCTCGATAATCTCCTCGATAGTTCCGGGACGGGAACTACGGGTGATGACAGTGGTAACGCCGGCACTTGTGGCTAGTCTTGCCGCCACTATCTTTGAGCCCATACCACCGGTACCAAGTGACGATCCAGCGGAGGACACGTCGGCTTCAAGACTTGAGATATCCTGGACAATGTCGATAACCCGAGCATCGGGATTGGTCCGGGGGTTGGCGGTGTAGAGCCCATCTACATCGGTCATAAGGAAGAGGTAGTCTGCTTCGATCATCGCTGCAGTGATAGCAGAAAGCGTGTCATTGTCGCCAAATTTGATTTCCTATTGGATTGAAACCTCGGGTCAGCAACCGATATCTCAACATGCAGAGATAACGAAAGGGATGGGTGGCTGGTTTGAACATACCGATACAGTCAGAGTATCATTCTCGTTGACGATTGGGATTACACCCATGCTAAGAAGCTGAGCAAGTGTATTTTGGGCATTTACATATTGAGTCCGCTATAATAACTTGTTAGCCGATTGTCTTACCTTCTTGTCTTGGTTTGGCCAAACTTACATCAACAATATCATTCCGCGTGATAAGGATCTGGGCAATGGGCTGGCGCAAGTGGCTAAACAAGCTGTCCCAGGTACTCATGAGCTGGCATTGACCGACTGCTGCCAAAGCCTAAAGGGGTTGTGTCAATTGGCAGGTTATTCAGCGGTAGGATGTGGAGCATACCTGAATCGAAGGGAGATGCTTTGGTCTCTCAGCAACGTCCATGCGTCGCATACCAACGCCTACAGCGCCCGACGAGACGATGATAACATCATGGCCGTCTTTTCGCAGCTTCACCGCCGCTTCGACAATGAGTGTCAGGTTTGACAAGATCGGCTCGTGGGACTTTTCATCCACAATGGAGCTCGTCCCTATTGTCGACACGGTTAGTCATAACGTCAGGACATATGGTCAGCGTCAACCTACCGAGCTTTATCACCACCTTTAACGACTTTGAACCCGCCATCTTAACTCCGTGTTGTCTGGTCTAATTCAGTACGAGCTGGGAGATATCCATGGGTATGACGAAATGCGGGATAAATAGGTCTCTCTACTCAGCGAGCACACAAAAGGGGGAGAAAAGAAAAAAAGAAGAAATCGTCTGACTGTGAGTATCAAAACCCCTTCAACACCGTCTTCTGATATATCAAATCTATCCTGACTGGCCGCGCTGTTGAGGCAAAGGAGAAGCAAGAGTGAAATGTCCTTTATATAAATATCTCTTCGCCGAGTTTCCCTTTTGGGGCGGAAGATGTTCTGCCGCCACTTATGTAAGCGGGGCAAAGTCATGTGGGTCCCGAAGCCTCTTTTTTGCTTTTTCTTTATTTCTATTTTTTTTTTTTTTTTTTTTTTTTATTCTATCTTTGCATGTGGAAATGAACAACATCAGCGTTCAAGCTTGAGGTCGACCGCAGTTGACCTGCTCGCTGGACTTACACCAAACTGTCGTCATGCGTACTCCGGGAGCCTCGGAGAAGGGACACGGAGACAGGCGTCTCACCGCACTTGCCGTGCTAGGTTTTGCCGCCACATGCTGATATCGTCACCACTCCCGGGGCCGTCGCTGGAAGAAAGAAATTCCCGCTGCTGAGGCTAATAGGCTTTGGAGCCGCCCAAACCATCGACCCCATGGAGTTGCTGAGCTGAGCGGACCTTCACCGAGCAAGACGGAGGGCGGAGACCAAGGCTCCAAGGGGAGCAAAGCAGATTGCTCTGGTGCCTGCAAGTGGAGTCCCGTTGTACCAAAACACGGTACGTTTGGAAGGATATACTCGAAGGATCGTGTTTGCCCTTTGACCGCCTGAGATGGACAGACACGGGAGCAAAAGGATGGGGGGGGAGGATTGCTGGATGATGCCCGTATCCAGTTTATAAGGTCTGGTATTGATGTACATATTGGTAGAGCTGGCTGTGGGAGAGGACCGAGTATGGATAATATATATCAAACCGTTGTACACTGACGTCGATTTGCACCACTTATTTGCCGCGGCTGGTTCCGCAGATGAGATGAGGGATATACTTATACAAAAAGTACTTTATGCAGGCCAGGATCAGGGGTGAGATTAAAGCCTTCGTGGGTTGATGGCCTGACTGGTGGACTATCATTGAAGATCCCCAGGGGTATGACAACATCCAAGTAACAACGATTGCATAAGAGAATATATTTAAGTAGAATCCAAAAAAAAAAAAAAAAAAAAAAAAATGGAAAAGAAACATATATTAGAGATAGTAGAGCAGTGAAGAAAAAGTTAATATTACTTTAACAGGTAAAAGTACCATCTCTAAAATATCGCAAGCTAGTTTATCCGTAGTATACATTGTTATTAAAACAAAACCATCCATCATAACTCAGAATATCATGCTGCTATGCAATGCGGGTGCTTTCAGACGCTTTCCAGATTGACATCACTGGTAAGATAAATAGGTATAACACAAAAGAAAGGTTCGACAAAGGAAAAAGCAAAAGGAAAAGGATGATAAGAAAAATATAAGTCCCTTTACAAAGGAGATGGATGGTCAACAAACCAAATATTTGAAGAAAAAAAGGAGGGAGAACTCCTAGCTTTGCCTTGCCTTGCCCAAAGTAAAACGCCTTTCCCATAATTGTCCCCGTTGGTAACCCCTGGCTTGCTCATCGCACAGCTGGTGCGAAGAATTGTTGGAAAAAAAAAAGGAAAGACAAAAAAAGAATCCGTTGAAGTATTGGTTTTCGGTATGAAAGTGACGGAGGTGTCTGTATCCATCATATTTAGACGTCCATCATTTCGGCGTCTTCGTTAAGTACCTCGTCAGCCGGTCCCCAGTTCCCTTCGAAGATCGTGGCGCCCGCTCGACGTCTCTGTTCGGCCCATTGTACCCCGAAGGACTGAAGGATTTCATCCGCAACAGGACGGTCTGGAGGGTTAGGGGATATCATCCATCCAACTAGTTTATCGAGAGCTTGGTCGTTGTCTGCATCAACCATGAACGCTGGCGGCTCTGCAAGTTCCCCACTGCGGGCACTAGGGGCGCCCTTTCGCTGAGACAGCTGGAAGTAGTTGGAAGAAACATCCTGTGAGGGGCAGTCTTTGTCGAAATCGTCAAATGAAGACAGGTTTCCAATTGATGATTCAACTAGTGGATTACCCGAAGCATCACGGAGGATGTTGCTGCTTTCTCCGCTCCAAGTCAGGCTTGGAACATCACTCATGTCCCCGTTTCGGAGCTTCTGCCACGAAACTCCATTATCTGGGAGCTCAACATTGCCTGCAATTTCAAACATGATCAACCCGAGAGCGAATATGTCTGCAGGCTTGTCATATCGGCCCATCAGTACTTCTGGTCCAATGTACTCTCTATCACCTTCACCCTCGATTCCAGCTGCAGCAGGCCAACGAGTGGCAAGGCCAAAGTCTGCAATCTTCAGCACACCTTCGAAGGTGATGAGAATGTTTGCTGGTTTCAAATCCAGGTGGATAAAGCCTGTATCATGGATATGTTTCAAGCCCTAAAAGGAGTTAGTTAATTCTCATGTGTATATAATGAGTGTAGACAAACTTACATGTGCCAACTCTAGTAGGATCTTCCATATCCTAAAGTCGTCAAGCCTAGCTTTCAGGCCTACCTGAGATAGAAAGACATCAAGACTACCTTCCTCGCAGAACTCGGTCTGGATGTAGAGGTATCCTTTATCCTCCCAGCTATCAACATAGCTGATTATATGATCAGAGCCATGAAGAGCCTTGAGAGCGACGACTTCATTATTTCGTCTTTCTCGGTCCTTGGATCCAGCATATGGCTGTTTCGATTTCTTGACAGCCCATAACTTCCGGCTGCCGGTATTTGTAGGGGTCGAGTTAGTTGAGAAGGATGTCTGAGACTGGAAGAGTTGAGTTGATGGTGGAGAAACACGCTCTGAGACTGAGTAGACGAGGGAAAATTCACCGGTACCAATGAGCTCCACTTTGTCAAAGCGTGAGTTGAGGCACGGGTCAATATCAGGGGAATTATAGCCGCCAAGAGGGAAGCTAGTTCGTTTCCCGAGATTTGGAAACGATTCACGGGGAGCGGTGGGAGTTGCAGGTAGAGCTGAGGCATTTGACTCTACAAGACTAAAGGTGTGATCATCAGGAGCTGTGATCGAAAGATTACTGGCATCGGGAGTCAAAGTATGATCTCGTGGTGTTCTTGGAGGCCCAGACTCTGGCGTTTTACAGTAGAACGGGCTCGCTGAAATAACGATCCATTAGTATATAATGTAAGATTGAATGCAATATTGAAAAATAAATCAAAAGGACCGGAGGGAGAGGGGTCTATCTTACAAAATAAACCGGATTCGCCTCTGTTGGCATCAGAGTTTGGTTGACTTGCAGCTTGGAATTGGAATGGGGCGGAATTGGAGACGTGTTGAGGGAAGAGGCCTCGCCTGGTGGGTGTGGGAGGAAGATCAGAGTCTGTGGCACATTGGCTGTCAAAAGGGGCCGATGGTGATCGTGGAATAGAGCTAATATCACCATCGATACTAGCCAGACTCCCACGGCGGGAGCAGGTTGAAACGACACGGGAAGAGGGAGCCTTGACACGATGAGTGAAGGGGGTCTCAAAGGAGCCGGAAGACTTGTGGTAAGGAAGGAATTTTGCGCTGTTAGCTTGGTGCAGAGGCTTGGGTCCAAAAAGCACATTTGATGCGCGTTTGCAAGGAGTCTCGGGCATGTTGTGGCTCATAGTCGAGCTGTTACGGAAGTCCGAGACATTCTTGTTTTTCTTCGAAATCAGGCCGGTGGACATGAAAGCCGCAGGTAATGGTTTCACAAGCTTGTAGTTTTCCGGTGTGGAAAAGGGAGAAGCGGAGGCATTGGAAGATTCCTGTCGTAGAAGACTGGGAGCCCTTGGTGCCACAGCACCAATTGGCAGAGACTTGGAAAAGTTAAGGATGGGCCTGGCTTCCGAGAAATTTGAGCTTACAGCTCTGTTGGTGGGAGAGTCATCCCCGACGCTTGAGCTGGACGAGGATTGCGTAATAGTGCGAGAGAGAGGATGAGTAGGAGGGTGGAAAGTAGATGACGAAGGAGCTGTGAACAGAGAAGTAGATGGATTCGGAGATGGAGAAGAGTCTGGTCCATTGAGGGGAAGGAATGTCGAATTGTCGATTGCCATGCGATTCTTGTTCTGTAGCTGAAGCGATCCATCATTATCCGCACTTATCTTCCGAACAAAGGGAGACCGCTCCGGATGTCGTTGCTGGATGGTAGATCGCCTCAACGAGGAAGAACGTTTTGGTATGGTAGAGAAATAGTGACCCGGTGGTTGGAACCGAGGTTCCTTTGGGTTCTGGTTGTTTAGGGGAGAATTGATTGCTGAGTAGCTAGACTCGAATACGTCAAAGTCGGCGCCAAAGCTAACACCATGCAAGCTTCTACGCTTGGCTGAAGGACTCTCAGCACCAAGGGAATCCATCGTCATGTTGACATCTGCCCGTTTCAAGGGGCTGGAGGAGAGTGGTGTCGTTGACTCCATGTTCCCACTTCGGCGTTTCTCTCGTCCAGCGGTAGAGGTATCTTCTGGATGTTGCTCGATGGGAGAGGATAGAATGAGGGGGCTCTCCTGGCCGCCTCTGAAGAGCACTGGGCTCGGTGGTGTGGTAGAGACCTTTTCATCCATGGCGTCGATGGTGGGAGGTTCTGGAGAAGCAGCCGAGTTTCCGTTATCTCTAGACTCGCCCAGTACCCGTTTTGCTGAGCCGGAGGAGCTACTAGTCTTGGAAGAATGCATGAAACGACTCCGGCGCATAGGAGGACGATGGATTTTTGCACTGGGAGGGAACGGAATAGCCACGGGAGACGGAGTGTTTGGGTTAGGAACGAAAAGAATCTTGCCGTGGGAGGTCTGTTTAGAAGGTGAGAGATTGGACGAAGTGAAATTTGGGTGCCTGGTTGCCGGCGAGTTGAACGTGGATGGAGAGAGTAATCTGAAGTCCGTTGTCTTGGACGGACTCCTCGATAGCGAGCGTCGAAGTTGACTTAGGGCCGAGTTCTTGTGTGTGGCATGAAAACTGCTGGAGGAGAGGTGCAGAGTGCCTCCAGCATCACGGTGAGGAGAGAACGAGGCCACCATTGCTCCAGGCCGATAAGCTGCAAGTGAAGTGAATGCTGGCTCTCACTCACACACTTTCTTTAACTCAAGCAGGATTTCTGGGCGGGCTGGTAGTGGATGAGTCCTGTCTTGAGGCCACACAGGGAGAAATAACAAGGCTTCCTTATCGCGCCTGGTATGATGAATCTCCTCCCCCTCCACGCGTCACAGACAGGTGATCTTTATTGATAACAGACCACAGTGAAGAGGCTCACAGTCCGCGTTTATAGTAAAAGAAAGCAGAGGGGTTTATTCACAAGTGGCTTGCGAGTTGCCAGCTGACAGACAGACAGACAGACAGATAGCGAGAGACAGGCCTAGAGTGCCGGTGTAACTTCCATCAGCAACGCCTATGTATCAACTCCAGCGCGCGAGTCAGCACCGATACTCATGCTCGACAAGAGGTCTCTGCTGGCCACTTTATCAAGGCCAAACGAGTGTAAGACGACCTGGCTGATGAAACTTGACTTGCTGGCGGCCGATCGCGACAGACGTGGTGCTGAGTTGGCTGGCGGGAGGCCGGGCCGAGTCGTTATCCACGCTGTCAGAAGGAGGTTTTTAAGGAGCGACAACAAAAAAAAAGGGGGAAATCCGAGTCGCAGGCCAACGCGATGCCAGATACCAGCAGCTGAATTAACGGGTGCTATGCTGGTGTTGTGGTGGTTGATGGCTGTCGCTGGGCGTGTCGTGTCGTGGTGGCGGTTCGAGGGACGCAGCGGAGGTTGGCGATGTTGTCTGATTGTGGTTGATTTGACGATGTTGAAGTTCGAAAGATAAAGCAAAAAAGCCTTTTTTTTTTTTTTTTTTTTCTTCCCTCACGCGATTCTACGCGTTGTTGTTATGATTCCCTGGTTGGGTTTAGCGTGGAAAATCTCGTGACGGAAAATGATGAGTCAGCAGGGCTAGCCTGCTTTGGGAAAAAAGACAACAAACAAGACAAACAAGACAAACAAACAAAGAGAGATAAGATAAGATGAGATTAGATGAGATTAGATGGAAGCGGCGAGGCGGCCGAAGACAGCGACAGCAGCAGAAGGGCACGAGAGTCGCAAGGAGAAGAAGGAAAAGAGAAGGATAAGGTCTATCAATAAACTAAATCGACACAGTCTATATATATATACACACATATATATATATAATGGAGTACAAGTATGTTCTGTGGAGGGCGCTAACTCTATTTACATGGATAACCGTGGGCGCAACGCCGTACCTGCATTCTTTTTATAGCGTGCCGTAGCATGCATGGAGGACGACGGACGGCCAACGCCCTGCATCAACCGGCCCCTCGATGAAGCAGGCAGCGTCTCACCTGGCGCTGGACGTCTGCAGGGCAAGGAGCTCGCGCCGGACTCCGTCCAGCACCCCTAAAGCCTTGTCGCTGCTGGGGCCAAACACCCCGACATCCAGCGTGTTGTTTCTAACCGCTGCCTCGATATCCACGGACGGCTGTGGAGATGGCTTGTTATTAGCCTCCTGCTTTTCAGGGGAATCCTGGGATAATTGGGACCCTGGGGGGCTTACCTTGTAAACATCTCCCGCGTTCTCCAATCCAACTCCACTCTCTATTCCAAGCATCTCTTCCAGCCAAAGCTTGCTGCTGCTGCCCTTTGCCGCCGCGTCCACTTGCTCGCTGCCGTTGCTGTTGCAGCTTTCCTTGCTCAGCCACTCGAGCACCTCTTCCTCTGTAACCTGAACTAGTTGCGGGGCACCGCTCGTCGCTGTTGATACCTGTGCCGCCACCTCCGGTAACTTGATGAAGTTCACCGTCGTATCGAGCCTGATTCCTGTCCACTCCGCTATCTGGGCCAGCGACACGGTGCAGTTCTCGGCAGAACCGATTTCATGCAGGTCGCTCTGGATGATGCGCGCTAGCTCGAACACGGAGCGAGACCCTGGATCTTGGATGCGGAGTGGTACAATGTTCAGTGTTGGCGCCACAAGCTCTGGAAGGCCCACCAGGTCGTGGGAGCGGTTGGCCAGATATACACCAACCGTCAAGTCTGCTCCTCGGACATGGAACTCTCTCACATGTACCTTGGAGTAGGCGGCCAGGAACACGGCCTGCACTGATAATCCTTCTGCCTGGCAGATCTTGTTCAGCCAGTCGGTATTGTCCAGGAGACCTGGCTGGTACTTTCCTGCTCCGGCTTGGACGTCCATCACAGGCCCAGAACCTTTTTTGGCAACCGGAGTAATATCATTTCCTAGATAGCCCTTCCAGAATGCCTCCTGCTGGGCTTCAGAAGACATAGCCTTGCCGTACTGTATAAACTCTGCAATGTCTACTGGCGTATTTACCGGGGTAGACACATCCTGGAATAGTGACTCAAGTATATTGATAAGGTGTTGAAGTGCCACTGCATCATAAAGGGCATGGTGGATGTGTAGCATCAGCAAAGTCTCCGTCTCAGTTTGAGAAGCATATAGATAGACAAGTCCCGAGCCCTGTCTGGCCGCGACATGGCGACGATTCGACTTGACCCTCAGATCGGATCTCCAGATTATCGGATTACTAACTTGCTTTAGCTCAGCCAGTACATAAGGCATGCCGGTATCACCAATAGAGAGTATTGTTGTACGAAGTATCGGTAGTTTGGCAGTCATCACTTTCCATGCGTTGTCTAGCTGGCTCTGAGTGATGCGGCCAGTAACCCTGTAGAAGAAGTCTGGGAAGAAGAGCTTTCCATGCGAATTCTTCCAGGTCTCCAGCATGTAAACCTGCCCTGCCGTAGCAGGGAGGAAAACTTCAACATCTTCTCGCTTCATACCATACTTCCTCAGCTGTAGGTCGATGTTGCTATTCTTCAGCGTTTGCAGTGACAAAAGTTTTTCTCTTGAGGTTGCAGTTGTTGGCTTCTTCTCCCGCGCAGAATTGACTATCTCCGCCATTTTCCCAACAGTCTCCGCTCGCAGTATATCCCTAACAGAGATGAGCACAGACTGTCGTCTGAGTAATGAAGAGACCTTGATAGCGCTGATGCTGTCAATACCGAAATGGAAGATGGTGGTATTCCTGGTGATCTCCTCCTTTGGTACAGCAGCAACTAGTGACAAGGTATCTCTGATCCTCTCTTCTAGCAGTGACCACACTACGGGCTCAATGGCGATACCGCCCGGCCCGTCAGGTAAAGAACCGCCGTTTTGAGTCACACTATCAAGGGTTGGCCGTTCTCTGACCTCTACGAAGCCTGCCGTGGGAATCTCTGGTGATTGAATAATAGTTTTGAATACTTGCAACAGCTGCAAGACAAGTTGACTGGTATCTTTCTTGCCTAAAATGGTATCTTTGCAGGCAACACGCCATACAGCAGAGTCATCAATAGCTTCTAGTTCGACACAGATGGAATACTCCACACTCGATGAGCTGTTAATCGATTTATAGAGAGGTTTATCTTGACCTTCCTGCGAACTAGGGCTCTTCTGGTAGATGAAAAGGGTATCGAAAAGGTCCTTATTTCCTACTCCCATCATAGACTTGATCTTTCGTAGTGGGTAGTGTTGATGGGCCAACATGTTACCCAGATTCCTCTGCACGTATTCTAACATCTCGGACACAGAACCGTGTAGGATTCCACGGACGGCAACGGTATTCATTGTTGGGAAAGCAACTTTTGAAGCTTCTTCTGTGTCTCGTCCAAGCATCACTGTGCCGAATAGAACGTCCAATTGTCCCAGGTAGCTGGCAAGGACAATGGTCCAACACGTAAGACCAAGAGCTTGGGCTGTAACGCCGTGGGCCTTGCAGAAGTTCAACACATGTGAGAGTGGTATATCGGAGGCAGTCTCGTCACGGTGCACCAGGGCTCCTTGATCTCCAGCACCTGGCTGTGGGGGAAATATACTCGGCTCTGCATCCGAGAGGACACCTTTCCAGAACTGCAGACCTTCATCTCTGGATGAACTAATAATATCTTCAAGGACATGTTGGTAGGATGGGCGTGCGCTAAATTGGCCTGAGTAGGCGCTCGCTACATCTTGATGGAGAAGGGTGAGTGACCATCCATCGTACATGGCATGAGGCAGAGAAAGGATAAGAAGCAGTTTGGCTCCATCTCGAATGAGGCGTAGGTTGAATAGTGGTTTTGACATTACCAGTGACAATGCTCTTGCTCGCTCCTCTTGAAGAATTGATTCAATGGAATTTTCTGCAATATCAACAATATCCCAGTCAATTTTGATGCTTGACTTGTGAATGAGTTGTGCATAAGAGAAAGGCAAATTTGGGTCAGACACCGTGGCAAAGGAAGTCCGCAAGATTGGGTGACGTTTCGCGATAGTTTCCCAGGCATTCTTCAACATTGTGACGTCCACATCCTCGCTAATCTGCAGGATGTCATGGTTGAAATAGTGAAGGCCATCAGATGATAACATTTCATTGATCATGCCTTCCTGCAAGGGTGTCGCCGGATAGATATGTTCAATATCTCCCAGGTCTTTCCCATCTTCTTCCAAGGACCGTCGCAATTGACTTTCTAAAGATTTCAAGTAAGTCAGGTCGGCTTTAGTGGCGCTGCCATTCACTGTAACCTCGGCCATCATGGTTCGAATAGTCCTATTTCGCATGATATTGCCCACGGACAAATCTATGTGGTCACGTTTCAGGCGAGAGGAGAGTTTGATGGCATCTATGCTATCCAAGCCAACTTCAAGGACTGAGGAGTCCTCATTTATTTCCGACACATCGAGGTTTGCTAATTTAGCAATCTCTTGCCTCAGCAATGAAGCTGCTTGACTCCATTGAAACGAGGTAGTGACGTTGGGCGAAGGGCCTCCAATGACTTTGTTGGCAATTTGCTTCGACGAAGCCTCCAGCGAGGTTGAATTTCCTGAAAAGCTAAGATTTGAGAAGGGTTCTTCCACGAGACTACGTAAAGATAGCCTGAACTGTTCGAGTAAGTCGGAGATACCGTCAGAAGTCAAGATATCTCCTTGACATGCGGCCGTCACCTGGAAAGATCCACTTCCTTGACTCTGCACTTCTAGTGCAAGGGGGTAATCAGCTTCTGTGAAGGATGCCACGGGTTCCCATAACGATTCCCCTGATTGGGAGGTGATGTTTTCTTGTTTCTGGAAAACGAAGAGTACATCAAACAGAGGTCTCTGAGAACTTCGACCAATCCATTTCATTATTGACCTCAGCGGAGTATGCTGGAAAGGAAGGGCAGAGACAGAATAGTCATGGCAAGCTTGAATAAGCTCAGAAAAGGTTGAGAAGCTGAACTTCGGAATATTGCAAGGTATAGTGTTAAATAATGGACCAACCGCAACATCAGCATCTTCTGAGTCGAATGATCTCCCGGAAACCACAATGCCCATAGTCGGTATATAATTAAAGTACCTCTCGAACGTATACACCCAGCAAGCATGAAACATTGCTTTCTCCGTAACATTTAGTGATCTCCTTGTTTCCTCGATGCAATGGAAACCTTCAATCCGAATTGTCGAAGTTCTGGAGCCAGGTTCGGGAAGCGATCTCCGTGGTATTGTCGTTTGGCTCAAGTTCTCGAGATGTTTGGCCCAGAATGATTTAGCAGCAGGCACAGTACGAAGTGGGCCAAGAGGCAGTACTTCGGTGAATGGCATAGACCTCGGCATTTGTCCGCCATTGTATACGTGCTTCACTGCATCAAGGATGATTGGAAGACTGATGCCGTCGTATAAACCGTGGAATATATTCAGGCACATCCATCTGCGTTTTGGGCTGGAGATGATACCGATTTCCCAGACTCGACCCATGAAATTATTGAAACCAAGGTTCCACTCCTTGAAGTAGCTCTCAGCTGTACTCTCAAGTTCATCGTCCTTTGATATTGCAAATTCGAACCACGGTAAGGCTGCCTCCTTAAGGACAACGAGAGCGTATCCATCATCTGTAAGAGGGAATTTTGTACGTAGCAACTGAAACGAAACTTGTGCTCGTTTCCAAGCCTCCTTAAGCATTGGTATGTCGGTGTGCGGTGCAAGCTGAAACGTGAATGATGTCAAGTAAGGGTGAGATTCATTCCTCAGACATTGGTATAGCATGCCATCTTGCAATGATGTGCATGGAGTGATGGCTTCTATATCCTGTGGAGCGACTTCTAGTTCGTTTGCCAAGTGTGACATATGCATATGGGCAAATGCTGCTATTTTTTGCTTTGCATCCTCATACTGGCGCCTCTCGCCTTCAACATTGTTATCAGGAGATTCAACAGCCTTAGCTAGTAGCGAAAGAGTTGAGCCTAAAAAAGGATCAGCACAATCCACCCATATTCTCAACACGGGACAAACTTACATTTCATTACAACTGATGGGTGGGCAGCTGGACAGCCAGCTTCCCGTAGCGCTCGAGAGAAGGATATCACCAAGATAGAGTCCAGGCCCAATTCGAAGATGTTTGAAGATGATGAGATTGTCTTCTCCTCGACCTTCGTAAATCTAGACAATATAGGAATTATCTTCCTGATTGTATCCGTGTCTTCGGTTGGGCTTTCCTGCTCATGACTGGACAATGCCTGCATTTCGCTCAGTAGCATCGACGCAAATATCCCTCGCAATTGACCGTTATCAATCTTGTTGTTAGACGATAACGGAAACCTCGTCAACGGGATGATATGCGTCGGGATCATGTACCCTGGCAAATGTGACCGGCATTCCGAGCGGATGGCTTCCAAAACCCTGCCGGCCTCAGGGCTGAAGTCAACTTCTGGACAGGCGGCTGTCGAAGCAGAAGTAACGACGGTAGTGAAAGATACTATTTGCTCCTTAGTTGCGGTGGGATGTTTGAGTACCATTGTCACCACATCTCCCACTTCCTCCGTGGAATTTTTTATCACATGGTTTATCTCATTGATCTCAAGTCTCTGACCTCGAAGCTTCACTTGGTCATCAATACGTCCAAGGAAGCAGAAACTTTCATCATGCATCATGCGTACTAAGTCACCAGTTCGGTAAACTCTTTCTCCATATGTCTCAATATATTGGAACTTTTCCGCAGTCAATTGTGGTCGGTTCAGATAACCCTTGCCAACAAGTGGGCCAGACACACAAAGCTCTCCGATACCACCACGTAAAACGGGTGTATTGGTGCCCTGTTTGAAGACATAACCACTAACGTTATCAAATTGCGGACCAATATTGGTTGGCTTATCCGAAGAAGTGACCCGTGGAAGCATTGTACAACCGATTGTGACTTCGGTTGGCCCATATCCATTGTAAATGACCTCATGAGGCCCCCATTGTTCGAGGATCTCTTGCTTTAGCTTTTCGCCTCCTGTGATAAAAACACCACGGCAAAGGGACGGGACATCCTCAGGTTGTATTAACTGTGCCAGGCTAGGAGTCAAATCAATGTGTGTGATAGACAAGTCACGAAGGGTTCCGGCAAAGTCTTCAAAGAGAGTATCTCTAGGGCAAGATGTTAGACATATTCCTACACTCCACGTCCAGTATTGCTCAAGAACGCTGACATCGAAGTGGAATGAAGCAAACTGGAACCACCGAGAAGATTCATCCCAATGGCCTCCAAACAATCTTTGAAATGATAGCATGGCTTGTACAGCATTGTCATGGGTTATCTCGCAACCCTTTGGTGTACCCGTGCTTCCCGATGTATACAAGCAATAGCAGGTTGCATCACCATGAAGCGGGAAGCTCAGCGTTGGAGGTGTCGAGTTCACTCCATCCAGTAGACCCTCTTCATTTACCGGGACCAACCTGATGCCAGTCAGACTTTTCAACTCGTCTTGTTGTTCCATCCCGCACATAAGGATATCTGCTTTCGAATCGTCTAATATAAATTGTTTTCGGGCGATTGGAGCACTGGGGTCAATCGCTAAGAATGCACAGCCAACTTTGAGGACTCCAAGTATTGAGAAGTAAGCCTCAGGACATTTTTGAAAGGAAACTCCAACCAAAGTTCCCTGCTTCACGCCGAGATGATGAAGTAGGTTTGCGTATCTATTCCCTTGTTCATCCAAATCTTTGTAAGTCCAGCTCTGAGTAATGAGTTTGCCATTGATTCTCTCCGCAAATTCGAGTGCCACCCTAGATGGATGCCTAGTTGCTCCAACTTCCACAAATTCATGTAAAAGTTGAGTTGGACAGTCAATTTTAGAATCCTTTCTTGGTAAAACAGACACAATGGAGCGGCTTGCAGTGTCAAGGGAAGAAGAAGTTGAATCGGGGTATTGTAGAATATGAGTCAGCAACCAATCAAGTTCATCAAGGAGCAAGGAGGCCTGGCCGTCAGGTAGAATGTGATTTTGATATGTAAGAGCAAGCTTGAGAGTATCGCTACTTGGAATCAGCTCGAGAGACACGGAATACTATATATCCGTTAGCATGACGCATATCCCGTTTTCACTCCTTCCACTTACTTCAGTCTGACTGCTTTCTTCAACCACATCCCAGAGGGGCTGTTGTTTATCCGTGGAAGCCAGCTTTTGAAAAACGAAAAGGGTATCAAAGAGTGGGGAGTCGGCTTTACTCAGACGCTGAATCTTTGTCAGGGAAGTAAATTGATATTTCACAGCCATGGCATTGGATTTCATGATCTGCTGGAGCAGTTCCCGATTCGTTGCTTCCACGTTTTGATGAGCTGGCACTGTCGTAAGACAAGGAAAAGCAGTATCCTGAGCTTGTTCAGAAATATCTCGACCAGAAAGTACCAGGCCATATGTAACATTAGACTCTCCTACGTATGATGAGAGAATTCGAGACCATGCAGCCTGACCAACGGCTTGTAAGGTAACTCCAAGCTCACGGCAGCCTTTTTGTAGTTTCTCCATGGTAAACGAACAGTCTCGGGAAAGAAAACGGGTATCGTTTACCTTAGCATGGAGAGGATTCATGTCTGGGAACTTCGTAGCACTGAACGAAGGACCCACCTCACTCCAATAACTCTCTGATTCAGGGGATTGAAACTTCTCGACAATGAAACCCAGGACCGAAGACACCGGAATCGCAGGCGGTAAGGTAGATCCATTATAAACATTTATCACTTCTGAGAGTATAAGGTTCATTGAATGAGCGTCGTAGAGAGCGTGATGGGCTGAAAGTTGCATGAGCGTGGAGTCACTGCAAGGTTTAACGGTAAGGAACCACGGCGGGCGGTGGAGTTGGTTCAATATACTCTTGCCATTAAGATGTTGTTCATGTCTCGCATCTGACATGCGCTTAGAAGGGGATAGACACTCATTCCAGGGCAATTCGATAATTCCCGGGCGATATGTCACCATCGCGAATGGGAATATGTCATCCTTCACTTCACAGAATCCAGTTCTCAGCATCTCGTTTCTCTCCATGACACTTTCCCATACGAATCTTAGAGCAATCAGATTCAATGGTGTCGGAGATTTCAGCGTAAAGCTGTTGAAATAGAGCAAGCCTTCTGAGTTTATGAATGAGGCAAGCATACCTGCCTGCGGTGTTGTGCAAGGTCGGATAGCTTCAACACTACTTTCCAATAATCCCAACTTATCGCAGATAGAGGGCAGATGCAGTGATTGGAAGCTATCGAAATCGAAGTTATGAAGCGCTAGACCGACGCAGGGGCTTGATTTTGAACCTTGCAGGACCGATGCGATCTCTCGAATTGAAGGCCCCTGGATATAGTGTCAGTCTAGACAATGGTATGACGTTTATACTATCGGAAAACTCACCTCCAGAATATCAGCCGCCGATATTTCGTAGCCGACTTTTCTAAAATGTCCAGCTATCTGAATAGCATTGATACTGTCAAGTCCAAGCTCAAAAATGGTCGTGTCCATGTTGATACGCTTTTTATCAATTTTTGACATTGCTGAAAGCAGATTTCGAATTTCTAGACTTTCCGCACTCCATTCCTCGGATTTGCCATATCCATTAGACTTATGATCTCCATTTGCTTCCCCTAGTTTTCTGAAGACACTGAGGCCTCCAGAAACTTGTCCGTCAGATTCAACAAGAGAGAAATCCATTACCCTAGCCTCCGGAAAGCGAAGTGTATGGTTTAGAATGGCATGGTAACATGCAGTGATGGTATCTATATCCGTTGTTGGCACAAGACCCTCGTCAAAGTGGAAAATGAACTGCAAAGAATCACTTTCGGGGTGAGGTATGATTTCAAATATAATAGGGAAGTCCATTACACCATTCTCGGATACCATCCTCCATAGCGACTCATTCAACTGAAGGGGCCTTCCTTGTAAAAGGAGCAACGAATCGAAAATTCTCTGGCCTCGCTGGCTGAAGCGCGACTGAATTCGTCTCATTGAACTTAGTTGATACGGAAGAGTGGCTGCTCTGTTGGATTGCAAGTTCCTCATCAAGTCTATGTTCGTCATATTCCCGTTCAAGCTTGTCCTCACGGGCAACGTGTTGAAGCATGGGCCGACTATTCTTTGGGCTCCGTCGATAGGTATACTCCTGCAATTGACCACATCTCCAAAGCAGATATCAGGAGAACCGGAGAGTAAGCATATCAGTCTACTCCAGGCTGCCTGTAGTAAACTCAGGGTGGTCACAGACGAGCTTTTGCATGCATTGCAAACCTCAGTAAAGCTTGAGCTAGGTATGTGGGAAGTCGATCGACTCATTTTCGGGCTTCCCTTAACTAGGGAGGAGGGTGATGTGAATAAGGTAGGAGTAAAGTCTTTCAGGTAATTGCTCCAGAACTGGTCTGTTGAATCACTGTTGACCTTGATCATCTCGTGAAGATAGAGATCGAAAGGGACGACCGGTGGAAGTTGATGCTCAAGCAAGCACTCTTGAACCTCTTGCAATAGGACTTCCATTGCCTCACCATCATATAGAGCATGGTGTATAGATAATAGTAGGAATACCTTTGGAGAATCAACACACTGTAAAACAGTAAACGAATAGAGTGAATGCGGCCCCTCTTTGACAGCTACTGCGAGCTTACTTTTTTCTAGGGTCGAGGGTGCATCGGCGATTGGGCATTCAATTGATTGCCATGCAATGTCAAGCCGCTCCAGAACGACTTGAACGAATGGAAACCGAGCGTCATCAGTTTGCCGGAACCAAGTTCTTAGAATGTCATGCCTCGCAACCATTTTCATCCAGGCCGTCTTTAAGAGCTCGATATTCCTGTTGATTTCAAAAACCAAATGGTTGTAGTATGATGCATCATTCCCGGTGGATATACCTGAAAGCATGCCTTCTTGTAAGGAAGTACATGGCAAAATTTTTGTGACGTTAACCCCATGTGAAGAAGCTTCATCCTTGATTTTGCGTATTAGCTCACGACTGAAGAGATGATCAAATGTGGGAATGGATTCTAAGCTTGGCATCTGAGCTTCAATACTCTGCGATATCTTCCTCGTAAGTCGTGCGATGGAATCATTTTTCATAATAACAGAGATATCAATCTGCCCAAAGCCGGCAAGTTTCAGTTCCCTGGAGAGAGCAATTGCTATCACCGAGTCAAAACCTAGTCGGTAAAAGGAGGTATGTCGCCCTATTTCTTTCGTCGAGACTCCCGTAACTTGTGCAACAAGTCCCGCGACCTTCGCTTCATTGTCGGTCAGATTTTCCTGGGTATGTTCTTCTTCCTTCCCACGCGAATACACATCAAGAAGCGTTGGATTAGCGCTTAAGTACATATACTTCAAGGCTTCCTTATCAATCTTTCTTCCGATGGTTGTCATGGGAATATGACTTATTGGTATGAGGAAGGATGGGATCATATAACTAGGCAAATGATCGCCTATATAGTCAAAAAGTTGCTGGAAAATATGAGAATTTTCATGCTGCCCAAGTCCATCGATATTGATATTATCGGGGACCCAAAACGATATCAACTGCTTGCTGTCTCCACTGTCTCCATTGTTGGAATCACAGACGATCGTTGCGCAATCCTTGACATTTTCGTGGGTCATTAAAACACTAGTAATTTCTCCCAGTTCGATACGCTGGCCTCGAATTTTTACGAGGTCATCGCGGCGACCTACAAAGGCGATTGAACCATCAGGGAGAAGTCTTCCATAGTCGCCGCTTTTGTAAATCCGTCCATACGCTTCATGGATTAAAAACTTCTGTCGTGTAAGGTCTTCCATGTTCAAATATCCAATACCCTAATCAAATGTTAGTTTGGGCAGTTGTTACATTCCTGTTCTGAAATGCACTTACCACTTGATCACCGCCAAAACAGAGCTCGCCCACGGCTCCTCGTGGGACAAGAGAAAACCGTTCTCCTTCCGCGAGTACGAACACAGACGTGTTCGGAAGTGGTCTCCCTATATTGCTGATAAAGTGGGACATACATATGTTTGGTTTGACCGTGCAAATATTGGTGGTTTCGCTTGGACCGTAGCCTAAAGACATATTGGTTAGGGTCTCACTCACTCCATTTATTTACTTGTTTTAGAGAAATCACTTACCTTGCCATAGGCCTTTCCCCGCCCAATCCATCCGAACTTTTGGTGTCAGTGCTTCACCGGCAGTGACAAGAAATTTAACCAGCGGCACGTTATTCGCTCTCACAAGAGCAGCAACGGTTGGAGTCATGCTAAGGTGAGTAATTCGCATCTTGCGAATTGCAAGTTCAATGTCCCTGAACAATACATCGTTCTTTGCAGAACATAAGGTCATTCCTCGGCTCCAGGCAAAAAATATTTCAAACACAGAGACTTGAATTCGTTAGTATATGTAATACGTGGGATGAAATGGACCCTCTCACCATCAAAAGCATGAGAGCATGCTTGAAGCAATCTTGATTCAGGAAAATCAGGATATAGCGCCGATAAAACAGCAATGTTACTCTCCAGGTTAAAGCGTGAAATAAGGACTCCCTTTGGCGTACCAGTGGTCCCAGATGTAAATACTGCGTATGCGGGGCAAGATCCAGGAGCCTTCGGAAACTCATATAGAGCATTCTCCACCAAAATTTGGGGTTTGGCCAGCATTGCCGTAGTATTTGGGACATCTGATAGTTCGGCCTGGATTTCACTATCCGCAATGCAAATGCGACAGCTTGCTTGTTGAATAATGTGCTTCATTCGCATTATGGGCGTTTGTGGTGTTATGGGCACATATCCAGCCCCTGCTTTGATGACAGCGAGAATAGAGATGTAAAGCTCAAGTGATTTTTCGAGGCATATTGCAACCAAGTTACCTTCAACAACACCAAGGTTCCGGAGCTGACCAGCAAGCTTGTTGGATTGTGCATCCAATTCCGAATATGTCAGTGTTTTTATAGCTCTATCTCCTGTTTCCGGGTCTAGAGAATCTAAAAATTCAACAGCAATTCTCTCTGAGTCTGTTTTCGCGAGCTCTTCAACTGAATCAGATAGACCAGGAACGGATTTCAAGGGCGGTGGAAAATTATTCTCCATTGAAAGCAGAGATTCTGGAAGATGGAATGGAATGTCCTCTAATAGCCTATCGGCAGACTCAAGGAAAGTCATGGCTATACTTTCGATTTGTTTCAAAAATATCACTACGTGGCTTTCCGGGAGGATCGATTCTTCGAAAGTCGCCTTTGCCCAGATTTTGCCATCTTGAATTCCAAGTTCAGTAGTCAATGTGAACTCAAGGAAATCTCTCGATGTGACCTGGGCTATTGGTCCACAGACGGTGGTGAAGTTATCTTGCCAAACAAAGAGGGTATCAAATAACTGATCAGCTGTATTAATTCCGGAGACTTGTTTTACGTCTCGAAGGGGAACAAATCCGTGAACAAGAGACTTTCTATTCAACCCATGAAGAATTGCGAGTAGATCACGGACAGTTCGAGCTTTTTGGAGGTTAAGTCTTAGAGGAAGCGTCGAGATGCACGGTCCCACAATGCTTTCAATGCCATCTATAGGAAGGGTACGGCCAGCAGATACGTTCCCAAGGATAATATCCGAAGTGCCATTGTATGCCGAAAGTAGATATCCAATGGCTGCCTGGAATATGGTTTGTCGACTTATTCGGAAATCCCTAACGAAAGAATCAAGCTGGTCTATGTCAACATTAAACTGACGTTCAACAACCTGGGTAACTTTTGGAAGATCAGATCTATCCTGAAAATTAGGCCACAGGCAAGGTGTAGAGCCCTGGAGATGAGACCGCCAATAATTTAAAGCTTGCTCGCGAATTTCGGAGGAATGATTATTTATGTGGAAAAGGGTGAAGAGTCGGTATTGTGGTCGCTGAGTTAGTTGTTTATTCTCAAGTGCTGAGACTAAGTCCCGCATAATCTGATCCCAAGACCAGCCATCATACAACGAATGATGGATATGAACCAGAGCTTTGGGTTGCCCATCAATAACGCAGAGTTGAACTCTGAGTGGATGCAATATATCCCACTGGTTCTGCAACTCTAAGTTATGGTCAAAAATCTTTGACTCTATGATTTGGTCGGGATGAAGACTCTCCCAAACGACTTGGGCGTATGGGAATCCAGGAAAGTCTATTTCAATAAACCCTGATCTCAAAACTTCATTTTGTAGAGCAGTGCTTAGAAATGCACTTTTAACATCTTCTAGAGAAATGCCACGATCGAACTGCAGTTCAACAGAATTAAAATATGCCTTAGGATTCAACTTCGTTTCCAAAAGCATTCCAGTCTGTATTGGGCTGCAGGGAATTATATCAGTTGGCTGTTGTAAATTCTCAGTAAGCTTCAACATTTCGTGCCCCTGTTGGATGATCGTATTCCACATCTTTAATGGCTCACTTTCAGTAGGAATCACAGTCACCTCAGGTTGTGACTTCAGGACGAGGGCAGCCATCTTGCGGATAGAGTCGGCTTCTAGGATATCCAAGGCATTCAGAAAGACTCCTTCCTTCCGTAAAGAGGATGCAAGGTGAATAGCCCTTAGAGAATCAAGGCCGGCTGACGCAAGGCTTGCTGTTGGGGTAAGAGATGACTCCAGGAGCAAGTTGAGGGATACGGAGATCTTCTGTTCGATGTCACCTGCTGGCTCAGCTAGATCGGTTTGATCGACACCCTTTGATAGTATGTATTCCGCCTCTAGACCTTTCCTGTCAATTTTACCAGATGGGAGGCGAGGAAGCTTATTGAGGATGACGAAGTTCCCAGGGATCATAAATTTCGGCAGGGATCGTCGGCAGGTCAACTGCAGATCTCTGGAAGTACAATGTGCGACGTCCGCCGATAGGAAAGCAACGAGAGCTCCCTGAATAACACAGGCGGCGACGTTTCTCACGTATTGATTTTTCAAGAGCACGTTCTCAATCTCCCCTAGCTCGATTCGTTGACCTCTAAGTTTCACCTGTCCCGTAGATATACGACCCATGCATTGGAGTTCACCATTGGGATGTAGACGTGCCTTGTCTCCGGTCCTGTATAAACGTCCATATGTTTTAGAATCAATAAAAGCATTTCGATTCTCAGTCGGCCGGTTAAGGTAGTACCTAGCAAGCTGTGGGCCTCCAACCACAAGCTCGCCAACATGACCAACAGGTAGTATCACTGGTTCCTGACCAACGATGTGGTCCATAGAAATGATGAAAGCAGAGACGGTTTTGAAAGGTGTACCAATGTTTCCAACAAGCGAGCCGGCACGAACTGAAGAGACAGCAGTGCAATGGATAGTGGCTTCCGTAGGTCCATACATTCCGTGCAATAATCCAGGCCTATCCTTCGAAGAACCGAATTCGTCGACCACATGCCTTGTCAACATCTCGCCGATTGTCAATAAAAGCTTAAGACACGGCACAGCATCTCGAGATTGGAGAAGTTCTCCACAGACTGTTGGAGTAAGTTCAGCAGCGTCGATATTCAGTTGGTTGATGATACCAGGGAGATCGTTTAGCATCAAACGTCTGTTACAACCCACGAGAGTTACACCCCTGAAAAGCGGGAAGAATATCTCAAAAACAGAGACATCAAATGTAGGAGCTGCAAATTGAAGGAATCTCCTGAAGCCAGGGATTATTTCGTCATGTGCTAGCAACGCTTGCACAGCAGCCTGGTGCGATATTCCCACTCCTTTAGGCAGTCCTGTAGAGCCAGAAGTATACATGACGTATGCCAAATCTTCATTGCAAACATCCACGCTAGAAAGACACCCTGGCGCAAAGGTCTTGATCTCTTCCATTTTTACTATAGTGATCGAAGTTTCGATATTTTGGAAGGCACTGGTAAGCCCCTCATTGGTGACGACAACGCGAGCATCGACATCTCCAACAATGAAATTAAGCCGTTCTGACGGGGTATCAAGGTTTAATGGGCAAACAGCCGCACCGGCCTTTAAAATCGCCAACCATGCCACATATAGGTCTAGCGATTGAGGGAGAAGCACAGGTATGATCTTTCCGTGCTGTCCTGGGGGTGGAAGCGAGGCTAGGATGTGTACCAGGTGAGACGCCAGTTGCTCCGAGAGAGAGTGAAGCATCTCATAACTTAAATCTTCTACTTCACCACTTTCATTAAGGAACGAGATTGCTGGCTCATTGCCAGTGTGACGAACCATTTCATGGAAAAGACGAGGGCCGGGTAAGATCAAAGGCGTTGGATTGACTATTGAGAGAGGTAGAGGCTCTCGTAGAAGGCTCTCTAGATTTCTAGCAAGCTGATCCAGGTACCTGACGCTGGTACAGCCTCTAGATGTAATTGACCCATGTAGTTGGTGTGGGGTATACCTGATTTCCAGCTGACATCGTTCGCTGGTAATAGGGGTCTATCAATCTGGTTAATACTGGAAACTGTTTTGTTGAAAGGGGTAAGTTGAGGTCCTTACATCCGAAGTGAGTATTGCAGTACGGCTACCCGAATTGCCCGATTTTTCAATCTGGACACTCTCTATACGGCCACTTTCTAGATGTATTCTCGCGGCGGCTCCATCAATTTGGATGACTGGGGATTCTTCTTCACTCAAACGACTCAATATAGACGCCCATGCGAGAATCAGTCTGTTGAGATCAGTGACATTGTCCAGCTCCCAAGTAGCAGAGGCTTGCGAAGGGACGTCCTCAGCCCCATAGTTGAGACTGGGAAACTGCGTGTATCGATCACAGAGGAATGAATCCATGATTCAACGATTAATGGAAGAGGTGAGAAATGAGAACCCGCTATAATGCCGACATAGCTGAGAGCCCTGAGTTGGCGGGCTATATAAATGCTTTCAAAATACCCAAGAAAAAGTTGATCAGTTCGACGGTTAGATTGATAAGAAAAAGTAATTAAAGATGCCCACTTTAACTATTGCAACTAAGCGCGTGACGTCTTTAACACAGCGCTCAAGAAGAGAAAACGGCCGAGGAAACGACGGAGAGGAAACAGAATTCCATACGAGGTACAAGGCGCGAAAACGCCGTCCCGCCCAGGCAAGGATCCAGCTCGGGGAATGAGGACCAGGCGAGCTTAAGCCCGCGGGTCCAACAAGCAACCCCTAACCGAGTCTAATAGCTGATGAAACCTTAGATTAAGAAATAAAGAAAAAAAAAATTTTTGGAGCGAAGAATGACTGAACCTGCATTGCAGTCAATCTTGGTTTGCACCATTGCTGTGTGCCTTGCGGCAAAAAGAGAACCCTAAGGGTTATACAGTTAGCTGGCCCTCTTGCTTGCTCTGAGAGTAGGGAGAAAAACAAAAAAAAAAAATTATGAAACGCAGAGATAACTATGCCTTGCAGAAGACATGACAGGCAATATCCGAGGGGTCGATAGATCCTGGCCTCCAAGTAAGAAGATACCTGCCCCTCTCTGTCAGGGTCGGGCCTGGAGGCTGCTGATGGCTGGATGATTGGCCAAGCGTAGACTGGATTGTGAAATTCCCTCCTTGTCCTGTCACGATCCGTCTTTTTTGACCGGAGGTTGTGTTTGCCCCTGGTTTGGCGTCTTGGTCGATGGAAGAAGTGTCGTTCTTGTCTCTTGTTTGCTTTTTTTCGGCGTCGGAGGAAGACGTGATTTTGTCCAAATGCGGGCTAGCGTAGCGTGTCGGTCAAACACGGATCTAATCTTATCGATCTGATAAGTAACCACATTTGCAAACTCCGGTGCGACGTCAACAACATCCGACCTTTCGGTGGCCCCTTAAGTATTCCACACTTAGCGCTGCATATCTCCACTGAACACCCACAGCCCACTTCAACCCCCGTCAAACAAGCGAAGGAGAAACAAGTTAGCGTGAAGAGTCGAGCTGAGCAGGCCGGTAGCAGGGTAGGAAAAAACGAAAGAGGGCAAGATGGGTTGAAAATACGAACAGAGGGCAGCGCAAACCGTTCGCTCCCTTTGGAATATGCATTCCGCATTCACAGAGAGATAGAGCCATCAGTGGGAAGAGAGGGCGACCATTTGCCCCTTCTCTGTGCCGTTATTCTCGATTGACACGCACCCTGTCAGGGATTCCTAAACACAGCCTATGGAAATAGTCAGCAGCAGCACCGTTCCGTGTCCCAAACTCTACCTTGAGGTCCCCGGCTCTTTTTTTGCTCCCCCTCCCTGTGGCTATACCTTCGCCTAAGCGCCTTCGCTACCTGCATCACCTGGGGCAAATTAATTACATGGCAGCTCCGTTTTCAGCCCATCGAGGGTTTTTCTGGTGGAACCATTTCGTCAACTCTAAACTTTCCTTTCCCGTGTCAATGATGATTATCTGATGCGACATGCGGGCAGGCACCGACGGAGATAGAAAGCATGTTCCAGGGGTTCTTCGGTCTTTACTCCAGTTGATTTAATAAACCATCTTCCGCTCCGAGTATATACAGTTGATCCTTTGCATCGTTCAGCAATAACATTTCTTCATTCTCATCGTTATCCTCAAAACGAAAGCATTCGATCTAGTACGACTACTGATATTGCTTCTATATATACATTTTGCCGGACGAAATGGCACCCTCTCTTGAACCTTTAAGTCCATACATGAATGGTACTTCTACCACGGGCAACGGGTTCACAAATGGAACCAACTACCCTGTGCCAAAGCTGGAACTTCAGCCTGAAACCACCTCAACATCACCCACAAGAGCGCAGACTCACCCATTACTGCCTTCTGTCTCTGATGATGAGTTGCATGACCTCATTTGTGTTGGCTTTGGCCCAGCATCACTTGCCATAGCCATTGCTCTTCACGACCGCCTGCTTGAAACTGCCCATTCCCCAGATATCACCACTGTCCCAAAAATCTGCTTCCTGGAGAAACAGTCGAATTTCGCGTGGCATTCTGGCATGCTTCTTCCTGGGTCAAAGATGCAAATCTCCTTCATCAAGGATCTGGCTACCATCCGCAACCCCAGAAGCGAGTTTACCTTCCTCAACTACCTACAAGTTCATGATCGCCTCCTTGATTTTGCCAACCTCGGGACCTTCCTCCCTGCCCGTATTGAATTCGAAGACTACATGAAGTGGTGTGCCAGTAAATTTGCCAACCTTGTCAGGTATAGAACCGAGGTCCTAGACGTCACTCCTTCAGAGGTCGATCCTGTGACTGGCAAGGTTCACTTCTTCACTGTCCGCTCTAAGGTCTTGGAGACTGGTGAAGTAACTACTCGCAAGGCCCGCCACGTAGTTGTTGCTATCGGTGGAAAGCCAAATATTCCAGCGGAATTCCCAACGAACTCGAGAATCATTCATTCATCCGCCTACTGCACCACCCTTCCCAGCCTTCTCAACAATACCCTTAAGGAGTACAGCATTGCTGTTGCGGGAAGCGGCCAAAGCGCAGCTGAGATTTTCCATGATCTTCAGAAAAGATATCCTAATGCTAAAACCAGCCTTATCATGCGAGACTCGGCCCTCCGCCCGAGTGACGACTCCCCTTTGTAAGTAAAAGCAAGATTTCGTGACTAGGCAAAGTGGAGTTACTAACATAGTCCCAGTGTCAATGAGCTCTTTAACCCCGAGAGGGTCGACCAGTTCTTCAACCAGAGCGAGAAGGAGAGACAGCACTTTCTTGAACGCCACCGTTCCACCAACTACAGTGTTGTAAGGCCGGAGCTTATTGAACAAATCTACGCAGATATGTACATCCAGAAAATTCAATACCCAGATGAGACTCAATGGCAACACAGAATCTTCTCTTCCTGCCTGATCTCCAAGGTCGACTCAGATAAGAGCGAGAAACTCAATCTATCATTGCAGCACTGCCACTCTGAAAACACCACCATGAACGGAACCCACAATGAGGAGATGAATGCAGATGCCCTTATTTTGGCAACTGGTTACGTACGAAACGCACATGAAAGCATCCTTGCCTCCATTGAGCCTCTTCTGGCTCAAAAACACATGGGATGGAAGGTCCAGAGAAACTACAGACTAGAATTAGATAAGAACCAGGTGGATGTTGATGCTGGGATCTGGCTGCAAGGATGCAACGAATCTACTCATGGTCTTAGCGACAGTCTTCTATCAATTTTGGCAGTCCGAGGCGCAGAGATTGTTCAAGCGATATTTGGTGCCCAGATTTCTAATGGAAATTAGCCTGGTAAGGCAGAAGCAGGAGTCGGGCTTCCCGTGAGTTGATGAGCAACACAATCGAAATTTCTTGGGTCTGGTCATACATCAGAACATCTCCCCTTCGCCTTTCTGTTTCAGCATCATTTGTCTTGTTTCTTTTTTCCCCACTATTTCGTTAGTTTCTTAGCTTCTAATTTCGACGTAAAAGTTCTCACAGTATTGTTTGAATTTATCACCGTTTCTCCATCCAGGCACTTTTGTGTTTGCTGGCTACAACATCCTAGCTTAATTCTAAAGCTACTCGCCTTCTCCAGTATTCCCAAATTGATTGGCTCAGTCAGATAATTCCATGCCCATATGGACGACAGAACACAGAGCTCTCTTTGGTCATTCCTTGTCCACATATCAAAGACAGGGTCAACAAAGGATGCTTCATGTTTTTTTCGTATATTTTCGAGTCAAAGTTTTCCTGTGCATGAATATGACGGAATTATTCCATACACCGTACTTCCAGCCCAGGAGGCTTGTATCCACAAAGTAGGCACTCCGCATGGAGTAATTGGACATGCACAGCTCCGTACAGCGGTAGTAAAGTATTTAACTAGTTATACGGAGTACTCCGTACCAGTTGTCATCCTCTCCCCCACCCGACCACCTAACTAACGAGCATGACAGCGCTGATCCCTGTATACTCACACTCTAGCGCTTGTGTTGCTACCCGCGTGGAGCAACAGGAGACGCAACTCCTCGATCTGATAAGCCAGAGTGTAAACTTTGTTCGTTATCTGATCCCTCACTGTGGAGCTGCAGCCATCTGATAGTGTCCGAAATGACCCGGGTAGCAATGTCAAATATGCAAACCCGCAACACGCCAAGCACCAAGCGCCAACAGGGCTGGCTCTACGGGGCTGCATATAGGGAAATTGCGCCCAAGCAGCTGGCTAACTGCTGAATTCTCGGCCAGTGATGCCGCGGTGTGCGCGGGCAGTCTGCGGGAATTTGGCAAGAAATTAAGAAGACGGATTGTGAGGAAGAAGCATGAATGTCTTTCGATCCGATGGTAACCTTGGGCCGCACCAGGCTGGATTGGTAGTTTGACCTCTAATATCCCCGTATTTATTCTTGGAGGTGTGATATGCTGCGTCCGAGTCGCAGAATTAGAGTCGTAAGTGACATAAAAATTTCGATCTATCATACAATGTTTGATTCACAAGCTTATGAGCTAAATTGAGAAGGCAACAAGAAAACTAGAGGGCATATAGCAATATAGCAGAAGAAAAGAAACTAAAAAAAAAAAAAAAAAAAAGAGGAAATGGACAAGACGGGGAGGGGAATAAGAAAATTCAGGCGAAGGGTGAGAAAATAAAATAAGTGAGGCACTAGGAGAACCCTGTTCCTAGCGCGTGCTACTGCGCTATGTATGGAGTACAAGGTTATGCCTGTGGGAACTCAGTTTTGACAGTTACTAATCTAGACTCGGCCGCCTGAATGCTCAAGAATATCCGCATCGTACATCTTGTAGTAGTTCACAACCTTCCCTCCAAGCATTGAGCTGCCGGCTTGACGCATGCCAAAATACGGTGCTGGATCACACCAGAAGTCTTGACAGTTGCGAACAATTCCATGTGAAAACGGGTTTTGTCGTCTTCGATGGCTCTGACCATCCTTCAGTCCGTCTTGGGCAGCGGCCATAAAGGCATCAAGGCCAAACAGGCTTTTCCACTTCGTGAAGCAAGATCTGCGAAAGTGATTATTACTTTCGGCCGTCGATGGAGCCTGGTTTGGAGAGGTAGGGGCCCTGTGACTGAAACCGTGGCCATGGCCTCTCATGACCTCGAAAGTGGTTGTTCCTCTGGATATCTGATATAGCTGAACGAGGGTCAACATCGTAACCCAGATCAGCTGAAGCGAGGTCCAGATGGTCAGAACAAAAGTGTAGGTATCAGTTTCAACCACATTGCATAACCATGGTGAGATGAGGTTACACGTTGCTTTCACGCCACCCGGGACAATGGCAGAGTAATCTGTCAACCAGATTAGTACTCGTCACAGAAACATATTGACTAGCGAGAGCTTACACAGGAAGACCAGTCGAATATAGGCAACAATCCCGAGAAGTAACAAGATAAGGTAAAGCATGAAGTGACGGAAGTTATTGTTCCCAACACAGTTGTTTATCCAAGGGCAATGGCTAAATCACAATTAGAAATGAACAATCACATGAAGGGGTTCGAATAGGGACTTACTGGTCCTGTTTAGATACACAGCGCTTACATCGCCTGCAATGTTTGCTCCTCAGCGGTCTCCTGATCATACAAGGAACACAAAAATGGTCCTCATCGTAGCTCCAATCATTAATAAGCTCCATAATAACAGCTTTCTGCTCGTTCCTGCTGCTAAGCTTTGGAACGAAGCCAGGGTCTTCAATCATAGCATATGTATAAAAGTAAGTCATGAATGCAAACAGAGTGAGAAATATTAAATTTAGAAACAGGGAAGAAGAATAGGTAGCTAGAGACATGTCAGTCTACAGAGTCATCCGACCTCATGGAACGAATCGTAGGTAAAAAGGGGCTAGTTTTCTATACTCACTAGGTAGGATAACGTGCAACCATCGTAAAGCAACCCAGAATGCAGATGCTGAAAAGACCCCAGCCGGAAACGCCTAAATAAAAGATTTAGCATCTCAAAACTAACAGTAATTTGAGAGGAATCATGGTGCAGCAGACATACCGTCCTCTGAAGTACTCTAAAGTCCAATGGACCTCTCTTCGAAACCCATTTAATAAGCAAATGAACACCAAACATAAATAAAAGGGCCGTAAGAATAGAGACGTATATCGACAGAGAACTCAAAATGGTGACAATAGTAGGCAATGAAAAAAAGGGTAAGAGAAAGTAAAATCTGGACATGTATAGCGATGACCGCAACATTTGTCCAATGACGGACGGTAGGGCTGAACTGGTACCATTAGGTTCATAACCACACTCTCCTAGCGCATGATGCCATATATGAGTTGTCTTCATCTCATCGGCAACAATCGCTGGGGTTTTCCCTTCCTTCGTTTCAGCAAATCTGTCTGCACCGTACTCTATTATCTTTTGTACGCACGCAGTGGACCCCTTAACCAATGCCCAGTGCAGAGGTGAAAGTCCTCCTTCGTCAGTCGCATTGACATCGGCACCCCATCGAAGGAAGACATCTACACAAGCAGGGAATCCTTTGTAAGCTGCCCACATGAGACCTGTATGACCTTGGGGGTCGGCAATATCAACTGGGATCTCCTGATGGAGCAGCAGAACTAGCAGAAACGAGTTTCCATCGATAGTTGCAAGGTGCATAATATTGAATCCCTGGATATCCGTCAAGAGGGGATCTGCTCCGTATTGGAGTAAGAGGTGGACAATATAGTGGTGACATCTCTGAGCAGCCCACATGGCAGGTGTAGCTACTGACTCGCCGCCTTTCGCGTTGACATCTGCCCCGGCATCGAGAAGAAACTTGCAAAGCTCATAACGGTTATTGATAGCGGCCCACTAGATAGAAATAACAATCATAGGTCAGCTATTGGTTCGATTTTTGGCGTTGCTGTGAGTCCTACATGCAATGGGGTGATGCCCTCCTCGTCGCGATAACTAATATCATATTTTCCGCTGTCAAAGAGCTCCTTGATCGCAGCTATTTCACCAAGCCTAGCCAGCTGCATTATATCCATCTCCAGTCCAATCGCCTCTGCCACTCCGATAGGCTTCATGGTGTTCAGTTCAACGGTGTTCGCAGTATCTGGTGGCATGGGAGTTTTGCCTGTCGAGCTCGGGTCCGAACTGGGTGTTGACAGCGAGGAGCTGCCGATGCCGTTGTTGGAGGACATGTCGGCTGGGTCCAGTACGAATTTCAGCGCTTGCTGGACATGTTGGTGCCGTCTCGTTCGGCTGGGGAGAGAAAAAAGTCGAGCTGCCTGATGGATGATTTTTGGTGTCCGCGATCTCTCCAGGATAAGTTTAGCGCTCTTCGCTCAGCCGCATCCAGGTACGAGGCCTCGGAAGCTAGCTCGGTAACACGTAACTACTGATAGGCAAAGTGAAGGTAGATACCCCGACCACTTTGATGACAGTTGATATTATCCTGCAGAGAGGCATTCCTTTCACTCGATTGTGTGAACTATCATTGCCGAGCTACGGGCAGCACTATCATGGCTAGTAACTGAGCTTCTTCTTGATTAGCATTGAAGCGGCTCAACTTAGCCAGATACGACGTAAAAGCTGCCCACACCAACACCTTGCATGCAGATTACGATCAATAGGGGTGAGAGCATTGCTTAGTAGTTATTCAAGAATGCTCGGGGCATTCTTCCCGGCCTTTTTTTCTTCAGATTTCATAGTTTTCTATACACAATGCAGTTGAACAGTAGCAGAGAGAAGCATACAAAGCAATGCACTCTATCAAGATAACCCCATTAGAAACAGTATCATAGGGCCCGCTACTGCTCCATCAAGTTAGTATGCCTTCCGTATCATCCCTCTAGCATGTCAGTTGTCATATTATTAAACGAGAACTGTCAACCGAAAAGCCATCATCAAATGCCTTCTCTTCCCCCTTTCAAAGCTCCAAGCCAATGCTGACTAAGCAGCAGGAGCCGAGTTAAAACTACTCTGAAGCTCCAAAGCTGATCTTCGGCCTTTAACTGACTGCAACCAACTTTGCATTTGCCTTCATGATGATGGTCGCGCAGAAACTATAGCCATATGTTGACTTGCTTACACTCGTTACTTGATTAGGATACCCATTATACGCCTCGATCTTCAAATCACAATCGCATCGTGCTCAAACGCAGCTCACTATGGACATCAAGACATACATCTCAGATTCCCTCCTTCAACTCACCGGAGTTTCAGACCCTACAGTCGTTGATTTCGTCCTTGCAACTGCTTCAAAGGCTAAATCACAAGAGTCTCTGCGCGAACAACTTGGGGTGTTTTTGGATGGTGGAAATGCAGACATACAACCCTTCTGTACGCAATTATGGAGTCGTGTGAATCCCTCGGGGAGAGACGGCAAATCTTCAAAGGACAAGCCCACCCAGCAACAACCGAAGAAAAAGTATCGCTTGGTTGAAATGGAGGATGAAATAGCGGATAACGATCTTAATCCTAGCAAGGCGCAATCAAGGGAGTCAGGGTCGTCCAGGTCTCGATCTACAACAAAGAATAGGAATGATGGCAGTAGTGAACATAAGAAGAGGGATAGTCATGCGGACGGACGAGAACACAATCGACCACGGAAACTTCGCCGAATAGATAAGCACGATTTTGAGAGCCGATGGGGCGATGAAGAACCCCCTTCAGGCGAGGATGAGCAGTACGAGTCTCCCGCAGAGAATTTGCCGGATAAAGTCAATGTTTCCCATGATGTTGAGGCTTTCGACCACTCTGAGGAAGACCCTGAAAAGGCCAGGGAGCGTGATAGGAGGGAGCGGGATGAGTTTGCTAAACGGCTTATCTCAAAGGATGATAAACGGTCCAGAAAAGTGGTTGAAGATAGGTCATCTAAGAAAGATGGTGGAACAGCTTCGCGAAGGGCACTTGCAGAGGACTCGGCTGCTAGGGCCGCTGCAATGCCAGATCTTCGACTACGTTCTCGACAGGACTATCTGAAGAAGCGAGAGGCTGAACGCCTAGCTTTGTTGCGCAAACAAGTTGCGGAGGAGACAGCAGAACTTCGAGAAAATCCTGACTTGACACGACAGGAGAAAGAAGAGTTTGCAAAGAACAGGGAGGTTTTAAAGCTAGCCGAGGAGCGACTGCAAATTGATGACCATCGAGATGGCTATTTCCTCCCTGAGGACTACATAACGGAGAAAGGGAAGATAGACCGGAAGAGAAAAGAAGAAGCACTATATAAGCGATATGTTGACCGTGACGACCATGGAAAGGAACGTTTTGTCACAGAGCATGAAGAATGGGAACTTGAGCAAACGGCAAAAGCTAAAGCTCAGATCCAAAAAGCAGAGTTCGTTGATGAAGGAGATTATGAGTACGTTTTCGATGATGCGCAGAAAGTGAACTTTATCATGGATTCAAAGATGGCTGGTGACCGGAAACCTATGACAAAGGAACAAATGCTTTTACACAAGCAGATTGATGCCGCTGAACAGAAAGCAAAGTCAATAGAAGAAACTCGAAAAAGCTTGCCGATTTACCAATTTCGAGAACAGATCCTAGATGCGGTAGCTAACCATCAGGTTTTGATCATCGTCGGTGAAACTGGTAGCGGAAAGACGACTCAAATCCCTCAATATTTACATGAAGCAGGATATACAAAAGGTGGCATGAAGGTCGGCTGTACGCAGCCACGACGAGTTGCTGCCATGAGCGTTGCCGCACGTGTGGCAGAGGAAGTAGGGGTTAAGCTTGGTGATGAAGTGGGATACTCTATTCGATTTGAAGATACTACCTCCGATAAAACGGTATTAAAGTATATGACTGATGGTCGTTTACTACGTGAACTGCTTATGGAGCCAGATCTTGCTTCATACTCTGCACTCATGATTGATGAAGCCCATGAGCGTACCGTCCCGACAGATATTGCTTGTGGCTTATTGAAAGACATTGCTAAAGCTCGACCGGATTTAAAGCTTCTTATCTCCTCCGCTACAATGGATGCACAAAAGTTTCAAAAGTATTTTGATGATGCCCCTATATTTAATATCCCTGGCCGGAGATACCCTGTTGATATCCATTATACATCTCAGCCCGAGGCCAATTACCTGGCAGCCGCAATCACAACGGTTTTTCAAATCCATATCTCCCAAGGACCGGGTGATATACTAGTGTTTTTGACAGGCCAAGAAGAAATTGAATCAGCGGAACAGAATCTGTTGGAAACGGCCCGGAAGCTTGGAAATAAAATCAAGGAGCTAGTTGTTTGCCCTATTTACGCAAATTTGCCCTCTGAGCTTCAGACAAAGATATTTGAGCCCACTCCTCCGGGAGCTCGAAAAGTTGTTCTTGCTACAAATATTGCCGAGACAAGTTTAACAATCGACGGCATTGTGTACGTTATTGATCCGGGATTCGTCAAGGAGAGCGTCTTTAATCCCCGCACTGGAATGGAAAGCCTTGTTGTCACCCCATGTTCTAGAGCATCTGCCGGTCAAAGAGCTGGTCGCGCTGGTCGTGTTGGCCCGGGAAAGTGCTTCCGTTTGTATACCAAGTGGGCGTATTATAACGAACTTGAGCAGAATACCACACCAGAAATCCAGCGCACAAATCTTAGCGGTGTGGTGCTCATGTTGACTTCATTGGGAATAACTGATCTACTTGATTTTGATTTCATGGATCCACCTCCGGCCGAAACATTGATTCGTGCTCTTGAACAGCTTTATGCATTGGGAGCCTTGAACGACCGTGGAGAACTTACGAAAGTTGGCCGTCAGATGGCAGAGTTTCCAACAGATCCCATGCTCTCGAAATCAATCCTGGCAGCAGACAAGTACGGCTGTGTTGAGGAGATCCTATCCATCATCGCCATGCTGGGAGAGGCAAGTGCACTTTTCTACAGGCCCAAAGATAAGAAGATTCATGCAGACAGCGCTCGGGCTCGATTCACTGTCAAAGATGGGGGTGACCACCTAACTCTTCTCAACATCTGGAATCAATGGGTAGATGCTGATTTCAGCTACGTCTGGGCGAGGGAGAACTTCCTCCAGCAAAGAAGCTTAACCCGTGCCCGTGATGTTAGGGACCAACTTGCTAGGTTATGTGACCGTGTTGAAGTTACCCTTAGCAGCGCAGGAGCAAACAACCTCCCTGTGATCCAGAAAGCTGTGACAGCAGGCTTCTTCCCTAACGCTGCACGGCTTCAGCGTGGAGGAGACAGTTATCGAACTGTTAAAAATGGCCAGACTGTCTACCTCCACCCATCAAGCACTCTATTTGGAACAGATCCAAAATGGGTTATCTACTTCGAGCTAGTGTTGACTAGCAAGGAGTTCATGCGTAGCAATATGCCGCTGCAACCAGAATGGTTAACCGAGGTTGCTCCTCATTATCATAAGAAGAAAGATCTTGAGACTCTTGGTTTAGGTAAGCCAAAGGGACAGCATACCACAGAGAAATCAAAATCATAGCCTGTTACCCTGTACGATAGCAATGTTGAAGCCAACTACCAAGTGTACGATCAAGTGTGTATATATAGTAACATATCATACAAGATGTACTTGTATTTATAGCATTTTATTCGCTGTTCTCTTTTTATACCGTATTATCAGTCATAAAATATAAACCTTATTAATAAGTAATTTATTGCCGCATTAGGAAGTATCCTTATTAGTCATCAGCTACTGATCATGTGATATGGATAAAATCACTTAATTTTATTACTCATCAGTCACATGATACAGTGACAATATCTTGCTTTTTATTGGTCTACTTGCTATCGATCACGTGATCTTTTCTGGTCGTGCCTCGGCTCTCCGCCATGGTGGTCTGCATTTCGGCTTTATGGAGATAGCATGTCATTCAACTTCCTGTTACCTCCAAGTCTACGACAAGCATCTTTTCAATATATACACGTCTTTATATATCCATTCACTAGGTAAGGGAATGATTTCATGTCAGAATGGCAACCCCAATGTATCACTTTAAATCATGAATATTAACCAAGTATAGTTACAACTCCATCGCAAATTACCCAATATGACGAAAACATTTACTGCAGCTGAAGTTGCAAAGCACAAGACTCCCGAGTCTGGCCTATATATCATTGTTGATTCGTGTGTGTATGATATCTCCAATTTTATTGAGGAGCACCCCGGCGGTTCTAGAATATTGAAGAGAGTCGCTGGCAAGGACGCTTCAAAACAGTTTTGGAAGGTTAGTAACTGCAATATTCACGACTTCTCTGCCAGATCCTTGAGTGGCTACTAATTATATTTTATAGTACCATGGGGACGGTGTTCTGAAGAAGTATGGCGCGAAATTAAAGATTGGTGAGGTCAAAGAGGAGGCGAAGCTATAGTGATACTCCTACCGTTATCGACATTACGAACAGAAATACCGAACGTTTGTGTCACGGTTATGTTGGACCTCTATACCATTCTAGTAAGGCCATGTTGACTCAAATATGGTGTTAACAACGTATCGCCGGGCTTTACTAGGGAGTTCCCGTGGCTGTTCCAGTCTTTCATAGTCTAGCAACCCCGAAGTTTGGAGGTGATACAAACTTGAGCCTTTCATTAGACTATTAGACCTGGGATAGCATTATCTCCTTGGAACTTTGTATGTATCAATGTGTCTAAAACAGAATCAAGCATATATGTTATCCGTTTATTACTCGCCATTCTCGTAAAGCTGCACGCTGACCCTGGGCCTTACTAGGTATGTATAGCCGCCTCCGACATCTTTTCAACCTCTACCACGGAGTCCATACATAGTTAGACAGACTACTTGACTATTTCGCTCGCTATTTCAGCTTTCACCGTAGTCTACGGACCCAAGTTCGCTTAGACGAAATGTATGTTCTATGCGGCCGAGAGAGTGACTCATTGATGGTATTGGCTACCAACAATTATTTAAGTGCTCCCATTACTCTCCGACTATCCCTAGATGTTCCATTCAGCCTTTGATATCAAGATATAAAAAGAATTAAGGTCTATACCATCACTACGATTTACTCCACTACTCCCAAGTGCCAAGCTCAATTTCCCATATATGATGACAGACAACAACCCCTACCGTGCCATACGGGCAAAGTTTACTGAAAACACCATTACTGTTTACCAGGCATACTCAAACGAGATAGCAGACGCTGCACTAGGAGCAGGGACCTTTGTTGCCCCCTTTAAACGTGGTCGAATGACCTGGATCAAGCCCTCATTCTTATGGGTTGCATATCGAAGCGGATGGGCCACAAAGCCCAACCAAGAGCGGGTCCTAGCAATCGAGATCACTCGCTCTGGCTTCGAATGGGCACTGCGCAATGCTTGCTTGAGCCATGTCGATAACTCGCTCTATAAAGACAAGTCAGCTTGGGAATCGCGCATGCAAGCCTCCTGTGTCCGGGTCCAATGGGACCCCGAACGAGATTTCCACTTCAACCCTCTCGGCTATCGGTCAATACAAATTGGGTTAAAGGGAGAAGCTGTTGATCAATACGTGGATGAATGGATCGTATCGATCACGGATATCACGGAGCAGATACGCAAGGTGTCGGGCTTGGTTTCATCTGGCCAACTGGGAGAAGCCAAAAAGCAAATGCCGGAGGAGTGTCTATATGACCTCCCTGGTGATGTTGGAGAGATGATAGGAGCTTCAACTGCGGTCAAAGAACCAACGTCACACCAGATGTGAAGATTCTACATGTAAAGTGTGCTTTGTGCATCATCTTTTAGCCTTAACCCCTGAATTTCGAATTTTAAATCTTAAGGATACACCCGAAGTATCACGGATTTGATATCGCGATTATAGCTCTTTAAATGAAGTACATGTACTACCAAGAATTGGAATATTTTCAATATTATCAAAATGTAGCATTTGGTGGGAATAAATATACTCGCTTGATGCGAATTCCTTAACACAGTTAAAGAAAATGAGTCAGATCAACCGGTTGAGAAAGAAAAGTGGACTGTGTAACGAAGGGAGACATAGAAAGCAAGCAAGGTACACATGTGTTAGCAGCCAACGGCAAGGGCTGGGATATCCATAAACAAAGCGCCTTGCCTCCATTCCGCCTTGCAAGATATACATAGAACAGGAGGGTATATGAACAATTTTTGAGAGACCAAAGAGATAGTAAGCACTGGGCCAGTTAGAAAAGAAAAGAAAATATGATCGATAGATCAGAATACCGCCCAGTCCCTAAACCAGATAGATGGGCCATAACGAGAATGAAAAAGGTGAGGAAAAAGAAAGAATGCAAAAAGGTATAGATTACATAGCTGAAGTAGATCAGCGATTTCATAGCGGCAAGTTAGTGCGTTAGATAGGGGAATTGCTCAGGGTAGAGCAGAGAGGTTTCTAGGTGGAATAGACGGTTAGAATCCCCTGAATGGGTTATAATTTCGAAAGAAATCGTTTCCTCCGCCGTCTGATTCACGGAATTCAAGATCGGGACTCTGGGGCCAGTAATCCTTCTTTCTCCCACGATAGCCACGTTGACGTGGCACATCGCTTTTATCGACAAAGGCCTCCATTCTCACGGTACCAACGGCATCAAAGAAATTTGCCATACCGGGGGGAGGATGCCCACTAGCCTCAGACGTGCGATGAATAAAACTGCTTTGTCCGCTGTGTACGCCCGAATGAGCCACAGAGGTTGGTGACTGGAGGTCAGAAGACCCAGAAGTAGTTGAACTGTAGGTAGATGGAGCAACCGTATTGCCAGAGAAAGACCTGAATGGGTTTGATAGAGGTTTAGGAGCGGTGTTGCTTCGTTTTCTAGAATGTGCTGCGAATCTGGGAACGTTAGGAGGTGCGGCACAGTCCCCGCCGTTGCTTGGTCTACCCGGCATTTCAGGGAACGACTCCTCTGGCACGGTGGCTTGAGCAGGTGCTCCTGCACGAGACTTGTTGGGTACCTGTCGGGTCTTCCCCTTGGCTACCCTGATTGAGTCACGGATAGGGTTTCGGCGTAGGGCTGCAGTAAGTGGCCGTGGTCCTGATTCCACCTGAGGAACTGGTGGTAGAGTTGCAAGGTCATCGAGGCCTAGGGATGAGTGGCTCAGGAAAGACAGGGCAGTCAACCAGACGTAATGTCGTTCTAAGGTTAGTGCAGTGAATTTTAAGGCTCTTTGGGGAGTCAGTATCAATATTGAACGGTTGAATGAACTCTGCTGTGAGGCACCACGAGGCAAGGGGTTATCATCCTTTACGTCAAGGACGGATTGGATGATTACTGGTTTGATATGTTAGCTGCAAATTGCTGTACGTTGGGGATAGGGAATGCTTACATTTGCGACCGCTCTTGCCTAGCAAAGCAGATCCAGTCGTTGGCTGTTTGCTACTCCACATAACAGCCCTTTCATAAGGGGCGAGCCATACCCATCTCTTATGACGAACGCCATTTCCAGAGATATTTGTGGATGTCTCTTCCGAGTTTTTCCCGCCTTCACCTCCATCCTTGTCCTTTGGAGCCTCTGTCATTCCAAAGGACTTTCTTCTGCGGACGTACTTGTACATCCATTCTCCAATCATAGTCTGGGCTATAGCATCAACGACACTCGTCTGCTGCACCGATACGGCAGAAGAGGCTTTGCGCTCATGGTAAGACTCTCCGCCCCTTGATGGCCGGCGGGAGTCGCTGAAACTCGGAGATTTGTTGGATATTGAAATTCGATCTAGAGATTGAGGCAGACGGTGTGGGTATGGCGGGCTCTCCCTACCTGCAAGCGAGGTCGTCGTGGAAGTAGGAGAGCGAAGCGAATTAGTGTTGTCATCACGATAGTACGGTCTCGACACCGCGGCTGCTGACCGTATCTTTCGGAGGGTGGAATCTCGCCCCATCATGCTATGGTCTGATATTGATCCACCGCCCCCGTTCGGAGTCGGACTTTGAGCATCTTCATTCATAGAAGGAACCTTGCGGGAACTAAGACGGGTTGGAACAGGGAATGGAGGACGGGAACCAACATTTGCTGTATTAGCGACGTTGGAAGTCTGAGGGCTTCTTGGTCTTGAATCTGCCGCGTTTGATCCACTGGCAGCCCTTCTACTGTTAGACGTCTGCCTGGACGGGGCTGATTTCTTGGTGATTCTTGATGACCCTCTGGTGGAGGTCTTCCCGCGCGTGGCAGAAGACCGCCGTAGGCTACCACTAGCACGTTTTTCATCGCCGGTGATCTGAGCAACCACGGGTTCCTCATCCTCGTGTGCTTCCATGGGGCTCTCATCGAGGATGGAGCGACTGGAAGGTTTCGATACTAGCTTCCCCATCTTGATGGTATACGATGCCATTGGTCGGTTGAGTATTGATTCATCATCATTGAATACCTCCTCCACAGGCAGACGGGGTGCGTCGTCGTCACTTTCGTGGTCGAACCCAGCAAACAAGCTACTGGACCTAAAGGGGCGTCTGATGTCGCCTTGCATGTCTCCAGTGAGTGGGCCATTATCGTTATTGCCAGGGTATAGTGATATGGGCATGTCAACGGGCGGGGCCTCTCGTAGTCGAAGAGTAGTAGTCGAAGTATTTGCGGGGGGTGGGCGATATGGCTGGTATACCACTGGTGGCCTCATTGTATCAGGGGTTGGCTCCACCGACTGGTCCGGAAAGGCGGATGGAAGCAGGTCGAAGGGCAGGCGAGTGGGCCTCTTGACCTCGCGCATTTCATCAGTTTGGACTCCAGATGACTTCATATCCAATTGAGGCTCAGGAAGCGTCTGGGAGCAGGCACTCTTCGTTTGTGGGGGGAGGACAACGCTGGTTCGAGGAGTGGATGGGTTTGATAATGGAGGATGAATTGCAATCATTGGAATATTGAACTGCGGGGTCCCCGGGGGGGATTCTTTTTTGGGCGTCTGGTCTTCTTCAGTTTGAGTGGAGGAAGATACCATTGTGTCCTGATCTTGCTGTTCATCAGCCGGTTCTGGCTGAGGTTGAGTCTCGGGGAAGTCCTCAATAGTCTGGCATTCGGTGGAGGTTACAACAGCTGGGCGGGTTTGAACTCCTATGTCAAACGTTTCGTAGACGCGAGTGGTCTTCTCTGTTACACCTACCAAATCATCTGCTGCCGGGGGTGTGATGGGAGCCTCCGGTAACAGCGGGGGTGTGAATGGACGATGAATTCCATTAACCACTGCTGCATCTCCGAGAGGTGAGGGAGGAGGAGTAAACTGTATTCCAACATCTCGATAACTTCTGGAGACTGGCGTCTCTGGCATCTCGCGGTAATTATTGTATCTTGGTGAAGCTGGATTTGACCAATGGTCCCTAACCGGAGAGCTTTGAGCGCTCGATGTATCAAATGCAAGGCCCAAGATTTTTCTTGCCTTTTGGCCAGTGAGTATGGATTGGCTTGACATCGGTCGTGGTTCGTGCGCGGACGAAAATGGTTCTGTTTCAGCTCTGGAGAAGGCCCTGCAATTGCTACCAGGCCTCTCCATATCCTCATCTTCGGTCTCCTCGCAGGCCAGCTCATCGGCAAGACTGGCGCTTACTAGGCTTGTACCGTTGGTAAGTCCCATGACCGAGCTCCGGAGGTGGTTGGAGCTGCTGTAGGTGCTGACACTGGAGTTGCTGCCTCTTCGTCCTGCAACCGGGCTGTTTGATCGAAGGCTCATTGCGTCCATGGCCCGGGGAGTTGTAGAATCGACCGTGTCGACGCCCGAGTCGTTTAGCTGTCCGTCGGGATGATTATGGGCTTCGCTATGCTTCCTCTGGGCAGCTTGAGACGAGAGAGTGATCTCATTGATAACCGTCTTAAGGCGTCCCTCGACAATATGCACCTTAGTTTCAAGTTTCCGCTTGTCATCGTCCCATCGTTGACGATCAGCATCCCACAGTTCCTGTGTCCGTTCGGCTTGATCTTGATACAGCCTAGCATTCCTCTGGGCATCCTCCAACCTTCGTCTCGATTCAGCTATGGACTCCCATGCATCGTCTCTCTCCTTGGTGAGTTCGGTGACAGCGCTGAGGGACCCGCCCTCTAGCAGCTGTATCTGCTTCTTCAGCGTCCTGTTCTCCTTTGCATGGATGGCAAGTGACTGTTTCAGAGACTCTTCATCTGACCTGGAGGCCTCTAAGCTAAGTTCCAGGGACTCTATAGCACTAGACTTGCCTTCCAGGTCCCGACGCAAGGACAATATCTCCGAGACCAGGGAGGCATGTAGCGTAGGAGTGAACCGTCGGGGGTCAAGGGGAGAAATGGACTCTTCACCGGCAGCATCAAGCTTGCCGCGAGACTCATGGCTGTCCGCTGGATCGAGCCGCAACGAGGACGGCTTGGGAGGAGAATCTATCCAGCTCAGCGACTGACGGGACACAAGGGTCTGGTAAGGAGTATCTGTCAAAGCATGCGAGGTGTAAACCCCCTCGCTGTCTCTGGAATCCATTGAGGCCTGACCTGGCATCTCACTTATGCCAACCAGGCTATTTTCCTTTGATGTTCAAGGGTATATTTATATAGATACTAAACGGCCGTTTAATATATCAATATGTCAGTGAACCGTGGCAGATATCCAGTCCCGGAGGTCAACCCCAAGTTTCTGCGCTCAGTGGCCATGCGACTATATCATGGCATACAGTAGAGAATGTCCCGGCACGGCAATTTGTAACTATGTATCCATTCGTCAGGCGTAAGATTGCGGAGGAAAGAGAGAGAGAGAGAGAGAGAGAGAGGATGGCGTCTAGCGGCCACTAACACACGAAAAGGAGGTCGGCGAGAGGAAGAGGACAGAGGTATAGAGACAGAGACCAGAGGGAGAGAAAGGAGATTCTGGATATAACCGAGAAAACCCACGCGGAATCGAAATCTATCAAGAAAATAGCAGCAAGAGATTACCACGCGGTTAACACCATCGATCCAATAATAGCAGTGATAATATGGAGGACCATGCAGCGTGCTTTGCCAGCGTGCAGAAGCAGAGGATAAGAATGCAGAATGCGGCAGAGTAGGGGGGTGATTGGGACGATAGGGATGTGCAGCGGCTTCAACGCTTAAGCAGGAGACAACATGTGAAGGCGAGCAAGGGGGTTGACGCAGGAGAAGCAGGACGAAAACAGGCAGAGAAGTGATTTCTGTCTGCGAGTCCATAATAATACGATACAATAACAGTTGTACTTACATGGTTTATAGAGAGCACACAGCCAGCCAGAGCCAGGCCGGGAACCACAGTGGCACGTCAGACCTGTGTCAGTGGTATATATCAAATTGAACCTCGAGAGGCGACTCGAGATGTCAAAAGCCACGGACAGAGCTGCGCAACGCGAGCAGAATGAGAACGAGAGGGAGGCTTCGAGCGCAGCTTTGCCGGCCGGCCCTGATGGACATACTTAGTCGTGCCCCCTGGATGAGCTCTGGTGGCCCTGAGATGCAGCGCTATGTCGGGAACGGGCTAGCGAGCAGGAGCTGCCGGTGGAGTTGGGAAGGGATATGCCTGCTTGTGAGTGAAAAACTTCCGCGCAACAAGCGTCGATGGCATTGGCGTGTGTATGGGGAGGGGATCGATATCAGGCCAGTGGGCTCTGCTTGTGTCCCTGCCTGCCCTTGTCTGCCTGGCTGTCTGTCTGCCTGACTCGCAAAAAGGGGGCACAGCACGAGAGAGAGAGAGAGAGACCGGCCGTCAGCTTCATGCATTGCCCAACACCAACAATGCCCCCGACATTCCAGTCTCCTTTCCACAAGGACATCCCCGAGAAAAGCTGGCGAACAAGCAGAAGAAGCAAAGAGAGACGACGAAAAAAGAAAAAGCAGAAAAGGGGGGAGGGCATTTTACTTTTGCAAGAGGGATAGCCAGCGCTGCGGTATCTGGCGTGACGGGCAAAACGGCCTCCCCTGTGGTTAGTGTGAGTGACCTTACTCTTAATAGTCGGCTCCGTATATATCAGTTGTACGTGCAACGGTAGCAGCACCGGCTTTTCGACTGGCTGGCAATTTTATTTACTGGATTTTTTTTTTCTCTCTCGCAGGCGTCTCTTTGTCATTATTGGAAGGATGCTCTCCACCGGGGAAGATGCGCCGTTGATCATGGACAAATGAGCAAGTCTCTTCCAGCGGCCCGAGAGCTGTGCCAGTTCGTATTGCTGGTGCGTCAGGGCTAATCCTGGCTCGATAGCAGAGGATACGATGCCCTTAGCCCAAAATGAACGGTGGGCTCGCTGCTGCAGGCCAGGCGCGAAGCTTTGCTGCATCCAACCTTACCGATACGTGGGTGCGAAAAGTGCATGCAACCAAGGTTCGGCTTGTGAGCTCACTTTTTCGGTGCCTCCCTCTGCTCCTCTCGCTCTGCCGTGAAAGGCACCACGATACTGGGGAAAATTCGATCTGTCAAGTAGGCCGCCATTCGACCGATAAGATGCTAGGTCGGAAAAAGCAAGCGGCAGGGCGAAAGAGAGGCCGCAGCGAGGCCGTTGCGAGAACCATAGCAGGGCGGTGTTATTGCTAGGGAAGAGCCGTCACCCACCCTTGCTCGATAACCATTGCTCTATCCAGATGTTTCGCCGAGCTGATATAATATTGGGATACAGGATCTAATATTATTATAAGGCCAGGGTTGTTTGTTGACAGGGCCGATCACCACATGGGGTTGGGCAGACACAAGAGTTCTCGAACCAAGGATGGTAGCTTGGATTATGGAGACGTCACTGGAGCCCTCGTCTCCCATGGGCTGCTGTTCCCGTCGATTCTTAAACGAAACGAAAAAAAAAAAAAAAAAAAGGGCAGCCATGGCTCATTCCCGCTGGCCGATCCAAGGGTCGCTGCTGGGAGGCGAAAAAGAGAGGGCCGGGGGAGATGCATGGGATGGCGACCATCGCAATAATCCTTAAGATCACGAGCTGGAAGTATAAAAAGGAGGGACACGATGCTAAGAAAAAGAGGCCAAAAATGAAAGCCAAAAGGGAAAAAAGAAAGGAGGGAAGACGAAGAACTAGACGAAGAAGCAAAGGCCGGGCTTGCGGTGCGAGATTGACAGGGTCGTGATGGACGAATGTATAACGCTTCCCCCAGGCTAGAATCCAATGGATCTTTCCTTAATATCATCCAGCCATTTCCATGACAAGGAGCATGGAGGGCGAAGATTAAGGGTCAAGTCGTGAAACTACAACTTTGCTCGTCTTTCGCTTCTGGTCGTATTGAGGTTGTTGTTGCTGTTGTTGTTGCTGCTGCGTTGCGATTTCGCCTGCTGGAGGAAGTACTCCTTCACTCTGCGCCTAGCCACTTCAACAACATCCGGATCCTCGACCGTTGGCGGCACGTTGACAGCCGCATCATACTTACCTTCAGCTGCCTTCTCCACAAGTTCCCTCAATACCCGTCGAAGTGTCTTGCCGCTTCGTGTCTTTGGGATCATCCCTTGGCCCTGAACGATCCCTCCGAGCGAGGCAATAGCCCCTATCTGGTCTCTCACCAGGGCGTTGACTTCTTGGAAGAATTCTCTGGACGGAGTCGCTGGTATTCCAGCCGCTGTCTTAGCTGAGGGATACAGTTGCACGAATGCAAATGGTAGATGGCCCTTGATGCTGTCGGGAATGCCTACTACACTTGCCTCTGCTACGTCCGGATGCGAGAGAATAGCTTGCTCAATGGCCCCTATGCTAAGAGATTAGTACCGGAACTATCGAACCTTGAGAAAAAAAGATTTCACATACCAGTGCTGAACCTGTGTGCAGCTACGTTGATGATATCGTCTGACCGTGACATGACGTGGACATATCCATCTTGATCTATCATGCCAGCGTCGCCAGTATCCATCCATCGGCTGGAAAACCGCTTGAGATACCCGTGATAGAACCGCTTGTCATCGTGGAACAGAGTTGTGAATCCCGTGGGAGCAAATGGTATGGCCAGCACGATGTTGCCCATGGTGCCATTCTCCACCTCCTCCCCCTCATCGTTGACTATTCGGACGTTAAACCCAGGCATTGGCTTGCCGGCAGAGCCCGGCTTTGCTCTGAGTGCTCTAGTCTTTGGAACCTTGCCATTGACTACTCCTAGGTCAGGCCTCAAAGCAAGTCCCGTCATAGGTGATCCAGACTCAGATGACCACCAGTTATCTATTACCATTGCTCCAGGCGCGGCGTGCTGTTCCAGCAGCCTTTGGAAAGCCACCACAATGCTCGGCTCGCTTCTCTCGCCGGCCAGAAAAAGACCTCTGAGCTGCTTCAACCCTCCCCTTTGACCGACCTGGTGTAGCAGTTCTGACTTTGGATCCTCCTTGTGTATTACTCTCAAGGCCGTGGGAGCAGTGAACAAGGCGTTGACCTTGTGTTTTTCAATTAACCTCCAGAAACTACCTGCATCTGGAGTCCCGATTGGTTTGCCTTCATACAGCACCGTTGTAGCACCTGCAAGGAGGGGTGCATAGAGTATGAACGAATGGCCAACGACCCACCCTAAATCAGAAGCACAGAACATCACATCGCCGGGGCCCTTGATATCAAAAAGGTACCTGATGGAGAGATTTAAGCCGACTGCATGGCCACCGGCTTCTCTCAGCACCCCCTTGGGCGTCCCCGTTGTGCCTATCACATTCCATTCAATCAGCCAAATCTTTTTTTGCCTCCTCTCTCGCTCATCACAAATCATGTAACATATAACCTACCACTGGTATATATGATATATAATCCTTCATCACTCCGAACTGGCACCGCATCAGCCCGTAGACCACGCCTTTTTGCATCATCTACCAGGCGGCGCCAGTCCCTCTGACCCCGGTCCTCACGGATAGGAGACCAACGCAGCTCCTCTCGCTGCCATACAATCACCCGTTCAGGCTTGAAGGAGCACTTGGAAATAGCATCCTCGACCAGGAGTCTATACTCAATGGGGCCCTTTTTGCCTTCAATGCCACAGGATGCAGTCATGACAACCTTTGGCTGGCCTGCCTCTATCCGCTGGGCAAGGGAGGTTGCAGCAAACCCGCCAAAGACAGCAGCATGGATTGCTCCCAACCTTGTAATTGCCAGTGCCGCAACAAGCGCAGCAGGTATCATGGGCACTATCAACCGTCAGCCAAAAAAAAACTAACACAGTCCGGTCCACGCGCTGCACGTAGACATACTGTAGATAACCACCACATCGCCCCTCTGCACCCCTTGCTCCCTCAGCACGCCTGCCAGCTCTTCCACTTCCTCGAGCAGCTGGCTATAGGTGATCTTCTCCTCGCGGCCCGTCACCGGCGACTCCCATAGGATAGCCACGTCTGCTCCGCGGCCAGCCCGAACATGCCTGTCTACGCAATTATAAGTAGTCGAGATCTCGCCGTCTGGGAACCACGACCAGCTCTGATGCCGAGTACCGTCGGCCAGCGTCCTTGTGCCCATGCGTAGAGCGGCAGAGGGCGTCTTGTGCCAGTGAAGCTGTGCTGCGTGGCGAGCCCAGAACTGCTCCGGGTGTGTGAGCGCTAGGCTCTGCACTGCATCCTGAGGGTGTAATGCCGGCATTATTGCTTGGGATGGTGAGCTAATAGCTAATGATGGCTATTAAGATATCAGACAGGCGAAGCGAGATGATCATTAATCAAACGGCTGGACAGTTTGAGCAGCTGTGAAGCGGCTTTGATGGTTGGCAGGTCGGTCGGTTATACCGCTCAAGCAACGCCGAAGGATTAAGTAAGACGCCAGAGCTCATGTCTTGGAACGCCAGCCACGGCCGCAGGGGCGATGCTCCATAACGATACCTGCGCGGCCCGTTTACATAAGAACGAGGTTTTACCTAGGTAAAGGCAGCTGGGAGTTGCCGGCATCCCGTTTGCTGCTTTCCCATGGCGTCTGGGGCCGGCCCCTGTTGGCCGCCGGGGATGTGAGATGAGGCCCAAGACGGCCGTGCAGGCCAATGGCAGGCCGGGGAGGCTGTCTGGGCTGACAGGGGGGGCCTGGGATGAAGCTGCAGATGAAGATTATTTAGATACGGGAGACTCAGGTAGGTATGTACGATGGAGTTATTAAAGGAAACTCGGTGGATTGACAGTATATCTAGATTGTGTATAAGAGAAGGGAACTATAACAGGACGAAGAAGTATAAGAAGAAGAAGAAGAAGAAGGAAAGGAGAAGACATGGAATATACACCGTCTACTACATAAGTAAGCGAGATGTCCACCCAACCCTGAGCACGTTAGCTGTGATGATAGATATTATATACATTTGCAATCAGCCCCCCGGACAGAGAGCTAGGTAGAAGTGGTAGAAAGCCCGTTGGCAGCAGAAGAGGGCCGGGCGAGGAGAGGTTGGATAATAGATAACGTTGGCACAGGGGCAGCCGTGGCGTTTGAGGAGGCCGGCCGTCTGGTGTTCTCCGTAGTTGCGGGGTGTGTATCCCGAGGATTTCCCTGGTATCTCAACTTCTTCTCTGCTGGCCGTCGGAGTATGTAGACTTGCATATTAATATTGCGTTGTATTGCTTGCTGTGGGGATCGCATTGGCAGCGGCGTAGTTATTCATTCGGCCGTGTTCCTGGGCAGTGGGCAGCAAGAGTGGGGGAAGGGGGGGGGGGGGGGGGGGGGGAAGAAAAAGTTGTCGAAATAAGAAAAATAAGGCGAAAAAAAAGGCAGAGAGAAAAGAGAACCACATGTATATATATGGTATTATATATATGTAACGGTCTCACATAGTCTCTCATATCCAGGTTGTTGTGGTTGTTGTTGTAGTAGCGGCAGTAGCAGCAGCATTAGCAGTCCCGCAGTCCCGCAGGTTCAGATGACCCATCACATCACACATCCAGCATGCAACAACAACCATCCTCCTCCCTTCCCCATGTCCATCCAATTGCTCTCGAGTTCTCTGTATATTCTCTTCTCCATCCTCCCCACTTGATTCATGCACACAGACGAGAAAGTCCTGAAAAAATAAAAAAACTCCTGGGCTAGAGAAGGCAAAAAACCAAGGCAAGAGGCAGCAGCAGTAGCAAGCAGACAGGCGGCCGGCAAGAAAAGGAATGTTGGAAAAAAAAGGCAGAAATAGTAGAAAAAAGGATAATTAACTTCTTCGTTCGTATAGATCATCAAGTCATGTAAAAAATATCGGTTTCAGGTACGGTTGGCTCGGAAACGGTGGGACGGTAAGACGGTAGGTGGTAGATGATGGCTGGCGGCGGATGGCATGGCCAGATAGGGATCGGAATAGAATAGATGAGTAGGCTGTAAAATAGGAGAAACGAACCAAAGGGAAACAACTCAAGACCGTTGTGCAGCGGGAGTTGGCACAAGGAAGGAATAAATATCGAGGGGGGAATATCCAAGGAGCCAAGGGAACAAAAAAAAGAGAATAAGAATAAGTAGGGGTATGATAAAGAAGCAGGGAAAAGGGGCAGTTTAGATGTAATAGAAAAGGGGACAGTTTAAGGGTGTATATAGTTGAATCGGAGCAAAAGGGACCCTTAGAGAATCATGCATTTGACACCCCGGTGTGTTTTTGATCGATCGGGACGTAGAGCCTTTTGATAGTCTGATCCGTTGAGGTCCCTGTTAGAGCCGCCCTGTCCACCAAACCCAGTTGTTCTCCGATCCGACGGCCGGTTGAGCTGTTGTTGCTGTTGCTGCTGCTGTCTTTGCTGCCTGAGCAGCCTGACAACATCAAAAAAGGCCTTTTCGACATTGATGCAGTTTTTGGCGGAGGCTTCGACAAATTCACAGCCGAGGTCCTTGGCCAGAGCCATGCCTTCCTGGGAAGAAACGGCGCGCTCAACGGCCTTGTCTGACTTGTTGCCGACGAGCATGACGGGTACGGGGCCGGTGGGCGTGGTTGAGATGGCGGAGTTGAGCGGCGAGGAGAGATAGCTTGCTCCCGTGGGCGAGCCGGAGCTGGCTGATTCCTTGACGAGCTGGATCTGGTGGTGGAATTTCTGTATCCTGGTGAAGGATGAGCGCGAGGTGATGCTGTACACGAGCACGAAGCCCTCGCCGTCTCTTATCCACTGGTCGCGCAGGGCGGTGTATTCCTCCTGTCCGGCGGTGTCGAGCACCTCGAGCATGCACGACTGCTGGTCAATAACGACCTGCTTGCGATATGAGTCTTCAATCGTAGGATCGTATGTCTCGACGAAGTGGTTCAGGCAGAGCTGCTTCCCGTTAGTGATGCTGTTTCCTTTCTGTATTCTTTTTTTTTTTTTTATTTTTTTTATTTTTTTTATTTTTCCTTTTTGAGTATCATGTTTGGAGACCAACCTGGATTGTGAGAGCTGTCTTGCCGACTCCTCCATCGCCCAAGACAACGAGTTTATATAGAGTCATTTTCCCCGCCATGATTGCAATGAAACGAGTACACGCACACTTGAGACGGATAGAGACAAGAAAAGAAAAGAAAAAGAAAACAAGGGCAGAAAACGCGAAGATGCAAAAAAAAAAAGACGATGCAGCAGCAATGAATAGTGAAAAAAGAATCAAGCAGGAACAGAGCGAGGATTTGTCTTTTGTCCGCCCTGGGTTAAGTTCTAGACGAATCGCGGGTATGCAGAGACTCGAACGAGAACGCAGGCAAGACTTTTGACCAGCCCGGATGGCCTCAACGGTGGCGCCAGATGGGACACCAACAAACCGAACAGAACAGCTGTGTGCGGTGACAGTCTCGCTGTGCAAGGCCTACAGGAATAATCTGCGAGCTAAGTTAGCCTGGCTGAAGAGAGAGAAAGTGAGTGAGCGAGAGCGAGAGCGAGAGACAGAGTGGAATGTTCTTGAACGGCAAGATCCACGCCTGCGCCCCGTGGCGAAAACACGTCCAGAAAGGACGCCAACTGGGGGGTGGGAAACGATAGGACGGGCGATGGAGCAGGCAGGAAAAAGGAATACCAGAGAAGAAGAGAAGAAGGGCAGTAGAAGGACTGCAGACGGACCTGGGACGATGCGGTGTGGTCGCTGTCGCTGTCGAGGCCGGTGGCTGCGGTGTGGTGGTGGTGTGTAGATAGGTCGCTGTCGAGCCCCTTCTGGCGCAAAAAAAAACAACAGCAGGCGGAACGGGGGGGTGTGTGCCGTGGCTGGCGTGCACTCGGGCAGCTCGCTGGCGGCTCGCGGGCGACCGGACGGGGGCTACAGACAGAGGCGGGCGTCGCCAGCTACCATTGACACTGAGCAGCGGGCGGGAGAGGCAGTCGGGGGCAGCGGGCGGGCGTCCTGGAGCTGGCGTGAAGCGGGCGTCGAGGGCGTCGAGGGCGATGAGGGCGAAAGTCGAAGTTGCAGTTTCGTCGCGGGAGCGAAGGGCCGCTTTTGCTTCCTGGGCACGTGACCGGGCTTTAACACGGTGATATCAGATATCAGATATCAGATATCAGATTATACGGATTATACAGATTATACAGAGATGGATATGGATTACAGTGACACGATATATAGATGGATGGATAGTTGTTAGAGATAGTTATTAGATAGTCTACAGTTGGTAGCGGAAGCCGAGCTGCAGCAGGCGGGCCTGGTGCACGTCGACGTTCTCGATCTCGGCCGTCCGCTGCAGCTTCGCCAGCTCCTTGTCCGTGAGCTGCTCGAGGCCGACGGACTCGTAGCGGGCGAGCTCGCGGTTCTGGCGCTGCAAGTACCAGCGCAGGAAGACGACGCAGGCGGCGGCCAGCAGCTGGCAGGCGACAGCCACGCCCAGAGCCAGGCGGTAGTGCGGCTGGTCCCCGTTGCGGTAGGTAAACGGCGTCCAGATGCTGGCCGAGTTGCCCAGCGAGTTGATAAAGGCGTATGCGGCCGCTCTCTTGGCCGGCGGGCGGGGGATGGCGCTGGCGATCCAGCCGTACAGCGTGCCGTTCAGCGCAAACACAAAGATCATGAGGAAAAACGAAAAGTAGCGCGGCCCAAAGGCGTCCGTGGTCATGAAGATGATGAAGCCGACCAGCGTGATCGGGATCGGGTAGATGAAGAACCAGAACCGGTTGTTGCGGCGGTCGGAGTACCACGAGTGAGCCAGGCTGTAGACCACCATGAACAGGTACGGCGGCGCCACCAGCAGCAGCGAGATGATCTTGGAGTAGCCCAGGGTCTGCGTGAGCGTTGGGAAGAAGTTCTGGAAGCCCGAGGCGGCGGTGATGGACATGTAGGCTATCGCAATGGCGTAGGTCTTGACGTCCGTCATGGCTAGCTTGAGGCCTCGCAGCTGGCTCATGCCGCCGGGCACGTCGACGTCGGCCTCTGCCGCCTCGACGGCCAGCCGCTTGTTGGCTACGTGCTTGAGGTCGGCCGGCAGCAGCTTCCACGTATCGGGGAAGTCGGGCAGCACCACGACGATGACCAGCCCGACGGCGATGGTGATTGCGCCCTCGATGATGTACAGCCATCGCCAGGCGGACAGGCCGCGCGCCCCCGCGAGACCGTTGAGGATGCCGGCCGCAATGAGACTGCCAAAGGCACCGCTGATCAGCGAGCCCGAGTAGAAGATGCTCATGCGCAGGGAGAGCTCTCGCTTCGTGTACCACTTCGACAGGTAGAAGAGCACGCCGGCGAAGAAGGGGGCCTCGACGAGCCCGAGCAGAAAGCGGCAGACGACTATCTGCTGGTACGTGTGGACGAGCGAGGTCAGGGCCGAGACGGCGCCCCAGGCCACGGTGAAGCCGCCCAGGTACAGCGACGGGCGGCCCATGTAGTTGAGCAGCAGGTTCGACGGGACCTGCATCAGGATGTACGCGACGAACAGGACGGAGAGGCCGGTCTGATACTGCGAGCCCCCGAGCCCGAGATCCGCCTCCAGTCCCTGCAATCGAGCAGCCGCATAGTTGTTGCTACCACTATTAGCATCACATACACACATATATAAGACTAAACTAGCAGGGTATAGCAGGGTATAGCAGAGTATAGCAGAGTATAGCAGAGTATAGCAGAGTAAACATACCGGTCGATGTAGTTGAGGAGGTAGACGAGGATGACCAGCGGCATGATCAAGCTATCGATCTTGCGCCGCAGCTTCTTCTCGAGCTGCAGCTCCTCGTCGCTGAGCTGCTGCAGGCCGCCCACCAGCTCCTCCTCCGTCTTGGACGCCTCCATGGCTCGCGAGTCGTCTCTACTGATTTCGCCCTCGTCGGCTTCAGGCGTCGGGCGTCAGGCTTCACCAGGCCAGGATAGGGATCCAACGTCAACGTCAACATCCAGCATCCAACTGGAACTCCAGCTAGGACCTTATTCCTCTTTATATATCCTGCATTCTAGGGACTCGAGCTAGTGGACCTCGCCTCCCAGAACCGAACCAGACGAGCGTTAAAAATCGGGTAAAAGGTAGCGTGCCAGAGACTCGTTCGCGCGGCCAAAACGTACGACCTGTTCCCCATGGGGTAGACGGGCCGGCAAGCAATCAAGGGAAGGGATTCTGAGGATCAGGAAGCAACCTGAAGTCGATCGGGGGCCCCGGGGATGAGTCCGTCGAGCCGTCGGCTGCTGGCCGTGGGACGGGATGGGTTGGTGGTTTGGGCGGTTTGCCGCTCCATGGTTTGACGAGGATGGAGCGTTTGAGAGGAGATTCGGTTACAGGATGGACGCTGTGACGGGTGGCAATCTCGTCGTCTTATTTTACCTCCACCGGTGCCAGGCCAAGCAAAGTAGTGGGAAGTCAAGTCCAGGGCCGTGAAGCAGGAGACTATTGAAAGTCTTTACTCCGGACTGCGTGGTTGACAGGGGATGACAGGCGTCAATATATGTATATCATTGTATCTACGGAGTACAGTGGGGTTTTCGAGAAGTAGAAGTAGAAGTAGAAGAAGTTAGGAAGAAAAGAGCATAAGTGTTGATTATAAAGTAATAAATAATAAGAAGATTATGCATTAACTCAAGATAGAACTACCAATACACGCAAAAGCTCCATCCGTAGACCGTCGATCCAACACATAACCCTCAGCCATCAGCGTCCCCCAGTCGACTGTTTACAGCAAAAGGGCAGCGAGACCGAGGAGACCGGCGAGACCGGCTCCGGCACCGACAACGGCGCGCGAGGCAGCGCCAGTGTAGGTTGGCAGAGGAGCGGTGATGACGCCAGTGCCGCTGGCAGTGCCCATGGGAGGAGCCTGGGCAGTCGAGTTGGGGTAGGTTGGTGGTGTGTAGATGGAGGTGCTGCCGCCGGTGGGAGCTGGGACTGGGACGGGGGCGCCGGTTCCAGGGATGCCACCGGTGGGAGCGCTGGTAGGAGCAGGGGCGGTTGGGCTGCAGAAGTTAGTATCTCTCTCTCTCTCTCTCTCTTCCTATATATACATAGTAACAGCAAGGCGCAAACGTACCAGGAGCTGCACTCGGTGGCGGTGGAGGAGGTGAGAGTGCGGGTGACGGTGCAGGGCTCGGTGAAGGTGAGAGTGCCTGGCGCAGTCATGGTGTAGGTCTGGGTGCCGTAGGTGAAAGAGGTTGGCGATGGGCAGTACGTCTCGAAGTTAGTCATAACCTCGGTGACGACGTCAGGCATGGAAGAGCCGGTGCCCATGATGGAGGCAGAGGCGAGGCTGGCCATGGCGGCAGCGGCGGCGACGGAGTAGCGCATGGTGACGGCGGTTGTCCTTTTTGGTAGACGAGGGTTTTGGCTTGTGGCAGAAGAGAAGAAGCGGCGGTCGTAAGCGAAAGAGCGGACGGTCTCAAGAACCTGTAGAGAGCGACTGTGGACGACGAGAAGTGCGTTGGAGAAGAGAAGAGAAGAGAAGAAGGAGAGTCGCAAAAAAGAGCGAGACGAGACGACGAAGATATATAAAATAATTAAAGGAACAGCGAGAGGGCGGGCGGGACGCAGGGGGGGGAGGAAAAAGGAGTGCCTGGTACGGGCGCGTAAGCGTATGCTCCGGTACCAGCGGGTCTTTAGTTTAGATTACACACAGCGACTGGCGGACACGAAAAAGGAGCAAGATCTGCGACGCATGCGAGGGAGGGAGGACGAGAACCGCCTGCTTGCCACTAGCAGACGCCACCGCCCGTCGCCGTCATCAGTCACTCTGTCACCGTCACCGTCACCGTCACCGTCACCGTCACCGTCACCGTCACCGTCACCGTCACCGTCACCGTCACCGTCACCGTCACCAGGCGGCAGCAGCAGCAGTGCGTTGTCCTGTTTCGTCGCTGTCCCGGCGACTCCAGTGATATGCTATGGGGTCGTTGGTTTGCGAATTCTCCTGGTTCCTGGCTGCGTGTGCGCCCAGGAACGCCGAGGCGTCTGTGGTGGCGCTGTAGTGTAACTTACGGTACTTACGTGACGTGACCAGGCACGGTAACTTAAGGGCCTGATTACTTAATTACTTACCGCCCACACGGCTGGCGAGGCGAGGCCGGCGGTAGCGAGAGTTATAATAATAGGGATGAGCAGCAGAGTTGGGAGTGACAGGGAGAGCGGCAGGCAGAGCGACGGCAGAGCGACGGTGACAGGGGGCCGGCCAGGTGAAGAACGAGATCGAGATGGAGGGCTCGAGTGGGCCTCCGTCCTGTCTTCCTCGTCTTCCTCGTCTTTGCGCCTGTAACGAAGTATGTGTGGCCTACGGAGTATCTGTCTGTACGGAGTATCTGTCTGTCTATCTGTGACTCGTCTCCTGCTGGTACAAAGACCGCCAGCTCAGTCCTACGGGGGGAGACTAGTTGACGTCGTGGTGCCTGATCGCCATGCTGGTCTTGTCAACCGTTCTTGTGCTCTGGTTCGCCGTCAATAGTCCCATCGATGGGTTGCTTCTAGCTGCTGGCTGTTGTGCTGGTACCTTTCGTAATGCTCAATATACCTGACACTCGTATCGCCCGTGTGTCCTTTAATCTGTCCGTCCCCCCCCCTCCACTAAAAGAGAGTGGTGTCTTAACTCGGCTCCTTTTCGCTCCTTTATCTCCCGTCGTCGCCAGTCCAGAAGCTTGCTGGTACTACCTCTGTTTTCAATATATCACAGGTGATAAAAGAGTGCTATCCAGTTCAAGTCCAGATATATTAGGACACACAACATTTATTGACTCCAATCAGAAGATCTCACATTGTCCCTGGAAGGATGGTGAAGATGGGGCCGGGACATGTCCACAGCACCCGCAGACGGCCTCTCCCCCCAGAAGGAAAAGAGGACGGCGAGTGTTGCAGCGGATGAGAAGATGCCCGCTCATCACTTTGGATTTAGTTGTGTGAGGAAAGAAAGAAAGAAGAAAGAAAAGAAAAAAAGTTGAAGCCGAAGAAAAAAAAAGAGGGAGAAGAAAAAGGGAGCAGCGTCGAGTGAGTCACATGATTATATTAGTCAGTTAGATGACTCAGTAATGAGTAAGAAATAATGAGTCAGGGATGAGTAAGATAAATGACTCAGATATTAATAACAAGCACCTGGGTCCGCGGGGTGACTAAGCCGCTCTTAGTCAGCTCCGCGGGAAAGTTGGAGATCCCGAAAGCGGCGACGATAAGTTTGGAGAGCAAAAGGACATTCATCCAAGACCGACTGAGTAAAAGGCCATCGCGTTTTTTGCTCCCGTTTTCTTCGCTCCTAGAGATATAGCCCTCGTTTCCAATTGAATTACGCTGCTGATAGAGAGATATCGAGATGTCTCTGCGGTGTGCCAGCGCCGCCAGGCGGTTTGCCGTCCCTCGTTCATTCATCAGACCCGCGCAGTTCGTGCGGTGGCAGAGCTCCACGGCCGGCAACCACAATGTACGGCAACATCCCACAGTGCCCACCCATTGAACGGCGGCCAGCTTGCTAACACCCATCCAGGAGCTCGCAGAGCACTTGCAGACCACAGACCCTGAGATCTACAAGATAATACAGAATGTGCGGTCCCTCTTTTTTTACCGTCTTGATCTACTCTGTTGCCGGCCAAACAGCAAAACTAACCGAACGTAGGAGAAACGCCGTCAGAAGCACTTCATCAACCTCATCCCGTCAGAGAACTTCACCAGCCAGGCAGTTCTCGATGCCCTAGGCAGTGTTATGCAGAGTTAGTACAACTATACTTGGCCGTCGCCGTTCATAGTCGCGGCCTTCTTCTTGTGTGTTGTTTTGATGACCGGTGGCCTGACCTCGGCACAGATAAGTACTCGGAGGGTTACCCCGGAGCAAGATACTACGGCGGCAACGAGTTTATCGACCAGGCCGAACGCCTTTGCCAGGAACGAGCCCTTCAGACATTCTCCTTGAACACCGAAGAATGGGGTGTCAATGTCCAGGGTAGGTCAATCCTCTTTCTCCGGGCTATTAATATACAAGCAAAATCACTCTAACACGCAACAGCCCTCTCCGGCTCTCCGGCAAACCTCTGTGCCTACTCGGCCGTGCTCAATGTCCACGACCGTCTCATGGGCCTTGACCTCCCCCACGGTGGCCATCTCTCTCACGGATACCAGACGCCCACCAAGAAGATCTCCGCCATCTCAAAGTATTTCGAGACCGTCCCTTACCGCCTCGATGAATCCACCGGCCTCATCGACTACGACAAGCTCGCCGAGCTCGCCCTTGTCTACCGCCCCAAGCTGATTGTCGCAGGAACCTCTGCCTACAGTAGACTAATTGACTACCCTCGCATGCGCCAGATCGCAGACAGCGTCAATGCCTACCTCCTCGCAGACATGGCCCATATCTCAGGCCTGGTCGCCGCCTCCGTCATCCCCTCCCCCTTCGCCCACGCCGACATTGTAACCACTACCACTCACAAATCCCTCCGCGGCCCCCGTGGCGCCATGATCTTCTTCCGTAAGGGCCTCCGCCGCACCGACTCCAAGGGCAACAAGGAGCTCTACGACCTCGAGAACCCCATCAATGCCTCCGTCTTCCCAGGCCACCAGGGCGGTCCACACAACCACACCATCACCGCCCTCGCCGTGGCTCTCAAGCAAGCCCAATCCCCCGCCTTCAAAGAATACCAGACCAACGTCCTCCGCAACGCCCAAGCTCTCGCCGCCAGACTCGGCAACCCCACCTCCGCCGGCGGTCTAGGTTACAACATCGTCTCCGGCGGCACAGACAATCACCTTGTTCTCGTCGACCTTAAGAACAGAGGCGTCGATGGCGCTCGTGTCGAACGTGTTCTCGAGCTCTGCGGTGTCGCAAGTAACAAGAACACTGTGCCAGGAGACAAATCCGCTCTTAAACCTGGCGGTCTCCGCATGGGCACTCCCGCCATGACATCCCGCGGTTTCGCCGAAGAGGACTTTGCTCGTGTAGCTGATATCGTTGATCGGGCCGTCACTATTACCCAGAAGCTTGACAAGGCTGCTCGTGCTCATGCCGAGGAGAACAAGCGTAAGAACCCCGGCAGTCTCAAGGCTTTCCATGACTTCTTGGGCGAAGGTGAGGAGGTTTCGGAGATTGTGCAGCTCAGGCAGGAAGTTGAGGACTGGGTTGGAACATTCAGTCTGCCATGGACCGATGCCGAGTAAGCGGCAGGCCCGTGGGTGGTGAGTAGCCTGTTTATCATTCTTCAACGAATCATGAGCATTAAAAGAATATCCCCCTTTTGCTTTTATTTTCTCCCCCCTTTCCCCTTTGTTACTCTTCTTATATATTATGTTATGTATTTCAACACTTGCTTGGCTGTTTCAATACTGCGAGAGTTGTGTTATTTCCACCTTTGAATGATATCCCTCGTATCGTCATCCACTAGAACCATAAGGATGACACCTACTCTGATTTATTCTGTATCCAAGGTATAAACATAAACAAACAGAACTTATGTATATCATTAATTCGTCATGCCAGGCCATTCTGCATGCGCTATGTTAGCTATATCCACTGTTCTTATAGGAGTAGACAGGAAACTCACCCAGAGTAGTACGCTCAGCATTAACCTTGGACACCTTTACCGCATCACCAACTCGAATAACCGCCTCGCCGCCCCCTTCTTCCCGATGCAGGAATCCATACCGTCCAAAAACAGGACTATACTTTGCCCCCTTATCAACCCGTCTATCCTTCATCAGCTTCTTAAGAACTGTACCCGCCTCCCCCTTATGCGGCGCCCCGGTATCAAAGTCAACATTAACACTCACGCAACGCACACAGTTATTCCTAAGCTGCACCTTCACACCCTCTCCAATAATCAATTCAGCCCAATAATCCTCCTCAAATGCCGTTCGAGCGCCAGCCAGCACAATGTTGGGTCTGAATTTAGTCACATCCATCGGTTCCCCCGGTGGTAGGCGAGAAGATACATCGTCAACGGACGTCTGTGACACAACGAGATAAGGTGCCATATCCGCGAACGTAAGTACCTTTGACGCATCTTTTGTTCCCGCCAGGCCAGGTATAGGTACGGGTATCATGCTGGAGATAGTCGACATCCATCCACCATTCATACCGGGCGAGGCAAAGTTGCCCAAAGCTAATCTTCGATGTTCACCAATATACGCAAATACCACCTTGAAACCTAGCCAGGCTGAGAACCAACTATTATACTCGACCCCCATGTCATATGCCGTTGTCGGACTACGATGCATCATCACCTCGAATTGTTTGAGATTACTCGTCACTGGCTCCAGGGGTATGCGGAGCGTATTTCCAACCCCAGACTCGGGGTGTGGACTGGATGAGTTCTTGTATGTCACTGTTATCCAGCCTTTCCCATCCTTGGCGTTCCCGTTGACTTTTCCTCCATTCGTCTGATCTGTTGAGGCTGGGAACTCAATATCAGTCAAAAATAGAGATAGTTGTGGGAACTTGTCGATGTGCATATTCTGCAGTTGGCCGTCTGGTTTAACTTTCAGCAGCATAAAGGTTCTGTCGTAGGGCAGGCCATCGCAAGTCAATTTCGCCGAGTTCAGCGTCGTAGGACGCATCGACTTGATAGGGTAAACATATATCTACTTGTTGCTCTGGCTGTCAGAGAGGTAGTTCCAACCACATATGCTAATGTAGTTACAGAGGCATGCACGTACGTACCTGTGAGACTTGCATCCTGATAACGTTAACCGCCTGCGCAGCAGTTGGATAATTAAAATCCTTCGAGCCGCAGCAGCAAGAGAATGAGGATGAAAGTTCAAAGCCTTCAGCCTGGCATCTCCCGAGTCATTTTATACCGGCCACTTATCTATATAACAGATCCATCTGGGCGGAGTATGAAGCGAACAAAGGAAAGTTGGAAGGGCGTGGATATCGATCTGGGGTCCCGGCGGTTAAAGCGGCAAGGCGGGCCCCATTATATTTACGCGCACTAACATATATACCTTTCCATATTAGGAGGACTATACTGTACCCGGGCATTATAAGTGGATCTCATGACAATTAAGTTGTGCGATTTTATCGCACTCGATATAGAAAAGGCGTTGATACCAACTTGGAGTAATTCATCAATATAGAACGCAGAATCACCTAATATTGGATATGGTAGCTCTCGTGATATATCTTGCTCATCCGAAGTGGTTGACTGCATGAATTGCGAATGTCTAAAGTCGGAGTTTGAAGAAGCAAAAATAGAAGTAAATTAGAGTTTCGGAGGCTCGAAAAAAAGGCTGAGATTAGTCATCTATATATATTGGCATAGCTTATATAATCACTTGCAAGGACTTCAGAATAAAGAATTTACGATAAACAAGACCACTTCAGGTGCAGCATTTGTAGCATTATTTAGGATTTACAGACCTCTTCTATGATTAAGCCTTTGCCATCGCGGCTGTATAGGCTGAAGACTATCAAAGCTTATCTTTCATCTCTTTTCTTCGCCAAACATAAACCCCAGGGCCGCCTGTGAAATGGCAGTGTATTGGAGTAAAGACAAGCCTGCTCAATGAATCTACGAACCTCACCTCGGTAGATCAAATAACAAGTTTGGGAACTGACTCCAGTCATCACGGCTTGAATAACCTGTGGTAACAATAGGCCAGGCCGACTCCATCGGAGATGATGCCCAATTATTTGCAGCTTTTGGTTTGGCTGTACAGAGAACTCGCCTTGCGACCCCCACGACGAAAACTAGCGAACCCACGACTATGTAACGTCAAGTTGCTGTCAATATCGACATAACCAAGAGCTTATAACTTCTTCCTGCATTCCTTCCATTGAATGAATGATACAGTTACTTTGGCAGAATTCGACTGAGCAAGAGTGAGTGACGATCTAACGTATGCCGAGGGAAAAGGAGGAGGTGTGAAAGAAAAGCAATGTTAAAGATTGACAGAAAGCCGACAAACCACTACCATTTGACTCAACACCAGCGGTGACAGGTCAAGGGAACATTTAAGGGATCAACAGAAGTGGGAAGTGGTGAGGTTCCCTACAGGGGCTTTGTGATATTTATATATGATTAAGCCTACTATGAACAGGGAACTAGGTTCGGCGCCCCCTAAGAACCACCCTCTTGGCCCCATCTGTCTGACCACTTTCATCAACTAGTTGGTCGGATGGAGAGAAGGTGAAGAACAACAGGATGAAGATATGCCGAGTTTCATGAAGACACTGATGAATGGACCGAGAGACCAGACAGATGTGATGGCTCCCCCGGCCCCTCCTTTCCTCCGAATGCTAAGCAAAAAGCAACCATGATCTAGAAATTGAGGACGAACCATTATTCCCCCCAATCCTGCAGCTTCCATCGGATAGATATCAGCTCTAATTCGCTGGCCAGGGACTCCCCCGACGGTGTGGCTTGCGGAAGCTGAACTGGGGGGCAGAGGCAGACAGTGTACCGAATTGCATGGTGATTAGCCAGCCTTGTAAGATAAAATTGTTGTCACACTACCACCTGTTGACGAAAAGATAGGCCACTGGCTTGAGCAGCCATCCTTTGGGCCCATGTCTATTGGTTGAAGATGCGAGATACCAGCTGCAGATTGTGGTGGGTAGGCAACCCCGGCTTTCTTCAGCAGCTAGGAGTGAGGTTGCGCTGCAAGCTGAAGCCTTAGTTATGTCTGATCTCTCGTTTTTTATTTTTTTTTCTCTCGCAGCGGCTGAGAAGCCCTGGACTGGACGCAAGGCGGATGGTGGCCGCTATCCTAATCCAGCTGGAGGTTTTGCTCTCTAAGGGCATATATATATCCGTCAATCCATCCGCTTGTGTTGATTTATGATACCAAACACACTGACAGCTGCAGGTGTATAGCCGGGACAGAAATTATCAAGATGGATACTGTTGATGAAGCGACGGAGACGCCAGAAGTCAAGAAACTTGGCCGCCGTCTGGTGCTCTGCTTTGATGGCACCGGTAATCACTTCAAGGGCAATGAATCGGACTCCAATGTTGTAAAGCTCTATCAGATGCTAGATAGACACGACAAGCGGCAGTTCCACTACTATCAACGTGGGTTTAACCCTAATACCATGTTAATATCATCCCTGTTGCTAACGAGCTATAGCCGGCATTGGAACATTCAATGTGAACATGTCCAGCAGCATAACCATATTCGGACGCATGCGCTCTAAGATCAGTGAAATCATCGACAAAGCGATAGGCACATCTTTTGAATACCATGTTTCCAGCGGATACCGGTTCTTGATGCGTTACTACAAACCCGGAGATGACATATATATCTTCGGCTTTTCGCGAGGTGCCTACACGGCCCGTTTCCTGGCCGAGATGATCGAACATGTCGGCTTACTTTCCATGGGTAACGAGGACATGATTCGATTCGTGTACGGGGCGTTCAGCAAGTGGCAAACCATTCGGGGAAAGGCGAATAAAAAGCCCAAGGATATTGAGGTGGAGGATTACCTGCAGAAGCTGAAGGTGACTTTCTGCCGTAAGGAGGTCTGCATCTTCTTCTTGGGCCTGTTCGACTGCGTCAACAGCGTCTCAACTCTTGAAATTCCGTTCTCCCGCAGGGAATACAGATACTGCGCTCCAGTAAGTTCTTACTACCATCCTTTTGTTTGATAGTAGCATGTGTAATATTAACAAACGAAAAAAACAGTCACCGGCGAAACATGTCCGCCATGCTTTGTCAATCCACGAGCGACGTCTCAAGTTCAAGCCAGCCCTTTTCACCTTTGAATCAGAGGACAGAGAAGCTTCAGTCAAGGAGGTGTGGTTTGCGGGTAACCACTCTGATGTCGGCGGTGGTTTTGCCTATGAGAACAATGCCCGCTTCCTTTTGTCTGATATTCCCCTGGCCTGGATGCTGGAGGAAGCCCTGTCTGTCACAGATGCTCCAGCCGGGCCCTTGACCTTTGACGATCAGCACCCCGAAGCCTTGAACCGGCTCAAGACCATCGAGGCTATCCTCGACAGTGAGGGTGAACCCAGGGTTGCTGGTGCCTCAGGGGTTGTGCCTGAGGCTGAAGTGAGCCACTTCAGACACCATGACTCTCTCATCATCGGTCGCGGCGCCGAGTGGCATATGACCATCATCTGGTGGTTCATGGGTACGCTCTTCCTCGCTTCTCCTTTTTACTTCCGTATATATAAGTATCGAATGACTGACTGAATAACCAGAACTGCTGCCAATCTTCACTCGTCTCGAGCTGGAAAACCACGAGTGGAAGCCTCGGTACTGGCCTCCCAACTGCGGTGCTCACAGAGACATCCCGACCGAAGCAACGCTGCATCGCACCGTCGAGAAGATGCACAAGGCAGGTATACTAAAGAAGATGCCAAAGCTGGGAGGCGACAAGGCGCCGCTACTGAACGACCCCTTGATTGTGCCGCGGTATATCGGCAAGCTGCTGACATTTTGGAGATGATTACGAGCGACGCATCCTGGAAACGACCAATACGATGACCCCGGGGGTCCTACATATAATGTTAATATTTCTCTGTTTCCTTAGCAGGCTTGTTTGCACTTCTCATTTGTTCCCCTGTTCTTCTATGATATCCTGTGGCAATGAATTTATGCTTATGGCCGCCGGCAGAGACGGCTGCCCTGAACCAGACCCATCTATATTCTCCATATTAAATAGTAATAAACCAACAGCTCTGCCTTGCTGTCTGCATCTTCGTCGCCTCATGAGTATTATATTACTCCGTACTCCCTGGCTTCTTCGTAGTCCACCGCGGCGTGATCTGTACCACCTGCTGACGGCGCCCTCAGCCGGCTGTGCGACCGCCGGGCGAGAACAATCCCACTTCTGGGCTGTCAAGTTGCAACTAACTCACTAACTAGTCAAGCCGTCGGTTAGTCAGTCCCGCCGTCAGGTCAACTTCCAACATCTGCACCAGCGACATCACCTCCACCGGCATCATCCAGACTGCGACTCGACTCTGGCATCATCGCCAACGCTTCAGCTTCCTCTTCTCGTCGTCTCCATCTTCGCTTCGGATACCGACGTCATCCCTTGCTTGGCTCTGTCGCCACAAACAAAAAAAAACATCTGAGACTTCGCCAGCTGAGAGGCCGCGTTTTTGTACCCGAACTGCCTCACGCTTACCACCCTCTTCAGCCCGCCCCAACGCTATCTCACTTGCTCCAAACGACCGTAAACCGTCTTGAGGACGACCCGCGACTCTCGCCTTCTGACCGACAACCAGCTAGAACCTGTTCTGAAGACGCTGCATCTTGCGCGCAGCTTCCGAGGGATCCCAAGACTGAGACAAGCAAGGCAGCGGCGAAATCCACATTTAATATATATATATTTTTTATCACACCCCAAAGGCCGAAGGGAGACGTTCTAAAAGGCAGTGCGCATTCCTCTTGCTGACTGCTGGTTGAGACAGACGGTCAGGAGAGCGCGCCGTGCTATTTGCGCCGGCGACCAGTAGCCATGGAGTCCTCCGCTGGCCTGCGTCGGAAGGACACCACCAAAGGACCTCCTTTACGAATACTCTCACTGGGTAAGCTTTCATTTTTATTTTCAGCTTCATAAAGGGATATAGGGAATATATAGGCTAACGGGAGGTAGATGGCGGTGGAGTGAGAGGATATTCTATGCTTATCATATTGCAAGAGTTGATGTACCGGACCTACGTTGAATGCGAAGGAAAGGCCCCCCGCCGCGACCAGATTCCCAAACCATGCGAACATTTCGACCTGATAGCCGGTACGGGCACCGGCGGACTGATTGCCTTAATGCTGGGCCGGCTGCGCATGGACATCGAAACCTGCAAAGAGGTGTATATCCGGATGACCCGGCGGGTGTTTGAGACAGACAAGACAATAGCCGGTATACCGTACCGGACGACGCTGTTCAAGGCGTCGAAACTGGAGGATGCGATAAAGCAGTGTGTGCGGGATCATACAGTGGATGAAGAAGAGGGGAACGACGGGACAACGGCGACGAGTGCAAATCCCTTTATGCGGAGTGCGTCAACGGCGACACTGCAGCGACGGTTGAGCCGGTCGAGTGTCAGTACGACGAATACGTCTGTGCCTACGTCACCGGTGACCAGCCAGACGCTGACGGTGGGCGGGGGCCAGGTATGGGGGGATCCAAATGCGAAGCTCTACGACAACCGGGAGAACCGCACCAAGACGTAGGTATTCCTTGATGTTTACAATCGGTATATTGCATAGCTAACTTTCTGCAGCGCTGTAACGGCTGTGTATAAGGGGACACCAAAGACCGGGACATCAATACTCCTACGGTCCTATGACTCACGGCGAGAACCACCGCCGGAGTTCAACTGCACGATCTGGCAGGCTGGACGTGCGACTGCTGCCACGGGACTGGCCTTCAAGCCCATCCAAATCGGCCAACACATCTTCCTGGACGAAGGGGCCGGCAAATACAACCCCAGCCCGCAGATACTGGACGAAGCCGTAGTAAACGAGTGGCCCGGGCGAGAGGTTGGGGCGTTTATTAGTATTGGGACAGGCAAACGGCCGCAGGGCGCGACATCACCGCCGCACGAGTGGTGGGAGGATGTCTTCCGGGATTCGCTAGGCAACTTTGCAGAGGCACGACGACGGCTGATAGCGAAGATCGAGGGCTGTGAGGCGACGCACCAGTTTATGGTGAAGGACCATCTGGTCAAACGCAACGTGCCCCGAGAGGTGTACTACCGGTTCAACGTCGAGGTTGGCGTGGGCGAGTTTGGGATGAACGAATGGAGCCGGCTGGCGGAAATCAGCACAAACACACGCATGTACCTGGCGAAGAATGAGGTGCAACGGATGAACTACGATGCCGCTGTGAGGCTGGCTCGAGTCGACCGAATGCACAAGAGGTTAGAAGGGAGGTCGGGGGTACCGTTGGCAGCAACAAACGAGGCCCTGGAGGAGCGTAAGAACCAGCCGGTGCCCCCAATCCCACCACTGAAGTATAGAGAAGAAGCTGTCGACGAGAACGTCTTCGAGCTGCCTGCCGTCGAGCTGCCGGCCGAAGAGCATCTCCAGCAGAACCGGACTCCAATCCAGAGCCAGAACCAGAGTCATCATCGGCCAGGTACGTCACAGAGCTCGACGGCCATCAGCTTCAGTTCGTACGACGACAAGTTCGCCGTCCTGCCCGGTAACGATGACGGACGAGACCTACCAGAGCCTGTCCCTGCGTCTGCCGGCCGCCGCAGCTCAGAGGTGCTCCCTATCTCGCCAGCGCGACGCAGTCAGGATAGCCACAGTCAACATCAGCCCTCGTCGTCCATCGACTCGACCCGAGCGAGCAGTCTGGACGCTCACTCAGGCCCTGCAGGACCACCGCCGACAGGACCACCACCGCCTTTACCACCCAAGACACCCATCCCGTATCCTGTCAGCAGCGAGGACGTCACCATGGGCGCAGTGTCGATGCCCTCGTTGCCGCCGCGCAACCCAGACAGGCCAGTCTCTATCGTGGGCCCGCCGCGGAAGTACAAGCTACCGTACCCAGACGATGGTCCGCCACCGGTCAACCGCACGCGGAAGCCTACCTACAACTCTAGTTAAAGAAAAGCAAAAAAGGCAAAAAAGGTAACGAGCTATGCATCTCCTTGGTACATGTCTGTCTATGCCTGTCATGTTGTCATGTCTATATCTATATCTAATAATATCTTGTCAGCCATGTCTCTCTATCAAACTCCTGCCACTACCACTACTACTATTCCTTCTACTTCTACTCCGTACTTCTTCTACGACTTCTTCTATGTCAACTTCTACTGCTAGTCATTGGCTCGCCTGCTCTTCCTTGTCTTCCTTGAGTTCGTGCCGTCTTCGTTGGCTGGCATCGGGTCCGTCTCTTGGTCCTGCAGGTCAAACCTGTCTTGTGCTACTTATAATACGAGATCTCTTCTCACCATCTACTCCGTACCATCTTCATCTGCTCCGTCTTACAGTCTATCTTACTCTGCTTCTCCCTGTCCATCTCGCTGTCTGTCTGTCTGCCTGCTTCGTCCCTGCCTGCGCCTTTTTCTGCGTGGCGTCGACGTCATCTGCGCCCAAGCAAGCCTTAGTAAGCCCCTGACTCTCCTCTTTACTTAAAAGCCGCCAGCTAACTCTTTAACTAACTCCAGGCCTCTTTAACTAACCTTTAACTAACCGTCGACCAAGTCCTTAACTAGCCTTTAACTGGCTTTAACTGGCTTTAACTAACCCGCTAAACCAGCCACTTCGCCCTCGCTCTCCACTTTTCGCCCCCTTCCACCCCCCTGGCCGTCAATCACTCAGTTTTCTCTCTCTCTCTCTCGCTATTCAACCTCGACCTCCTCGCCCTCAACTCTCCGTCTGCTTCTCGGACGGACGACTGACCGTCGACTGGATCTCTGAACCGCTGCGACTGACCTGACGGCAGCAGCATCGCCTCTCGACCGTCGTCTCCTCCGGCTTCTCTGGTCTCTGGTCCCTGGTCCCTGGCTGCTGGTACTCCCCGTCTGGTACCTCTGGCCCCGACCACCGACCAGCCACACCTCGATTCCTTTGGCGGCTAAACGTCAACATAAACAACATCGCCATAACAACGCCAGAGTAGACACCGACAGACGGCCCAGAAAGACAGCCGGACGGACTCACCACAGATATCAGACTCACGTTGACACCACGGAGCATGTTCGATGAGGCCGTCCTGGCCGCTCGCTCCGGCGGCAGCCCCCTGGGCTCACCCAGCTCGCGCCCGCCAGCGTTCAAGGCCGTGGGCATCACCCTCGCCGTCTGCTCCGGCCTCTTCATCGGCATCTCCTTCGTGCTGAAGAAGGTCGGCCTGCTCAAGGCGAACGTCAAGTACAATGAGGAGGCCGGCGAGGGCTACGGATACCTCAAGAACTTCTACTGGTGGGCGGGCATGACGCTGATGATCCTCGGAGAACTCTGCAACTTCGTCGCCTACGCCTTCGTCGATGCCATCCTCGTCACTCCCCTGGGCGCCCTGTCCGTCGTCGTGACTACTATCCTGTCTGCAATCTTCCTCAAGGAGCGGCTCAGTTTCGTGGGCAAAGTTGGCTGCGTCAATTGCATTATCGGCTCGGTTATCATCGCCATGAACGCTCCTACGCAGTCGTCCGTGGCCAACATTCAGGACATGCGGCACTACGTTATCACACCTGGCTTTCTCTCCTTTGCCGGCGTCATCATAGTCGTCTCTGCCTTTCTGGCCATCTGGGCAGGTCCCCGGTACGGCAAGAAGAGCATGTTCGTCTATCTGACCATCTGCAGTTTGACGGGCGGCCTCAGCGTCGTTGCTACTCAGGGGCTCGGAGCAGCCATCATTGCTCAGATCATGGGCACCCCCCAGTTCAAGGAGTGGTTTCTCTGGGTCCTCCTAGTCTTCATTGTTGCGACACTGCTCACTGAGATCATCTATCTAAACGTATGTCGGACACTCCCTCTTGCTTTCCCGCTCCTCACACATTCTTTCATTTCCCGCTACCTACCGTTTTCATTATGGCTGTTTCAGCTAACGTCAAGCAGAAAGCACTTAATCTCTTCAATGCGGCCATGGTTACCCCTACATACTACGTCATCTTCACCAGTGCCTGTATCGTCACATCGGCCGTCCTGTTCCAGGGTTTCAAGGGTACCGTTATCAGCATCACCACAGTCGTCATGGGCTTCCTCCAGATCTGTACTGGCGTCGTCCTCCTCCAGCTGTCCAAATCAGCCAAGGATGTCCCCGATGCCGCCGTATTCAAGGGTGATCTCGACCAGGTCCGTGAGGTTGCCGAGCAGGAAGAAGGAGAGCTGGAACCCAAAGCCGATGCCATCAGAGGAACCGCTGCCATCATCCGCCGTATCTCGACCCCCCGTCAGAAGATGGAACAAGAGGAAATCAGACGCTTCCATATGGACCAGAGACTTGATGAGCTCGAGCCCGTTGGTGAAAACGAAATCATCGAGTGGGACGGCCTGCGCAGACGACGGACTACTTTGGTCAACGGTGTACCTGCTACCAGTCCCCGCCGTAGGGTCCAGCATCCTCCACTGGGCATGTCTCGTTTCCCAGACTACTCTGAACCCGAAGTCAGGACTCCTCGAGAAGGTCTCGACGGCTCTCTCATTGGCAGCATTCGCAAGCGTGCTTCGACTGCTTTACACCCCTACTGGCGGCCTAGTGGAACCATATCTCCCCAGCCGATGGAAAAGGACGGCCGTCTCGACTCTCCCAAGTCGATGCCTGAGCGGCCCTCTGAATCTGACCCTTTCACTCGTCATGAGCTGCTCCAGGCGTTCCAGTACAACAAGGCCATCCGTCGTCCACGCAGTGAGACTATTGACTCTGTGATCAACGAAAAGTCAAGAAGGGAAGAGAAAGCACCTCTCTTTGACGGCAGCAACGACAGCTCCAACGCCAACGGTAACGGCGATTCCAAGGAAAAAGCAGAGTCTACCAGTCCTCCTCCAACGCCTCCTGCACATAGAGCCCATCGACAGTTCTCCTTCAACGTCTTCCGACGCAACTCTTCGTCCGCTCCGCCGGCAGAGCGCCTGACAACCCCTACAAAGACACCACACTTACATCTTCCTCACTTTATATCCCACCACGCCCACTCCAGCAGTAGCTCCAAGCCTACCACTACAGAGGAAGAAGCCCTCGGCCTCTCCTCGGGGGATAAGGGCAAGACCCGGTCCCCTTCACCACAGGCCAAAGCTCCTTCTCGTCCAGAAAAGATCACCCGACACTCTCACGGAAACTCCTCAGAGTCCCTCCGCCATGTCCTTTCCGCCTCGTCTTCTTCGGCTGGTGAATCTTCCAGTACTCCTTCGCCATCTCAATCCCAGTCTCAGTCCGCCCAGCACACCGAAGAACTCACCCGTCCATTAACTGGAACATCCGAGCAAGACCATCGAGACATTGGTCCATCAGATTCAACATGTTCATTCCCCAAGTTTGATCCTTCAACATTCCCGCATTCAGCAATGACTTCATCCCCCGAGGAAGCTAGGAGAGGCCGTAAGGAACGAAGAGGGAACGTTAGACAAAGCTATGACAGTTCCCGTGGCGATTCCAAAGATGCCAAAAAGGACGACAAAAATCCGAGCAAGAAATGAAAAATACTATCACCACCACATTGACGAAGAATAAATTGCATTCCTTTCGATTCTGGTTGCATCGATAGACCAACCCGCGTCTTCTTTACCGGCGTTAACTTGTTTTAATATACTGTTGCTCGCTCGCAACACTTTCATGACTGGCTGTTCTTTCGACAACGGCCAACTTGCTGCACAGTTTGCCCCATTCGTTTATCACATATTTACCTTGCACAATATACGGAGTATATAGGGAAAGCCATCAATGCACGGCTCGGCGCGGCCTCTGGTCTTTGTTATTTGTGGATTTATTACTTCTCTCTTTTTTTTTTTCTTCCTCTGCCGTTGCTGCTGCTGTTGTCATCTTACTTGTTTATATTTTGCCTGCCTTGCTAAGGAACATCAGCAATCTGGGCCTTTTAATGCATGCATTTGCTTTACTTCTGCTTTGCTTTGCTTTGCTTGCCTCTCTCTCTCTCTGTCTTATCTTTCCCTGGACACATACAATCCAGTGGGGAAAAGAGAAGAGAAAAAAAACACCGTTAATCATTTTTGTTATTCATGTTTGCATGCTACCATTGTTGATGGGATGACTTGAGTTTTGTCTACCTTGATTGATATTTGCAACTTCGACCATTTTTGGGTTGCGTTTATTGTCTTGCTTGTCTGCGTGGGTGGCTGGCTGGCTGAATAACTAATGATAATGACGATGATAATGTCTCTCGGGCGGCGATGTGTTCGGGCCACGCAACGATCGAACGGATTGGCCAATTGCTAAAACCAAAGAAAGAACGATGCATACATAGTACATAGATAAATTTCGAGTCTATTTGATCATGAAATCTAGTACACTTCTCTGCTTTTTCGATGCAAGATGTACGTTAGCGAATTTCGCTTCGGGCAACCTGCAGCCGGCCTTGATACTCTCGAGTACCCTGATAATCAAATAAACGTCAGCAGGCGAATACTTAATCCACGAAACAATGCAATAAGCCAAGTAAAGGAAATACTCGCCACTCAACCCCAACGAATTTAACCCCCATGCCGCTAACACGGCTTATCTCTTGCTGCATTTTCCCGGCTGCAAGTCCTCCACCGGCCCCGGGCTGCGAATTCCCGGAATCCTTACCTGCACCGCCACTCTCGACCTCACCCGCCCCATTTGGATAACCGAGGATGACGTGCGTCACACTCCGCCTGGCAAGGCCAATTGATATTTTCGCTCCATGATCTACCAGCATATTTTTCAACTTATGGTCTGATATCAGTGGCATGGTGGAACCATTGATATATATCGTCAGGTTAGCGAATATACGCTTATCCTTGTTTGCATGGGTATCATCATTAATTTTGTAACTCTTATAATAATTCATACCTGAATCATCCGTGTAGTTTTAGTTAGTTAGTTCCCACCTTGCTGTTTAATGAAGGGCACGGGGAAACAGTGCATTGTGGCTGTTTCAAAAAACTTACTCGTACGATCATACCGTTCATCGAAGCATACCGCCCCCCTGCTTTGCTCCAAGCTCATTACCGGCAGATCATCACCAGCCACTTGTCCATGCTCATGGCTATGTTCATGCTGCTGTCCCTGCATCAACTTCAAGCGCTTGGTCACTTCGGACTTTCCATTGACTTCATCCCCAGCCCTCCTTTTGCCCGTGCTCATGAAACGACGTATATCCCCGTTCCCAGCATTCAGTTGACCGAGTTTCTTCCGCCCTTGCTTGTCGAGCCATGCCCACTCACCATGGAAGGCTTTGGGATTACGGCCATATTGAGCAGATAGTTTCTGGCTGCGTACCTGGGTCCAGCCGGAGGAATTGGATTGCTTCACTTCTGCGCGTTGGTGGCCTGTTGAGACGGTGTTCCAGGCGTCGAACGTTTCGAGTGCGGCGTTGGATGGCGTTGTGAGTATTTGGCGTAGGGAGGGGGTTTGTTTGGTATCCTTGTTGGGCATACTGCATGCAAGTTGTTGATGTAATGAGCTTTTTTGCAAGGACTTCTCCTCTTAACCCCCCCCGGCCTCTTCTGGTCCTTTTTGATATCGAGTCGAAGACTGCGAGTTGTTTATTGTCCGAAAAAAGCTTAGCGCCACGGGAAGCAAGGATCACTTGCAGCTCACGTGATATGAGCCTCCTTCGAAGTTTCTTACATAAGCCGAAGTGTTATTCAACGACGACGATGAATGATGAACGATGATATATGGATAGAGATGAAAGGATAAGAGAGTACGAAATTAAGATTTAAAGAATAAGATAATCTGGCTACTGCTACCCTTGTTGGATCGATCCCTAGGGTCATACTCGTAGTTTCCAAAATGTACCGACTAGAGAAGGACAGGAGCAAAAGTAGGAAATTCGTGTCATATCAGGGTCATTAGAAACGAAACGAAAATCAACAGAAGGAGAAAGTTTTTTGGGGGAGATTTCAAAGATGTGGCAAAGACACAAACGATCAGACAGAGATAAAGCAAGTAATCGGGAAATAAGCACAGAGAAAAGCAACAAAGGAATCGAGTAAAAAAAAAAAAAAAAATCAATCAAATCAGCGAATTGTATAAAAGGGAACTGTAGAGAAGTGAATGGAAATAAAAATAAAAAGCCATTGCTGTCAGCTAGCTTGGGGGAGTCACGTCAAACACATCAAACCACATGTAAATCATTCAGCTTTAGGTACCAGCAACGTAAAACATGACGCAGATAATTACTCCGAACCCACGGAAGGAAGGGAAGTGGGGAACAGGCGAATAGGAAAGTAGATTTCGATGTGTAATTGGGAGGGATATCAGGTTCAAGGGTCTTATAAAAACACATGTAACACGTTTGCTAGAGCAGGAGTGTAAAAGGCCCCCCTGCTTGGGCCGGGGAGTGGGCGTGGTTCGAGTGAAGCAGGTAGGTAGGTAGGAGGGGTCGGGTATTCCGCTCCTAAGACGAAAACAATTGCAATGGCCGATTGTAGAAGAAGATAAATCAAAAGAATCACAAAAACTCCTGATGCAAGAAGAGAAGAAGCAAAGATAACAGCAAAAGATATGAAAAGAGATATTCGACTGGGAAAGCAAAAAATGCCTCCCATTCTTTGAAACAGGATTGTTCGAAGAGGATATGCACATTTCCTTGGGGTACCGAGAGTAAGGAAGAGCAGGCGCTTTTGCCATAAAAAAAAGGATGGACTGGTCGACGGGCTGAAAAGTTGGAACGAACTCGATGTATTCGCTGACTGACGATGACGATGGCGCTGACGAGAAAAACAACATTTGCTTAAAAGGGAAAAAAGCATGCAGCGGACATTTGCATGGATGGACAGGGCGGTAAACACTCGCTTTCGTTAATCGGTCGTTAAGGTAAAGGAATATAAGTTTTCAAACGCAGCATTTTGGGTCTTTTTCTGTATTTTTTTGGCCTCGCGGGGCGGGCTGATTTATAAGTTTTTTGGGGGATATTTTGCTCGTTATTCGTTTAAGGCGCGGAGGAGTCGTGTCGTGTCGTGTCGTTGGCATGTCATGTCAATTGGTTAGTTCTTTTTAAGGACAGTGGGTGAAGTTGGGCTGATTGTTGATACGGGTGTTGTCGTTGTCGTTGTCGTTGTTTTTGTTAGTTCACATTTATATATGGGCTTTTTATATCCATTGTCGAGTCAAGGACACATCAATTCGTTAACTTTTCATCTCGGCCAGAGGGCATTTGTTGGCAAAGGGATATTTGGTTGTCAGATCCGCCTTGGAAAGTTGCCAGATTGTACACTCTGTAAGCTGATGGAAGCCGGTACAATCGGACCGGAGGCAGAGTCAATGAGCGTTTTCCGACGCTTGTGCTCGTACACAGAACCTTCACCGCGGCTGTCGGAGCGAGGAATCTCTTCTACATCGTCTTCGTCACGGGAACGTTTGCTTGATCCGTTCATGGATGAAGAGTAGCTTGGTGTGCTAGTCGAGGCGGAGTAGGCATCTGGGTAAGTAGCAGTGCCGGAATTGTTGGCGGGTGAGTTGCGGGTGTCGCTCATTACGCTGTAGACACTGCTGGGGGCGCCTGATCGAGGGGTATATGTTGACGGCCAGGGTCCCGAGGAACGCTTGTCGGCTCCGTTCTGGTGAGGCGGAGGAGCGGCCATCTCAGAAGGGAGAGGCGTATGTTCGTTGGGCATGGACCCAACGGCCTGGGTGGACGGGTAGGCAGGGTATGAAGCACGATTGGAGTTGTAATTACCATTTGAATCGTTGATATACTCGCCGTCAGTGCCTTGGTGCTGCTCCGTGGACTCTGGTTCAGTGGTGTTAGCCCCGTTCGATCCGTTTACCTGGCCGTTTCCCTGGCTGGAGATGCTCTGTTGAGATACAGGTTGCTGAGAGGCGTAGTGTGACTGCGGAGCTGGGGCTGAGGAATAGTATGCTTTGGAATCACTGTAGGCAGACTGGCCCTGGTAAGCTTGCATCGCAGACATGTTTGCACCTGGTGGAGTCGTGGCGGGGGTGGTTGGCATTGATCTAGTGCCATTCATTCCAGACTCTAGTGGGAGTGGCTGAGAGCTCTGAACACCGTTGGACATATTCTGACCGTTCCACTCGTACGATCCGGGTTGATTGGGCATGCCTACGAGACTAGAGGCGCTGGTGGGAGGTGTGGGAAAAGTGTGAGCGCGGTCTAGCGGAGGACGGCCAGGCATGGGATGCGGCATTGTAGCGAGTGAAGATGGCTGAGACATATGCGTAGTTGTTGGATTTTGCATCGAATGGTGATGATGAAGTGGTGGAGGGTGTCCTCCGGGTCCAGGGCGCCCCAATGGCTGGCTGCTCTCGATCCGTCGTCGATCCGAAGCTGTAACGATAGCATTGGCGCGGTTTTCGTTCACTGGGTGGTAGAGTAGACTTCCAATGGCGTGAACGAAGAGCGGATAGAGCTGATCGGTAATCTTCTCCTTATTGGCAAAGTCAAGAGCACGCTCAAACGGTATCCTACGGGGATGTTAATTCCGGGTACTTGTGAATAAGAACAGTAACCATTCAACGTACCAGACACCCTTCAGATGCATGGGGCCTATCTTCACAACATGTCGAATCTTTTCACTCTTGAGAATGCCGTCTCTCCTGCCTCTGGTCATTCCAGCAACGTTTAACAGTTTTGTACCGTTGATCATATGGTTGTCTATTAAAAAGTTAGATTAGCCTGTTTCAATTGGAGAGCTGGGGACTGACCCTCTCTTCGAGCAACACAGACGCCCTTGGCCTCAACCTGGAAGCAGAGGCTGCCTTCATCTTCCCACAGCGTGGCGGTGACTCGAGGCTTCACTCCTGGCGGCGCTATCTGTCCCGTAGTGTCGTATGGAGTCTGAGACGAGTAATGTTGGACCTGACTCGCGGAGTTTGGTACGTAACCGTGAGAGTTTGGGGCCGTCGAGTTTAATGCTGGAACCATTAACCGATGTTCAAATGTTTACACCCCCCTCCAAAAAAAAAAAAAAAAAAAAAAAAAAAAAGCCAACAGGGCGTTTATATAATATGGGAGAAGCTTTTGACTTACGAGGGAGAGGCAGGATCTGAGTTGGTCCCTGACCGTTCAAGGGGTTGGGTACTGGCTGGTTGCTGGGGGGCGAGGTGATGCCATTCGAGTAGCCGTACTGTGGCGGGTAGCTATGTGAAGGGGCATATGCGGTAGGCCCCGGCTGCAGCAACGATGGCTGCTGGTACTGCGGATAGTGCGAGATGCTGTTCTCTGTCGGCGTTCCCTGCGAGGTGTACGGCTGCGAGGAGGCCAAATGCGACGACTGCACATCCATATACGGCTGTGTCTGGTTCATGCTTCCAGCAGCGACTCCGACTCCGACACCAACGCCTGCTCCGACACCTACACCGACGCTGACGCCCACGCCGTCTGCAGCAGAGATGGAGGGAGGGCTCTTGGCCTCGCAGCTGGCCTGGGAGTAGCTCGAGAGGCTAACGGCCGAGTCCTGCTGGGAGGAGACAGCGGTCGACGGGGACGAAGATGGAGATGAGGCGGACGAGACGGCCGGGGCAAAGGAGAGCGCTGGCAGCTTGTCGCCTGAGAAGAGCGGCCTCTCGCTGGCGTGATGGTTATACCAGGGAAGATCCACGGCGCTCCGGGTGTGAACCTGGGAAATCGACGGCAGCTCCAGCTTTTCAGACTGAAGGGGACGTTCGGGTAAAGACGAGTAGTAATGGCAGTTAGCCAGGGGAATCGACTGTCAATTGGCCTTTTCTTCCCTCGCACTCTCTTCACTTCAACCTTCTATTCTTCGTGCGGCTGCGGGTGGTGTGTGTGTGTGTTTTGAGGTTGATATCAAAGAAGCTATGCTGCAGCTGTATGGGCAAACCCGAAAGAACGCAAAGCAAACAGATCTAAGCAAAATGGACAGGCAGACAGTAAATAGTCGTTAACGTGAACTCGTAACGTCGTAGAAGTCACTCTTCTTCGTCTTCTCCGGGGCGCTCCTTTTTGTTGTATATATCTCCTTCCTTTCAATGGTGGTGGTGGTGGTTGTGGATGCGTGAGATGGGATATCTCAACGCCCAACGGGATCTATACACGAGTCAGCGAGGCCACCGGGAGACGATGTATATGCATAGGAAGACAGAGCAGACGAAGACGAGGACAGAGAGGGAGAAGAGAAGGCAAACCGACTCTTAGAGCAGAAGCAAGCAACGCAAGCAGGACTGCACAGACAGGGTCATGGACTCGTAAATAGAACAGCCGCAGCAGCACAACCCATGCAAGGACTTGATTGAAGCAAGCAACAAAAAGACGAGAAGAAGGAAAACGGAATCAAAGCAGAGGGGGGAGAGGAATAAAGAGGAAGAGGAGGAGACTAGATAGCAGGAGAAAAGAAGAAGAAGAAGAAGAAGAAGAAGAAGAAGAAGAAGAAGAAGAAGAGGGAGTGGAAGAAGCAAGCAAGCAAGCAAGGTGAAGTTCAAGTAAGTCTCAACTGGTGGAGAATCGCATTACTTGCTTTGCTTTTAGGCGCTTCTTTTGCTTCTTTTTCCTCTTTCTCTGTATCTCGTTTGGTCGTCTCTCTCTCTCTTACTCTCTTGTCTATCAGTCTATCTCTCGTTGCTGGTGTTGATGCTGGTGCTGGTGCTGCTGCCAGTGTCTATCAGTTGCTGGTCAGGGGGTTGGAGGAGGTGGTTCTGCTGCTGCCGCTGCCTCTCTGCGATCTATTATTATTATGATTCTTCCTCGTCTCTGTTTTAGTTCCCTTGCCTGTCTCTTCTGCTGCTGCTGCTGCTGCTGCTCTTCTGCTTCTTCCTCTCTGGCGCCTTTTTTTTCCTTTTCTTTGCTTTTTCGTCTCTTTTTTTTTTTTTTGCTTCTTCCACGGCGTATCATTCATTCGATACCCTTGGGATCCGCCCGTCTGTCCGTACGTAACGAAGACAACTAGCTTACCTTTACTTCTTTTTTTATTTTTGCAAGTTTGCAGAGGCGGGCCTCTCCTTCGTCTGCCTCTTCCGCTGCCTCTTCTTCGTCCTCGCGCTGCTGGGGGTGGCTGGGGGGTCGTGCAAGCAGATTGGCTGGTCTGGTCTGGTTGGCCGGGGGGTGTTAGGGGGGAGGTTGCTTTTTGGTAGAGACGAGACGACGATTATGATGATTGATGATTGATGATGATGCTGATGATGATGATGAGATGATGATGATGAAGCAGGATTATAAAGACGGAAGAGATAAGTGCATGTTATATTGCTATTCTTATATACAGTCGGTCGTTGACAGCCAGCCAGGTGTAGAGTACAGCCGGTTTCCAGTCATGCACATTCATCAGTGCTCGCTGAGTTTCAGCAACGATCAATCAAGATGGCTTCCGCGGCGCAGCAGGAGGGCCCTTTTTTGCTTCTTCTTCCTCTTCTTCGTCTATCAAAAGCAGAAGACGAGCAAGAAGACGTCCAGAGGGAACTGTACTATGGATGTATGTACCGTGGATCGCGAACCCGCCAAAACACGCAGCGTGCCAGACCAGACTTGACTTCGTACCGGGTCCTGTGCTTCACTCTCTTCACCACCACCACCACTACTACGCCCTTGGTTTTTGCAAAAGCGACGGCGACCCTTGACTGGCCCTCGCTGGCTGAGCTTCTCGCCCCCCAGCCATTCCTTTTCCTTGCGGTCTGCAAAAATCGCATCGTCCTCAAATCTCCAAGAAGTGCGTGGAGCGTGGAGCAAGCAGGCCCGAGGGTGGATCAAGGACAACTCACAACTCACACTTCACGGTCTGGTGATACCATTTGCTGGCAAACATCTCATGGGGTTGGTTGCTTTTTCCTTCTGCTGCTTTCTGTCTCTGCTTCTTCGTCTTCTTCCTCGCCGTGGTGGTGATGCTCTCGCAGAGGGATGGACCCCCCCCCCCCCCCCCTCCCCCCCCTGCAAACGCCCTTCTCCTGCTCCCAATCCTTGTCTCTCCGATACGCAGCACCGTTCTTCTGGAAGCAAGCATCATCATCACTCGACTCGTTCGCCCTCCGTGCTCTGCTTCTGCTGCTTCCGCTGCTGCTTCTCCTGCTGCTGCTGCTGCTATTCTTACTTCTCTAGCCTCGGGATCAGCCGCCCCGTCAACCTGGCTTCTCTATCCGTTGTTCGCTTTGGGGCCCTTTTATTCTTTCTTTTTCTTCTTTCTTCCCCCCCCTTTCCCTTCGTCTCTACCTCTTGTCTGCCCTCTGCTTCGATCTACACATACGTGCACTCCTCTTCTTTGTCTGTGAGCCTAGCAAACTAACTAGTGGTGCGGTTCGTCCGGGCAAAGGTGGAAGCGTTGAAAATTGACAGCAGAGAAGAAAAAAAAAAAAAAAAGTCATATCAAGGACCCCCCCTGGCCCCCACGAATGGGAGAAAGGCAGAAGGGATCACCGGTTCCAGCCATGCGCAGTTCCCGATACCGTACGCCAGTGCGTTCGTCTTTCCTCTGCACTGGGGAGGGGGGGGAATGGATAGCCAACGCCATCGCCCTGGGCCCGGAAGTATGTATGTACGGTGTATGTGCGTCTGTGATGTATGTATGTACGTCTGTCTCTTCCGTTCCTGTGCCTTACCCTTAAATTTTTTTGAGTTCGAGGTTCTACAACGACCTCAATTGCTCACATATCTTGCTGCTTTTTCTCCCCCTGGGGCCTCATTCTTCGTCGTTCCGCTGGTTCAGGGGGAGGCGTGAGCAAACCATCCCCCGAACAAGGGAGAAAAGGAAGCTCTCAACAGACACACACACACAACAACAACAACACACGGCTCATCGCATCTCAACTTAATCTAATCGAATAAAGAAGGGCAAGCGAAATCAGAGACAGATCACCGTCGATCAGATAGTAATCTCATCTCTTTTTCAATTTCGACGGGAAAAGAAAAGAAAAAGGGAGAAGAAAAAAAAAAAAACATCCCGAACAAAGCCCCCCACTGGAGACCTTAACTAAAGAGGAATATGTCTCTTGTCTCCTTTGCATGTTCTAGAGGGGGAGGAAAGGGAGAAGGGACCGAGAGCCCTTTCGCTGGACGTATTTTGGAACAGCCCGAACAGCCTCTGGAGTACAGAGAAGAGTCGTACAAGGACGCCTCTTCTCTCTTTCTCTACTGATAGTCATCCCTAACTGCTTATGGACAGCCTCTTTATTATTATTATGGTTTCCGCCGTACATACATACATGATGTATGTACATCTGTCTGTCGCTCTCATGCAATGTCCTGCAACTGCAATGCAAGCAAAGAAACTGCTGGAAAGGGAACCCTCTTCTCTTTTTTTTTTTTCACTTGTCGAACGAGCTAACTATCAAACAAACCGTTTTGCTTCTTCTCCGTCTATCAAATCGTGATCTCCTGCCTGTCCTGCTTTCTTTCTTCTCCCTGTCAAGGGTAAGACATATTCATCTCGACCAATTGATCATAACTAGTCGAGTCAATCAGTCAGTCACTCGGTCAGGTTTGATTGCTTGGTTTGACTCACTCCTGTCTTCATTCCTGTGCATATTATTTTTGTGTTGAGATTGTTTACTTGCAAGGCTTTAATGCATTGACAACTGCAGCCAGCCACAGCTACCACTATCAATTCTCTTGGTGGCCTGAGCAATTGCCCAAGCTCTCTTTTCCAAGGTTGATTCCGCTGTAATTTTACTAGAAACCACCATATACGATCCAATTTCAATGTTATCATGCTTACTCCGTACAGGATGCCATCATCCACCGTGCGTACAGGAATCAGTCCGAACGCCTCTTCTATATCCCTCCAAAACGCCCTACCATTCTACGTCTCTACAGGCAAGCACCCTGTTGAAGCGACTAGCTAGTAGTATCCGTACCAGGATGTCCAAATAAAAGAAGGCCAATGAACACCTCCGTCCTATCAAGAGGTCATAATAATAAGATAAGTAAGGCTCAGCCCGCTCTCTTGATCCCCGTCCCCCCGTTCCCCATCGGAATCAATCAGTCAGATATTCGGTTTTATTTTTATTTTCTACTATTTTCTTTTCTCTTCCATCCGTTTCGTTAGCTTTCGTTTATTACTACTCTTATTTTTTTTTTTTTTAATAAAAAATTCCATCCAAAACCGCCGTCGCTGCCGCTTTGGCCCTGCTGGATACATAGTGGCCTGTTCAGTCTGTCCCTGACCGAAACTAGGATAACAGCTAACAAGCTAGTCCGTCTCTTCTCTTTTTGATTAATTGCTCCGTGGGCCAGGTCAGCAAAGGGCGAAAGGCCCGATAACGGGGCTTAGGCTACATCTATCACGGGCTAGCCTGGCCAGTCAGTCATTCTTCAGTTATCTAGTCTGTGTCTGGTCGTTCCGGGTTGTGCTGGTTTGGTCTCCTTGCATCGTTGAAACGAAGGAAGACCCCCCCCTCTCCCCCCCTTTTTTTTTGGCTTCCCCTTCCCTCCCCCAACAATAATCCCTTCCCTTGCATCAGTCTATCGTTTTATCACGAACAGAGCAGAATGCAAGCACTGACTGTCTTGATGGTAAACCTGCTCATCACCAACCGGGCTCGTTTCTGTTATTTTTAGGCCCTGCTGAAGGTTTTCGCTATCCACGGCCCGCTCTACATGGCATGGCATTACATAGCATGACATCGTTAAGTAAGGGCAGTGCACATCGCCGTGAGTAAATGATAAGTAATATAAATTACTTTCCTTGCTATCGGCCTTGGTGATGGAGTCAATAATGTAACTATTTGCATTATTCTCACGAGTCAGTCCACTCCGAGGAATAATACCCACATGTCCTTCCCCGTCTGTTCTCCTGATTGATGATGACATGCTTCGATGACAGCGCGGCCGGACGGTTGATATCCGCCGCCAATAACGAGATAGTTTAGGATGGACGGATTGTTGCAAGGTCAAGCAAGCACCAGAGTTATCTTGAACCATATCAAGTCTTATTAGTCAAGGGAAGAAGGAAGAACAAGAAGAGGCATGAGTGACACTGACCAGGTAGGATAAATTAAGCTAGCATTGCATCCTGGCGGGAGAATGAATTGCATGGAACATACATGTTGCCATCCGGCAGTTTAGCCTGATGCACCGTACATTGTACATACGGAGCGCATACATACATCGCGTATGCGTACATATACTCCGTTAGTTACTTCAGGCCGGTAACCTTGATCACGCATGAACAGAAGCATGGACATGAATGGCATGGGGATAGGAGGCATGCTTGTAAGTATGCCAGTACATCGACTATACCCTCGGTGTCTGCTGTCTCTGGGTTGTCTCCCTCTCTGCTGTCGGTCTGCTGTCTGCTGTCTGGGTCATGGGCCTCCCACGGAGTTTAACAAGCGACTGCAGGAACCTTCGGGGCTCCAGCACGAGTTAACTTACTCGTCAACTCAAGCCCATAACGCCATCAGTCCGTTTCGTGCGTTGTAACAACAGAGAAGAGTAGTACGGAGTACTCGAGTATCCCAAACCAGGCATCGATCGAGGGACCATGTCCAACTAGTTCAACTACCTTGGGCCTTCGTTTGCTGTCCAGCCGGAGCCAGAGCCGTGGATGGAAGAGCCATGGAAGCAACTAGTTTTGACTAGCTAGCAGCCTTGGACCAGGAAACAGCGAGCATATATTAGCCGTTGTTACAAACACAACCAGCTCACGAGGAGGCTATGGGATGTGTATATTGAATCCTAAATGTGGGAAATACCCGGCCAGTCGCCCCCCTCCCCTTCAGATCACACTCCATCTGCTGATCTGGAGGAGCAGTAGGTCAAAAGGACACCTGGCTGGGGAGGGGGGATACTTCTCTAGCAACGTTTCCAGTCCCGTATTTTCTCCATATCGCCGTACGATACGAACGAACGAACAGCCTTCGAGAGTGAAGGTCAAGGAAAAAGAAAGCAAGCAAAAAGGTAAAAATGGGTGAAAACCACCGAACTCTGGATCTGATTTGCATTGCAGCCGGGAGGGAGGCCCCGCTGGTCGAGGGCGTCACGGTTGGTTCCACCGGCAAACCAGCAGCAACCAGCAGCAGAAGAAGCATGCAGCATGAGGCATGAAAAGTATCGGACTGCATCCAGATATAGACAAGCAGAGCTTCTCGCAGCATATCCAGCATTGACAGCCATGCAGAGTGCTCGCTTACCCCACGCTTGGAAAAAAAGGAGTGTGTATATAACACTCTTTATTCTTTATGGAGTCGTAGTTGTGTATATATAAGTACACAGCCAGGTTACTCCGTATGTAAGTACTCCGTATCGAGATATAATAAGGGAGCCGATATATATCACAAGGAGGGATATACGTGCAGTAGCTTCCGGGAGAGGGATCTCTCGCCCGGCTGCTGTCCTTCCCATCTGTCCACTTCTGCCCTCCCCCGACATCTCGATGGTTGCTCCTTTTTGCTCAGGCTATCTGGGCCAACAAGACCCCCCTGGCGAAAGACGGGAGCGATACGCCAGGATGTCAACCTTGTCCTCGCTTCATCGCCCTTTTTTTTTTCTATCTGCGTTTCTTTTTCTTTTGCTTTCCTTCTTCTTCTTTTTTTTTTTTTTTTCCTTTTGCGTTTCGTCTGTGTATTTTTTGCTTCTTTCTCTGCGGAGAATTGCCTGCCTGCCTGCCTGCCTTCTTGTACTGTTTTTGTTTTTTTCTGTACTGTTTTCTGCTCTTTGCTTGCTTTTTTGCCTTCCTGTGGGCTCGATGGTGGGCTCACCGGCGGCACATATGTACTCCAGACTTCGGAGGTCAAAGCTGGCGGCGGACAGGTGGAGAGCCAGCGAGGTTGAGAGAGCGAGAGTAGTAGTACTCCGTAGTGAGCAGAGACTGTGCGTTCAAGCAGGCAAAGCAAAGGGGAAATAAAAATAAAAATAAAAAAAAAGAAGAAGGCCGCATGAGCATGATGCCGAATAATGCACCTCCAGCATCATCACCTCCTCCCCTAAAACTACCTTGCGACCTTGTTATGTACTCCGTACCGCGGTAAGTACATGTAGAGGCAAGTCGATGTACATGGCCAGCGCATGCCATGCACCCCCGGTACGGAGTCCGGAGTACAGTACAACAACCTGTTCAATAGGCGAGCAGGCGCGAGAGGTCCAGATCATAAACGACCGTCCACTTTTTTGCTCAGTCCTGCTTCCTCTTACCCCAATCCCATCTTTCTGCCTTCTCTTTTTCCTGTCTCCCCTCCCACCCCCCGGGCAGCCTGCTACGTGGCGGTCCCTTTCAAAAGAAAAGCAAAAAGATGAGCAGACAGAGAGAGAAGGGGGAAAGATAGAAAGAGAAAGAGAAAGAGAAGGGAAAAAAAGCAAAAGGCGAGAGGTGACGAGCGAAGTGCGAACAGCGGCCAAAAAAAAGGGTATGTGAAAATCACCATCCCCACGATGCCTGTTCATGCGAGTTTATTAGTGTCGACTTTGTCCTATGAAGGAATACTGGCTCCGTTGGGGATTTCATTGCTATAGTTAGTGAATTATTAATTAACTCATCCTAAGCATTCCGTTTGGCGAGTCAGTAAGTCGTTATCGGAGGGGGGGGGGGGGGGGGAAGGTGGCCATTTTTCTCTGTCGAATGTTGCTTGAATATTGCCCCCGTATATACTCCGGAACGGAAGTATTAGTAGTAGTAGAGAGATTCTGGTAGTTGAGTTAGACTCGTTCGCTACTCCATAGTTGACGACGACGATAACCAGCACATAAAGGATGGATAATTCGCTCTCGCGCCGGCGTTCGGATGGGCCAACTTGCAGCGCGGAATTCTCTTTCACCCCAAAGGTCGAAGCTGGCACCAAAACGACCGACCAGCCATGCTCACCTTGCTGCCATCGTCGAGCCAAAGCTGGCGGTGGATGGGTGGGAAGTGGATATCGCGGGCTGGGCGCATAAAAAACGAGTGGACGGGAAAGCGACCACGTCAACGAGCTCTAAACGCCATCGAGTTAAGCACAGGAAGAGACAGAGAGAGAATGAGAAAAAAGAAAAAGAACAGTTAATAAGAGGACGAACGAAGCAGAGGGCAGAGGAAGCAGCGCAGGAAAAAGAAAGGAGGAGAGCCCCCGGAAGTCAAATGGGCCAAAGGGCAGCCAGCCAGCCATAGAAAGATGGATAGCCAGTCTGCTGGCGCCCACCTTCCGGCTCGCTCCTGGCCAGTTGTCCTTGGACATCCCGTTTCCTTTTCTTGGTGGTTGAGCTGGAGAATCGTAAAATGGGAAATAATGGGGGGGGGGATGGCGATGGATGGATATGCTGGCCTGGGCGAGAGTGACGCAGTACTCGGGCAAAAGGTACCCTTGACCAGGCTGCGCAGCCCAACAACGCCCTGCCGGCAAGGTCACTGGTACCTCTGGCCGCCGTCCCCCGTCGTCTGCTGGCCTCTCCCTGCCCCGTAACATCCTTCATCCCAGCAGAGGGTGGAGCGGGTATTCTGTGTTCCCAGGCTGAGCTTGATACTTCCACGTCGCGGCCGTCACTCGCTGGGGGCCAGATGGTCCCTCCGTATATCAGTATATACTTCGTTATCAAAGTACCAGCCGTAATGCAAATTCGTACCGTGGCATAACAGACAACCAGACACCGCATACGCGCCGGACATCAGATGGCCGTCTCTCTGCTCGCTCGCCCGCCGCCGTCGTCTCTTGAAGATTCGCTGCTCCACCAGGGGCCAGTCGCAACCCCGTACTTTTTCTGCTCTGTGGCCGGAGACTCCGGGGCAGGAGAACGAACGAGCTGTGATCTTCTTCTGCTTACGCGCCCGTGGCAGAGGCGATGTGATCGGGACGGCAGTCAACTCCTCTCCCTAGGCCGATTTATTCACCCGGTGCCTGGTGTCTCGGTCGTCTCTCTTCTTAGGCGTCTCATCTCAGTCTGCACGTCAGTACCACGGAGTCCTCGGGACTGGAGCAGGCGAGCCGAGTCAGCAGCGACTCCATAACTACTTACCTTCATAGCGAGAGTACCTCCCTGGCCGGCCTGATATCAGGTCGGGATCATAAGCAGAGATGGTCGCAAAAGGTGAAAAAGCAAAGAAGCGAGCGCGGTGATGGTCATGGCGGGTTTCAGCTGCACCCACCCGCCGTTGCATATGCGAGTATTGAAATAAAAATAAATAGAGAACGAAAAAAAAAGAATCATGATAATACTTAAGTACCTAGTGATAAAATAATCATTATAATATCAGGATAAAAAAAAAAAAGAATAAAAAAAAAAAAAGAAATAGCAAGACGAGCACACACAGCGCATCCAAGTGATCTCCACGTCGTCCGTGGAACTGGTTGCTTAGCCCTCCTGCAGTGGCGAGCAGCGGACGACCTCCCGGCGGTGAAGATGATTATGGTTATGACTATGATTATGAAGGGTGATGATGCTTATGAAGGCGATGATTAACGCTGAAGACGATTATGATGCATGCATGAAGAGTTGCTGCTGCTACCAACTCCTGATGATGCATCTACTTTGCCCCTGAACACTTTGATATCAAGCCAGCACGAAACAGCGCGCAGTGGAGTTGGATGGCTAAGGGGGGTGAGATATCAGATATCTTCACTCAACCCGGTACATAACCAAGCACGCTTCATGCACTCCTACATGCAGCTCTCGTTTTGCCTCCCTTATATCATCTTAGTTACGGTAACTAAGCGACGGGGATGGCCAGCGAGCGTGAGAAAAATACACCCGTCCGGCCATGGCAGAGCCCAGATATCACCCGACGGATGCAAGGCACTCATCTCGTCTTCTTTTTTTCGTGACACCGGCCTTCTAACAGGATGGATGCTCGCTGCGGGTTAAGGAGCATACGCCCGCTACTATACATGCCACTTGAGACCTGGGGAGTTGAGCCCTGAGACCCCAAAAGGGGAGATGAGATGGATATCCTCAGGCTTTGCAAACGCACCCCGGTGTACCAGACAGACAGGCAGACAGGCAGGCAGAGGCAGACAGAAGACAGACTCAGTCTCAGTCTCAGCGGAAGACTCGTTTGCTCGACAGCCAGGCCAGGCCAGTACGAATCGTAATCTCCTGTCCCACGGGCCTGACCAGTCCTGGCTCTGCGTTTTTCTTTTCCTCTCTTTGCTTTTCCTTCCTCTGCCCTCTCTTTCTCTATCTCTCTCTCTCTCTCTCTCTCTCTCTTTTTCTGATTATCTGGCCCTTTTTTGCTTTTCGTGTCTTCCCCCTGACCAAATCTCCTCCGTGCTGCTGGAGTCGGAGCAAGGAGTGCTGCATATTATTAACTTACAGACACCGGGCTGCCTCAACGGACGTACATACATACCATGTTGCAGGATGGATGTATATATATGTACGTATTATGCACGGGGTATTTTCTGATGCGTACATTCATGTACCCCCCTTAACCAATAAGCCAGTTCCATACTACCGATTGCTCGCAGATCTCCGACTGATGGTGCTCGTCTTCCGCATCTTCACCAATCGGCGATCTTCCTACCTGGTACAGCCGATTTTGCTGCATATCATACCTTCTTCACCCGTCCAGGAGAGAGCGGGTGAGTAGTTAGAGAGAGCAGAGAAAGAGACGCATCCTACTTGGCCTTTTCCAGCTTGTTTATTCTCGGCCCGAATCAGAAGAAGACTAGAGCTATCACCAGCATTAAGCGAGTTGAGGATAGGGGGGGGGAGGAGAAAGGGAGTAGCCTCGTTTACAGAGTATTCGCAACCAGGATTTTTATTTTCCTTTGTCCTATACCACCGATTGGGCCCTCGGTTCAGGCTGTATATATGATTCCCTACAGACAATATAATGCTAGTCGGCTTCCTCAATTGCAGGATTAGTTACCCTGACTCAGTTTCCAAGTATCCATGCTGTCTCCATTTTCCCTTCTGCTTTGCAGCTTAGTTTGATATCAATTCTCCTGCCATGATCGAATCATGGTCTTTCCCTTGATACCCAGCAGGTTAGTTGCACGAGACCTTGAGGAAATCGAGCAGTGTCAGCCTGTTGCAGCTGGACCCTTTTTCCTTTTCCTTTCCCTGGTTATATTCCGGTCCCAGAGTCACACGGGCTATCAATTCCAACGGCGAAGGGAAAATGGCCTTGGACCCTGCAACATCCTTACAAGGCTGATATCTCTTTCCCTGGACGTACTCCGAACTTGTCTCCATCCTCCCCATCAGATCTTCCATCTTGCTTGTGCTGTTTGGGGCCGTAGACTGACAACTCCGGTGCTGATTTCAATTGCTATTCAATCCACCCCCTTTTTTTTCACTTCCCACCCAGCCCCCTTTACCGATGCCAGCCATGTCATGATAATGTATACACCCTGTGCTACTCTCACACCCACATGGACGAAAGGAAAGAATAATTCTCCCTGCCCCTTGAAGCCTTTTCCCTTCTCGCTGTATTCGCGACATCTCTCGTATTCCATTCCTTCTTGGACCAGCCAATGTCCTACTCTACTGTTTTTCCGTACCAGGTACAGAAGTACTACTACCACTACTGTACCGGCCGACATACCGCCGTTCAGACCTGTTCAAAGGGAGGAAGAAATAAAAGAAAACCGCAGCCAAAAAGGAAATACAGCCCAGATGATAAAAAAAAATCTTGCTGGAGGGAAATTTTATATCGACACAAACTGCAGTTGAGCTGGAGTTAAAATAAACATAAGGCGATATCTCACAGCCCAGACGTGCCACGTAGCTTTGCCCAACCCACGGCCGACCCCCAATGCTATCCCAGAGCCAGCAGGCAGGATCTCTCTCGATCACCGCCGGATCGATCGACTCGTTCTTCCTCCCAGTGGTCGGTCAATTCCACTTGAATCACCTGTCAAAATCGCCCATTTGACAAGACACATAGTTAGCCAAGTTGGACACCAGATAAGAGAAGCAGGAAGAAAGAATAAGCAAATTGCGGCGTAAATGCGAGGTCGCTGCTCTCTATTTCATTCTGTACCCATCATCTTCTTCCTCCTCCTCCTCTTCACCCCTTTTCGTTGGTCCGGTGTCTTTCGAATTTGGTATATTCGCCACCCTTTTTACTAACCAAGCTACGCCTCATCTACCAATTCGGCCTCCCCCAGAACTGATCCTCCCCTTTCTTTGTGCTGTTCGGTACGGAGTAGTTATGCACCCTTTGACCCTGAAAAAAAATCTTTCGTTCTCTCTTTGTTGAGCTATTCATGCAGGGCAAGCCCCGCGTCACCTTTGATCAGATGTGCATTTTCTACATGCACTTTGCTTCTTCCTGTACATCTACTTGTGCTACTCCGGCTGCGTTGCGTTTTGCTTCCGGAGCTCGAATGGCTAATTAGTTGCATTTCGGACGGCTCTCCTAAAGAAAGATTATAAATGTAATATCCCCGTCGATGTCTTAGCTCCGTTGTTCCTGTTCTATTTCCAGATGTTTGTAGTTTAGTTACCTCAATTTGTGGCGGTCTCACGGTCATCCAGCTGCGAATTGCATATCAGCAACAACTTCATTGTCACTACCATCAAAGTACCAATACGCAATGATCTGATGACTCTGCATACCGTGCTTTCTCCCCCTGGGCTACACGAAAGGCATCACCCACAGCTCCACGGAGTTGAAGAGATGGTTGTACCTACACGGCTACCCGCAGCTATCATCAACCCAACAAGCCTGCCTACCTGTCACTGCTGTGCCACTACGAAACCAACCTGGCTATACATTAGCTGCTTGTTGGATGTTTCTTGGAGGTACAGTGGGCAGACAACGCGTCAAACTCGCTTGCTTCTATTCGTCTCCTGGCCGGGTCATGTACTTGTTGACTTGGCCTAGCATATTGCTATCATCCATGGACCAGAGCAGAAGCCAATAGGAGGAAAATATTGATAGAGCGTTTGATTGACCAGGGCCTTGAGACCGCTTCGCAGCTGTGACTGGCATTGCTTTGCTTTCTAACCCCAATTTTATGCATGAACATGTTATGCTATCCGGCCCCCTTTGGCCAGAGTAAAATATGCAGTGACAAGCAGAACACCGCACTCTATCAAGCCCGAATATCTGACATGCAAATCAAACTCTAGCAATTATACTCCATACATGAGAATAAAAAGAAATGGCCAAGCTAGGTGTCACTTCGGGAGTATCATTTCATTTAGATTATCCCGCCAGACCACTCAGATTTTCTTGCTTTCTTTCTTTCTTTCTTTCTTTTTTTTTTTTTTTTTCGAAAACCTTTTCTCGTCTCACATCATTATGTATTCCGAGCTGTCTGGTTTCTTTTTTGCCTCTAGAACTTGTAAAAATAGACCAAGCCACTGCCTATGATCCGCGGAGAGTTCTTTCTTCGGCGTCTTGAGTGCCTGGGCAATGACTTCTCTGATCCGAGTGCTTAAAACCCGGAGAGCAAGCATAGTCTTCCAGTCGCGCACCCTGAACCTAACCCGGTTGCCATCGAGAGATATGATTCCAGCGTACATCTTGAAATAGAGTTAGCCACTTTTGCTCGGTAAATTTAGATTGGAAATAATGGCAATCATGTCACCTTAAATTCTACATCTCCACAGCACAGCGCGATTGCAAGCTCTTCCACTGCACTGGTCTCATGTGCATTATAGTTTTTGTTCCGAGACTGCATAATATGATAGTAGGAGAGCCACTTCGGCGGATTTTCCGTGTGTTTGTTTACTGAAGCCGAATGTAGAACAACCGACTGGTTGTTGCTCACGTTTCTCCACCCTTTATCATGACGGGTGAGAAGTCTTGGGTAAAAACTCCAGGCAATCACCGAATTGACGATCGTATCGTTGCTGCTGTTGATATCCACTTGTTCGGGGGCAACGAAGAACTGTCGTTTGCGTCCGGTGTATCTTGCTCTATGTTGTCACAAGGTTAGAGGCTGCTCATTGTTAAACAGATCCAAACGAAAAATCACACCTATTCAATGCCAATTGGTCTTCATTATTTAACTTCAGTAACCCAGTATCCGCCACGGACACCAGCAGTTGTGTTTTCACATCTTCAATGTTGAGCAATGCTTGGGGGCTCAGGTGATTTTTTCTGCAGAAATTGAACTCATTCTTATCTGCTCGGTGCTTTTTCCATGCACAGTAGGCGTTGTAAATCGTAAGCAGGTCAGAATTGCCTTCAAAATAAGTGTCAGTTAAGTCATTTCGTTGCCTATGGAGCAGTTGGAATATGAATACCTCGTTCGAATGCTTTCCGTGAAGCTTCGATCTGGCTTTTACGATTGATATCGTTCAAGAAAGGCGATTTGCTAGAAAGAATTGCAGCAATGCTCACAGCTGCATCCACGCATTTGAAGAAGGCTCCGTATAGGATGAGCTTGCCGAGGAACACATCCAGCGGCAGCTTAGCCAATTGCTTCCCTAGTGGTGTTAATGTCTCAGTTCCAGTAAGAGCTTTCACCGTCTTTAGGGATTCAATAGCGCGACGGATATTTTTTGAAGATGGAGGATCCATTGCTTCGGATAGTGTGCCTTCAATATCTCCTAGATTGCATATCTTCACTCGAAGGATAAGATCCTGGAGTGACAGACGAAGCATTTCAGGAGTTTGCTGCTCGAAAAGCTATTTGTATTTTCAAAATTAGTACCAGGTATTTGCAACTATAGGCACGAGAACATACAAGTTTATCATGTCTATATTTTGAGAACAGGTGGAAACATATTCCTTCCTGGACTCGTCCTGCCCTACCTCGACGCTGCTTTGCATTTGCACGGGCAACAAAAACTTCAACCAACTTCGATATCTGGCGTCGCTCGTCGAAACTAGGATTTTTATTAGTATACTATATAGGAGAAAGGGTTGTTTTACATACCGCATAACCTTCTCTTTGCCAGTATCGATGACAGCTGTGATATCAGGGATGGTGATACCTAACAAGCTATTTAGGATCATGTCAATTGGATTTGAGCAAAGCCCTGATACGTACCTGTCTCTGCTATATTTGTAGCAATTACCACTTTTCGCATACCAGGCGGGGGAACAACGAATGCCTTTTCTTGGTCTTCACTTGCAATGGAAGAATGCAAACTATATACAACCCAGCCGTTCTGAAACATCGGGATCGAGAGTATTTCATCGTGAAGCCGACGTATTTCAGCAAGGCCTGGCATGAATATCAGAATTGCTTTGCTGTAATCAATGAGCTCCGGGCGGCTGGCAATGCTTGAAAGGAGGTCGGTAATGAGTTTGTAATTAAGGCGATACTCGTCAAATGATATAACTGTAGACTGAGTTTGTCTACTGTAATTCGTAAGGGTGGACTTTAACGTAGTGGTATCTTCAGAAGCCCCTGACTTCTCATCCTCTGAAGTGTCGTCGGTGACATCTGTGTATGAATCATCTTTGTTAGGTCGATAATGTGTTAACTCGATGACATCCTCTAGGTACTTTGTTTCCACGGGGTACATGCGTCCCGGAATGTTGAGAATCGGTGCACCATTAAGATAGTCAGAGAAGCGTTTGGCATCAACAGTCGCGGACATTAGAACCAGCTTCAGATCACGCCGAGTGCTTAGCAGTCGACGAAGTACGATTAGGAGGAAATCTCCATCAATGGTACGTTCATGTACTTCATCCAAAACCAGATGAGTAACACTATCGAAATCCTGGGGTCTCTCTAGCATCCTGATGACAATACCGGTAGTTCTAAGAAAACGATAAGCAAGGGGATCAATCAACAGCAATGAGAGGAAATGTACTTACGCAAATATAAGCCGTGTAGAAGCTGTGAATTTACTCTCCAGCCGGATCGCATATCCAACAAGCGACCGATTTGTCCCAATATCGTTTTTGTTCTCGCCGAGCTCCTCGCTGACCCTCCTTGCCAGCGAGATTGCAGATATACGTCTGGGTTCAGTGACATAAATTTTGCACTCCTTGCCCGCTGCAAGCTCATTTTCGAGGATGAATGAAGGAATTTGAGTACTTTTCCCGCTTCCGGTTTCTCCACATATTATGATAGTCTGATGACTGGAAAGGGCATCAATTACTTGGTCCCTGAATGACCATATTGGGAGTCCGGCCCTTGCCGCTGCCATCCTTTGGAAGTTGGGAGATGAACTCCGGCTGTGCCAGAGTGCTTGAAGCTTAGGAGAAAAGGACTCCGCGTTATATCTCCTTGGCGTACCTTCAGTGGAAGGTGTGACATCTCCAGTACCATATCGCTGCCGGAAATTGTGAACAAGGACAACGTCTTCCTCAATATGAGCCTCATATTCTTGGATGTATCCCTTGAATGTTTTGATTACCTGTCTATCAGTTTGATCGTCATGTTCCTTCTTTTCCAATGATATCTCATCCCAAACTTCCTTCCATACTCCTGATAATTTAATAGATGCTTTATTATCCTTCCATGCATGTGAGGATATTATGAATAAAGCAACTGTTGAAATATACGATTCGGCCTGTACATCAGATGCAGCACTGATACCAGTCATGTCGATCACCAATGACCGAGGAGAAATTCTGTATGAAATATCTTTGAGAGGCGCCTCAAACATGACCTCTTGGTCCTTTGACCATAAAATTTCTATTGCATTGCGATGCAAAAAAGCATTGTCGGATAATTTGTGGTATGTTAATATAACATTTGTATCCCTATTGCCAGTAGAGTGTGAGTTAAGAGCTAACATATGAAGAAATCGGTGTGTATCTTACCTAGAGCGACAAAAATCATCCAGGACCTTTCTTGGGCTAATACCCACAGTATTACCAAAATCTCTCAATTTTGTTGAGGTGTTTTGGGATCCAAACAGCGTCTGGCTCCCAGTATCATTTAGCTCCGAGTCAAACATTTCACCAAATATCCCTTCATCCTCCTCAGGTCGAGCGTCCTTTACTTCAGTCCCGTGGGACTCAGTACGGGGAGTACCAAGCGTGCTTGCTGGTAAGTTAAGGGTATTTCTCAGGATCTCTCCTGTCGTACGTCTAAGTTCCTCCAGCGTCCCCGCCCAGCGCTCCTCTGCCTCGTGAGAGTCAAACAGGATATCCTGTTCAATACGAGCAATTTTCCGTTTAATGATAGTAATAGCAGGATCCTGATCTGGGTCCTGGATCTGTTTGGAGGTTTGTTTTACACCCTTTTTAGATTTCGTTTTGTTGAATACCGATGGGTCAAGTTCATAGAGCCGTGATCGAAGAGCTAGAAATTCGGGGATTAGCATTTCTGGGTCATGTATGCCGCTATCCCCTTCGGAGTCTGGGCTCAGTGGGCGGGAAAGCAGTGTAGAGGTAGCCTCTGTAGATTTGCTTGGTGTGTTGCTTCGCGCCGGACCTGCCGGGCTGGAGGATCCTGAGGCAATCCTTTCTGATAGTATACTAATACTATCGTCTCCAACTGTGACGACTTTACCTACCGCCTCTATCTGTTTGTTCTCGTCATACAGAGCTAGCTTCTCTTTGTCCAGGTAGAGTGCCAGATAGTAGAAGGCTAGGTCAAGCGCCTGGATGGGGTCCTTTCCAGACACTATTTCCAATGGCCCATATAGAAGTAGGGCTTTCAATGCCTCATGGATATCAATCTCCTGGAAACCAAGTGTTAACAGCGTAAGCTGAAGAATCCACAAGTTGACACAGATGTTTTCTTCTGTGGCGTGGCCGAGCTGTCCATGATATTCCGCTGATTTGTTTGAAATCACAGGCTGCTTTTTTGCTTCCACTTTCTCTTTTTCGAGTATCTTATTCAAAAGATCTGGAGAGAGCCAGTCACTGACATTCTCCAACTGTGACGCTTGCGGGCGCAGGAGACGTCTCTCAGCCACCATTTTGGTAGAGTAGCGAGCAGCATCACCTTTGCATTTGGTGCCATGCTTGTCGACGATTGTCTGCAGTTCAGCTTCTTCCAGGTGCCGTTCAAGTTCGTCAGGAGTCAACTCGTGTAGCTCTGGTTTGTGGTTGGCCGTCTGAGCAGCGGCTTTATCGTTTCGGCCATCTCCAGTGGGCGGTTTCTCTGCCAACGCCTCGGGTTTATGGGCAGTCTCTTCGGACTCTACTGGCTCAGAAGAGGCCGACGGCTTCGCCTTGGACGGAACAGAGACTGTAGCAAACCCTCGTGCCGGGTTTGAGGCTGCTTTTTTCTTCTTTTTGTTAGGCGCCATCGTGGACCAAGCTCATCGTCATAGAAAATTGATAGAGGGGCAGTTGTGATATCAACAGCGGCAGCAACCGCTAGAAGGTAAATAAAAACAGGCGAAATCTCGAAGGAACAAATAAAAGCGACGAATAGATGTGTAAAAGAGAGCGACGGGGGTTGACTTCTCTTCCCCTGGTTTGATAAATAGTTAAACAATAAATCTCTTACGTTGCCTTGCCTGGCCTTGGGGAAAAAGCTGGCGGCGGAAGCCCTAACTAAAGGCACCAACGATTATCCGGAGAGCAAACGAATCTTGGGACTTCAAGCCAACAACAAAGGCGACCAAAAACCCCAGTCTCAGCTTGCCTGGGAGTGCGGAATGCGCAGTTTAGGACGAAGATGGACGAAGAACAGTGGGATGAAGTGAAAAAAGGGAGTCTTATTCCCCTGGAGCCGGTGGTGTTTTCCAGCTCTACTTCGCGGCGGTGCCAGCTGCTGCATCAATTGCAAGACACACTTGCCAGAGGTCAGTACTTAACTTGCCAGCCCTCAGGGTTTAATATTATATCGAGCATCCTGTAGGCTAATCTCAAGATCGTCCAGACTCTCAATTACCTTCCCAGCTATACAAGAAAGTTCTACTTCTGCTATTCAGAACGTACCCAGTCTATATCGACCGTGAATCCCGCCACGCCGCCCAAAGCTGTGCGAAAGCCGTATTCCCTTCGATACCGTGTACGGACCTCCCAGCATTCGCTCAACTCCTTCGGAAGGAATCCTCAAATGCTGCAGTAGCGCCTGCGAACGCTTTTGTCTTGGTTGAATGGTGTGCTACGCTGCTACAGTACCTGAGCACACGACTCGATGACTACTCTCCGTTGGTTCTAGAATCAGTGTCTGCCATCGGCAAGGCTTTAGAAACATGCCTGGGGACTTCGACAAAGCAGAGCTTGAAGCATTCAGCAATAATTATTACTCGACGGGCATTACGTGCTGTGTTTTCTGCAGAATCCCATGGCAGCAACCTAGTGCGTGATGTAGTTCCTTCCCTGATCAAAGAGGCGACATCAGGCTTCAAAAATGCACCTATATTGGGAGTTATCTGCGGCGTTTGCGCTCGACTGCCAAATAGGAAGGATGATTTAGACGCAGTGAAGGGCGATATCTTCCAGTTCTACTCCAAGGAAATTGTTGCTTCCAGGATTCCTGTTCCACGACATATCCACGAAGGGATCCGGGACCTCTTTACATCCTTTTCTACAAAGGAGGACCTTCAGAAGTATGTCTGGCCCACAGTGGAAAAGGCCATTCTCAGAAGCCCCGAAATTCTTCTTGCCGGTGTTCTCACCTCTCTAGCTTCTTCAATCCCCGTGGAAATCGACCTCTCTGAAGTTTTCTCATCCTCCATTTGTAAGCAATTGCTTGCAAACATTAAATCAACAAATGCGGTTATACGAAAGGGCGCAATTGAAGCGCTTGAAGCCTTTATACCCCGGTGCAGGGACGAAAAGTCACTTCTGAAGGTCGTTGACGAAGTAGTGACCCCGTTAAAAGCGCAAAAAATTCCGAATGTTGAACAGCGTGCTCTTCAGGCGCAACTTCTGCGAGTTGTACCGTGCTCCTCCAGCGCATCTCAGGCTATTCTAACAGGGCTTTCTGCTGCTGTACTTCGTGAGAGTAGTGAAGTTGCATTAGAACCGGAGATAAAATCCTTCTGCCACCACCTCACGTTCCTTGTGTCATCCAGGGCTGATGTCAGTAAGGAAAATTTCACTACCGTCATCAAGGGATGCGATGATAAACGAGCTGGATTCCGTAAAACTTGGCTTGTGAATATGGGCGAGTTATTCTGGAATTGCGATAATTCTGCTCTACAGTCATCTCAAACGTTCAGCAAAGAGTGCTTGCACCCAGTTTTGACAAGATTGCACAAGTCATTCACTGAGATTTCTGCCAACCCAATACCCTCGTTACAGGGAGGCACAATTTCTATAGCAAATGTCCTTACAGCATTATCATTTGAGAAGTTCTGGAATGGGGATAACCTGCCCTATCCAATTGAGGACATATTTCCGACGGCCCTTTCAGTTTCTCCCAAGCCATCCTTTTTACTAAACCCAAAAATTTATACGAAGCTCTCGTCTGCAGAAGAGCTTGAGTGGGCTCTCCGCGCATTATTTGCCGTTACCGTACAGCCAGGATTCGAAACCTCTGATGAGCAAGTCAAGGAAGCATGGGCCCAAGCATCTATCTATCTGGTATGTTCTTTGGCTTCACCCCCAAAGATCCGACAGCTTGCAACCGGCCTGTTGCGACGTTGCTATTTTAAACACCCTGTTTTGATAGGCACTTCTATCATAAGCTCCATATGGAAGTGGCTTTATTACCTGGATATTGCGGACAAGGAGGCCGCTGCTGTACTTTCGGGAGCTGGAAAGTCCAATCTTTCTCATGTAGTGAGAGCAATTACACCCTCTGTATTAGAGAGAGATGGCCATGATTCAATAAACAAGAAAGATCTAGAATCTCAATGTATCGAGCTCCTGGTCTTGTGTCGTCCCGAACTAGTTCCGGGAACCAGTTGGATCAACGTGTCCTTGAAAATGGGGATTGATCCTGGGAAACTAGCCACTGAATATCCTGACCAATGTTTAAATCAAATTCTACTCGCTACAGGCGTAAGTTTTTCGACCACCCTGCTTACTTCTAAAAAATGACTGGTAGACTATGTTATCTAATATAATATAGGATCCAATCCGCAATAATATAGCTGAAGCTCGACAGGCGGCTTGGAATGCTGCTGCAGATCTAGGCTTTGTTGCACCAGAAGTGATGATACCAAAGCTTGTAGCTCAGTTCTGTGAGGATCTCAAACCTGAAAGAATATCCCAATTTTCGGCTACAGACATCGCTATTGCTCGTCATACCGGGGACACTCCGTTTATTGATGTGTTGGACACCAAGGCTAAGAATTTGCCCAACAAAAGCGCTAAGGATTATGATACCCTCAAGTGGGAAGAGGAATTGAGGGCCGAAGTTGCTAAAAAGCATGGCCAAAAACAGAAGAAACTGACTGCTGATGAGCAGGCTAAAGTCAAAGCTCAGTTGGAGAAGGAATCAGAAATCCGTGACACTGTCAATTCTACCGAAGTCATGATCAAAAGAGGGGCGGGAATAATCAGGAGCTTGGCAAACAGTTCTCCAACTGAAGCTGACGGCTGGATTAACCCTGCTTGTAGCTCTCTGTGCAAACTGGCTCAACTTGGAGGGGGAGTCATAGTTGGTGACAGCATATCTTCAGCTCTCATGGCTTGTGGTAATAAGGTCTCGTCTCGCATTGGAGAAATGAGGCCTTTTGTTGCCATTGCAACCCTTAGAGCTGTAGGGAAAACGTTTTTGAGAAGTGAACTTGAAACGGAGCCACTTGGAAGTAAGTTATACCCCTGGACCTTATATATCTTGAAAGTACTGCTAACTTTATGCACGTTTGCAGGCCTAATAACCCGGATATTATACCGTCTTCGAATCCTATCAGAGCAGCGCCCTCTTGATGGAGTTTCTCTTGGCTATATACTCCCATTAATCTTCATAGTATTGGAAAACAATGGAATTGAGGAGTCAAAGGATGACAGTGGAGAGCAGGTTCTCCTAGCTCTAGAATTTATATCATTTCACACCAACTCGTTTTCCGATGTGCGATTGCCTAGAATTGAGACTCTAGGACACATTATCAACGCCATGCGAAAACATACGGCACATTACAAATTATTGAGAGATGCTCTCTCTGACCTTTGTAGGGCTATGGCGGCAAATATACAACCCGACGAGCTTGAAGTGTTACTTCGAGGCTCAATATCTCGTGAAATACCAGTGCGAACTGCTGTTCTTCAGAGCATATTGTCCGAAATAGACTTGACTGATATTGACTTCTCCGTATATATATGGATTGCATATCATGACAATGTGGCAGAGAACGCTGAGATTGGCAGGGAAATCTGGGAAGAAAATGCTCTGGATGTTGACGAACAATCTCCTGATTTAGTTATCAAACACTTAGCCAATGATGACTTGTCTCTACGATCAGCCGCAGCCCTTGCCCTTGCCCATGCCTGTGAGCTATGTCCCTCCATTTTCTCCGATACTTTGAAAAAGTTGGAGTCCATGTACCGGGAACAAGTACATACGAAGCCTGTACAGACCGATTCATACGGCATGCCTAGGAAGGCTGAACAAGCAGACTCGTGGGAAATCCGGAGTGGAATTGCCCTATCCTTTGGGGCTATGGCTAGTGGTTTCAGTGGGGACGATATAGTATCGTTTTTCAGATTTTTGATCGATGAAGGTCCTTTGATCGACCGAAATGCATCTGTTCGAAGACAGATGGCCGAGAGTGGAAGTGCTGTTATTACATCGCGTGGGCGTGAGAAGGTTGAGGAGCTGATGAGCATCTTCGAAACGGCATTGGAAACGTCTGATAAGGAAACCGAGCAGTCAGATTGGCTTAATGAAGCAGTCATCATTCTCTACGGGTCTCTTGCGCAGCATCTAGTTGCGGGAGATAATCGCATTCAAAAAGTCACTCGCAAGCTCATGGATGCTCTATCAACACCTTCAGAAACAGTGCAGCTTGCTGTTGCCCAATGTCTTATCCCACTCATCAGGTTAGATGGATCAGATGCTAGCCTTTTTGTGCAGGAATTGCTCGACCAGCTTTTCACATCTAAGAAGTATGCAGCCCGCCGTGGAGCGGCTTATGGGCTCGCAGGCCTAGTCAGGGGTAAAGGAATATTGGCACTCCGTGACTTTGGAATTATGTCTCGCCTAACGGAAGCATCTGAGAATAAAAAGGAGTCAAACCAACGACAGGGAGCCGTCCTAGCATATGAACTGCTGGCATTTGTTCTCGGCCGTGTATTTGAGCCATATGTGATACGGATTGTTCCGCAACTGCTAACAAGTTTTGGCGACCCAAGTATTGACGTCCGTGATGCCTGTTTAGACGCCGCAAAGGCCTGCTTCGCAAGCCTAAGTTCCTTTGGAGTTAAGCAGATTCTCCCGACGTTGCTGGATGGTCTGGATGATACTCAATGGAGAAGCAAAAAGGGTGCTTGCGACTTGCTTGGCGCAATGGCCTATCTTGATCCACAGCAACTTGCTCTCAACCTCCCAGATATCATCCCACCACTTACAGAGGTCCTGAATGACAGTCACAAAGAGGTTCGCAACTCTGCCAATAGGAGTTTGCAACGTTTCGGAGATGTTATAAGCAATCCAGAAGTCAAGAGCCTGGTTTCAATCTTGCTAAAAGCTCTCAGTGACCCAACCAAATACACCGATGAAGCTCTGGATGCTTTAATTAAAATTTCTTTCGTCCATTACCTTGACGCGCCCTCTTTAGCATTGGTAGTGCGAATTCTCGAGCGAGGCTTGAGTGATCGATCAACAACCAAGCGAAAGGCAGCGCAAATTATTGGCAGTTTAGCCCATCTTACAGAACGCAAGGATTTGATATCGCATTTGCCAATTCTGGTTGCTGGGCTTAAGACTGCTGTAGTTGACCCTGTGCCAACTACTCGAGCAACTGCTTCAAAGGCCCTTGGATCCCTTATTGAGAAACTAGGAGAAGATACTCTTCCAGATCTTATTCCCAGTCTTATGGCAACCCTCAAATCAGAGGCCGGAGCAGGAGACCGAATGGGTTCGGCCCAGGCGCTTGCTGAAGTTCTTGCTGGTTTGGGTACGTCACGTTTGGAAGACACTCTACCTTCGCTTCTGCAAAATGTCTCCAGCTCGAAACCGACTGTCCGGGAAGGATTTATGACTCTATTTATTTTCCTTCCTGCATGCTTTGGCAACAGCTTTGCTGCTTATTTGAACCGTATCATTCCTCCTATTCTTGTTGGCCTTGCAGATGAGGTTGAATCGATACGAGAAACTTCACTCCGAGCCGGCCGACTGCTAGTGAAGAACTTCTCCACAAGATCGATTGACCTCCTTCTCCCTGAGCTTGAACGTGGTTTAGCGAATGACAATTACCGTATCCGTCTTTCGTCTGTGGAGCTTATTGGTGATCTTCTATTCAATTTGACAGGTGCTACTGCCACTGATGGCGAAGAGGAAATCGATTCTGCAATCCAAGCTGGTCAATCCCTTCTCGAAGTTCTTGGTGAAGAGAGGCGTAATAAAGTACTTTCATCACTTTATATTTGCCGCTGCGATACTTCAGGCTTGGTCAGGAGCGCTGCTATCAATGTCTGGAAGGCATTGGTCGCTACGCCTCGGACGTTGAAAGAGTTGGTACCGACGCTCTCTCAAGTTATTATCCGGCGTCTGGGAAGCTCAAATATGGAACAAAAGGTTATTGCTGGAAATGCTTTAGGAGAATTAATCAAAAAGGCAGGGGAGGGAGTACTCTCGACTCTGCTGCCGGAACTAGAAGAAGGGCTCATCACGTCGACCGACATCGATGGAAGACAGGGTATATGTTTGGCTGTGCGGGAGCTTGTGGTATCGTCCTCCGACGAATCACTTGAAACGTACGAGAAGGCACTTATATCTATTGTCAAAACCGCCTTGGTCGATACTAACGACCAAGTCCGTGAGGCTGCTGCGGAAGCTTTCGATGCCCTCCAGCAGGCATTGGGCAAGAGGATTGTTGACAGGGTTCTACCAGACCTTCTACATCTGTTGCACAATGAAAACGATGCCGAGCAGGCGCTTGCTGCTCTTCTCACTCTGTTGACCGAAGCCACTAGAGCCAATATCATATTGCCAAATCTTATCCCAACCCTATTGACCAAGCCAATTACTGGATTCAATGCTAAGGCATTGGCATCACTTTCCAAGGTTGCCGGAGGCGGGATGAACCGAAGACTACCGACCATCCTGAACACACTTATGGACGAGATAATCTCCACAGAGGACAGCGGTCTTAAGTCAGAAGTTAGCGAGGCATTCGACGCCGTGCTTGGTTCGGTAGACGAGTTTGACGGTTTGAATGTTGCCATGAACGTAATGCTCGCGTTAATGAAACATGATGACCACAGACGACGTTCAAGCGCAGCCATCCACCTTGCTACGTTCTTCAGCAACACAGAGATGGATATTTCTCGATTCTACCCAGAGCTGATACGAGTGCTTCTGATCTCCTTTGACGATCGTGATAAGGAGGTTGTAAAGGCGGCATGGGAAGGTCTCAACCAACTAACCAAGAGCATGAAGAAAGAAGAGATGGAAGTCCTTGTAAATCCAGCTCGTCAAGTACTCCGACAAGTTGGTGTACCTGGATCCAACCTCGCCGGATTCTCTCTACCCAAAGGAATTGGGGCTATACTCCCTATATTCCTTCAAGGTTTATTGAATGGAAATATTGAGCAACGCACACAGTCTGCTCTGGCGATTGGCGATATCATTGACCGAACTAGCCCAGAGTCACTTAAGGCATTCGTGACTCAAATTACAGGTCCTTTGATTCGTGTGGTCTCAGAGAGATCCGTGGATATTAAATGTAGGTTCCCAGTCCTGACTGTGAAACTTCACCCTTGACTAACTAATAATAACTTAGGTGCAATCTTCCTTGCCCTTGACAAGTTGCTTGAAAAAATCCCACTATTTGTCAAGCCATTCTTGCCACAACTGCAAAGAACTTTTGCGAGAGGGTTGGCAGATACGTCCAGCGAAACTTTGCGGACTCGAGCTGCCAAAGGCTTGGGCATTTTGATTACATTAACGCCACGAGTAGATCCGCTTGTTGCAGGTAGGTGGCTGCTTAGCCTTGATTCACCATATCAAAATAACCATTTACTAACACCATTTAGAGCTCATCACTGGTTCCAAGACTACTGATCCTGGTGTTAAGAATGCAATGTTGCGCGCCCTTCACGACGTTGTTGATAAAGCTGGCACAAATATGAGTGAGGCCTCGAGACAAGCTGTGTTTGGTCTTGTTGACAATGATTCAGTCGACGATGGTACTTTGAGCCCCCGGATATCAGCTATGGCACTTTTGTCAACTTATTTCTAACGTCTTTATAGCTGCGACAACGATTACGAACGCCAAACTTGCTGGAGCCTTGATCAAATCGCTGCCCACACCCACTGCCATTCCCCTTATCAAGTAGGTATACTATGAGCCTATCTAGATGAGACTGAGGCTAACGTAGGCATTAGAAACCGGATACTGGCAACACAACTGACGCATCAATCTATTCTCCGACTGAACGCCATCCTCGTCGAATCGCCTGCTCTACTGAACGAAAACTTCCGTTCAGAGGTACCTGTGGCGATCTGCCATGCAATCAGAAACAGTGATGTATATTTACCTTAGCACTCCAATGGTAATGCAATTCACCCACTAACAATCTTGGTAGGTTTTCATATCCGACAATGGTGTCCTTGCGGCTGGGAAATACCTATTATCCTCTCATATGGACCGCAAGCCTGAGGACGAAAAGGAGGTGTTCGAGGCTTTGGCAGGCGTAGTACAACCTGGTAAACCAGTTGACACTCGACGACTGACACTGGTGGTTCTACGGACGGTTGCTAGGGAAAACCAAGAAATGATTGCACGCTATAGATCTCTTGTGGTGCCACCTGTTTTTGGGGGAGTCCGTGATACGGTCATTCCCGTAAAGTTGGCTGCCGAAGCTGCCTTCCTGGCCATCTTCTCCGTCGTTGAGTCTGAAGGCGAGGTCTTCGAAGAGTACATGAAGGGCCCCGGAGCAGAGCTTCCAGCTGGACCCAAACGCAGCATGCAAGACTACTTCAAGCGTGTGGCCCTCCGACTAGGAGGCCAAGCTAGGGAGAGGAGAGAAGCCGAAGGCGGCCAAGGCGGCCTAGGTCTCTCGAGCGATGAGATAGAAGATGAAAAAGAAGTCTGGAGCGTGGGCAAGGTGGATCTTGGGGAATCATTCGGTGATGACTAGACTGGCAAGGCCAGCTGGAGGCGATATGTACTGCCTTATGGAACTGTCTGATGATACCGAGCATCGAGCAAGTAGATAGACCTAGGGTTGCCCCTTTTGTAAATAGGACGCGGAAGCCTTGGCCCTGAAAAAATCATATCACGTGGAATGACTAAGCACGCTAAAAAGGCATAGCGCCATAAAACCCTAACTCGGCTACTCTTTGGTGCGTCTCGCTTAGCAAGTCACACTCGCTTAGCTAATCGAAAACGAAACGTCCACCTCTTGTTCGTTTTTGTCGATTTGCGGATTCAGAACAGCAATCCATCACTCACTCGGCCATCGACAACTAACCCGGCATCAAGATGTGAGTCCACCCTGCTGCTTCATCGGATCGAAGACAACTCCCGAATATCTCCCTCTCGAATGCATGCCGCGCCGCTGTATTGTGGCAGAAACTTCTCATGGCATGGCGTTAGAGGGGGCAAGAAATTTTGTCGCTCTCGTGATATGGAAATGGAAGCGAAGAGACGACTGTGACTGACCATTTGCTGTCATCAATAGGGTCAACCTTCGCACTCAGAAGCGCCTGGCCGCCTCCGTGGTCGGCTGCGGTCAACGCAAGATCTGGCTTGACCCCAGCGAGGTCAACGAGATCTCTACCGCCAACTCTCGCCAGACCATCCGCAAACTCATCAGCGATGGACTCATCATCCGCAAGCCCGTCACCATGCACTCGCGCTCCCGTGCCCGTGAGCTCGCAGAGGCCAGACGAAACGGTCGACACAGAGGTTTCGGTAAGAGGAAGGGTACCAAGGACGCCAGAATGCCAAGGTACGTTCTTCCTGAATGCTGCTGAATTTCTGCAGAGTTCGGCGATGAAGAATACGCCGCAATTTCCGCCTATTCCTAGAAAATTAGAAAAGAGATGATTGGGAAAACGCGGAACGACTGACATATGTTCGCACACCTTATAGCCAGGTTTTGTGGATGCGCCGCCTGAGAGTCCTTCGACGACTACTTGCCAAATACCGTGCTGCCGGAAAGATTGACAAGCACCTTTACCACGAGTTGTACCACTTGAGCAAGGGTAACACCTTCAAGCACAAACGTGCCCTCGTTGAACATGTATGGCTTCCTCAGAGTTAAAATCGGGTTTCCCGCCTTTTTAGCAGCAATACTAATATGGGTATCTACAGATCCACAAGGCCAAGGCTGAGAAACAACGTGAACGTGCCCTCAAGGAGGAGATGGATGCCAAACGTGCTAAGACCAAGGCTGCCCGTGAGAGACGACAAGAGCGTATTTCCGCCAAGCGGAATGCTCTTCTTGGTGAAGATGAGGAGGAGGCATAAACTACCTGTTGACCTTTCAATATGTTTTATTTCCACTTTCCTCCATCCCACTTCTCCTAGTCGGTATCGGTCAGTGGGCAAGGGAGTTCATGTTGATTTTTCGAAACAAAAAAATAATGAAATGGAATTTATGCCCACTATATTCCCTCTCTGGCATTTGTTTGTTCATCTGAGATGTACACGTCTTGTGGATAAACGGTGGATTACACGGATGTTTTGGTACCCTAACTATTGTCATTTTAAACAAGAAAGACAACTAAATGGGCCCTTATGAAGCACCAATGCAGATATGTACGGATTTCGGAATCAACAGAATTCCACCTGGATCAATTAACAATGCCGCTATTTTGGTAACTGGACTAGGCTCTTCTGCTTGAGTAATAAAATACATATATTAAGAATAGTGGAAAACACCGGCATTTTAATAGGTGTGTCACTTGCTGGTTTTCTCGTCAGTTCGAAGCCTGCTCAGTACCGTCCGACCAGATAGGCGATATAGGGCATTCGGAAGGGCATGGTTCTTCGTTCTGATATTCTGTCATATCTCGGATCCTCCTCCAGCGGGAGATAATTGATGGAGTTACTCGCAAGGGCTTGCTGCCCTCGACTGAATTTTGTTTGGAATCGGGGCTGCTTCCGGGCAGCAGGATTACGCTGCTACTCTTTGTCCTTGACCTTGATAATAAACAGGATTCTGTGTTATTGGTTTCTGATGGGAACATCAAAGATTCGACATCAATACTGGCCGAGAAATATAGTGACGGGCTTGGTATCGCATTGTCCATGAAATGAGAGGCGTCATCCGAATATGTATGGGCTAGTACGGTCCGTGTCAGACTTGTTGATATATTGACGTGATTTGGTATTGTCGATAGCTCATCAAGAGAACCACGGAACTCCACAGAGCCGTACTCCTTTTGTTCAAAAGCAGACAGTTTATTCGAAGTTCTGTCAAATTCGCGGACTGTGGTGTGTGTAAAGGACTCTGTCTCTGGCAAGGGCTCGAGCTTAGGCGGGCATTTTCGTTTCCACTGAAAGCCAGGGAGCGATCGGTTATGAAAACTGGGCGGGTTTAGAGGTTGGACGTATCGAGGAGGTGGAAGTGGAGGACGCATGATCTCCTGCTGTTTTAATTTCAAGGGAAATGCGCATGGCGACGGCTTGGTGAGTTGGTTAGGTAACTCATAATCTCGATCACTATTATATTCAGCACTGGGCCGAGTTGCTTTCCGTGATGGTTTGAGACGCGACAATAGCCAAGATCTTCGGCTTCCCATTTGAGAGTGCCATATATAGCCAAATATAAAAATGACGATGGTTAAAAAGACGCCAGTGCCAGTTAAAGAGCAAGCAATGACAAAAGTCTGCTGTCCTGCTTCCTCTTGACCCGCAGTACGAATATGTATAGATGGACGGTACTGGGGAGCCATGCTGCCACTGTGAAAAGGTTTATCAGGTTATAATCACAACGGAGAGGTATCAGGTACCCCAACAAGGGTTTAATATCCCAACCATGGCGGCAAACAATGATCTGGGGGGCAATCTCTCCCTAGAAGTCTGGAAGAAACGGAGGGGTTTGTGGGAATTCGCATGTCTACATGAAGCTAGTTGGTCGTAGGGACGAGTTCTGTCAAATCCCATCTGAATCAAAGAATGGAGCAGCAATATAGCAATTCCACGCCACAAGTTCGTTGTTGTGAGAGGTGCGTAACGCTTGAAAGGATCGGGGAGCAAGCATTCTTCGGAACCACCCGAGGATCGTTGCCCCGTTGCCCCATTCCTGACAAGATGCGCGGCCTGCATGGTCGAGTTGCATGAACCTGGGATGACGGGTCGATCATGGCAGGCTTCCCGTTAAGAGCCAGGCGAGAAACCAAAGGTGTACAAAGAAGGCGCTAGACGAGAACGTAGAATAAGCGGATCGCTCAACGGAACGGGACGGAACTTGCATTTGATTACGGCGACATGTCCGATGAGTGGGATTGAGAATCTTTATTCGGCACCAGAAACCGCGGGAGGCTGCATATGGGCTGCTAGGAGAAAATCTTCTTATTCTAAAACAATGTCTAGATCAAGAAGGGAGCAATATAGTGCCCAGAGAGTCACATTCATTCCGTACTAGATTTTTTTTTTTTTTTTTTTCCACTTTGGGTATCAATGGGCAAAATAAATTAGACCAGAGGTTGGTAGTCACATCCTGGGCGGTATTCCTGCACTGCTGCTCAGAGATCTTGCAGCGAGAAACTGCGCACAAGATATTTCAAAATCTGCTATTTTTTAAGCCAAGTGAATAACTTAGAATGCCCTCTTAAGATACAGAAGGGCAATAATCCGTGAAAAGGGAATGGGTAGCCTGTGACCCCCTGACATGTTTCTTCCAGTATGTATAGGGACTACCCAGCGCCATGCAGTGACCTTGGGCCTGGTTGTGGCACTATTGAAGCTGCTGCACGCTGTCTCTCTGCTGACACGGGTGTTATATGCCAGTTTCAGCCCTCGTGGCCCTCTTGTTCATTGATCAAGTTGGACATGAAGCGATCAAAAACATCCGTTTGTCTGTCAAGAAGTTGGATGTCGTTGGCCGTTCACGTGACCCGTCCCAGTCGGGACCTTGGAACCTTGAGTGATCTTCGACCGCGTCAAAACATCGAGCTTGATTGCATTCCAATTGATATCGTTATACTAGCAGGAGAGTACAGAAAACACTCTGCAGCGTTTTTGAAGGCCTCTATACGACGATGCCAAGTTAGTTCTGGCTGCGGCATCCAACGATCACCATATGAGCTTCTGTTGGTTCCGTGAATGTTGGTGCAAGTGTTATTGTTAGCTCATCTCATGCATCCATCTCCTGCGTCGCACCCCTGACCATACGGCATTTTTCTAATCCCTCGCTTGGGCATAACTAACTAGTTAATACAATCTATCACTGTTACTCCTTTTCCCATCAATAAAGCAATGGTATGCTACACAAGCTCGAGCGAGTCCTGAAACCGTCTTGATATTGGTACAATTTGCTCCAGCCATCTGGCCTTTACCATTTTACTTCAACCCAACCCGGATAGAAGAAGCCTATCGAAAATTGCACCTCTCAAGGCCGATTGCGGACGTAACAACTCTATCTCCATGATCTGCTCCGACTTAAGATCTTTATCATATCACCTTGCCTTGGTCCTTGTTGCACATATACATCTTATTGCCGGGCAGTCTTAGTTTCAACCGACCTTTCGGGCAGCGGGGTCTTAGGAACCCATCTCTCTAAACATACCTTAAGGCCGTCATAAAGGCATATCGGCAGTATGTTCAGCTGGGGAGGGAGTCTGGGTAAGCTTCTTGGTTCCTTACTATCCATTGGCTGTTCTTAAACAAGCTGTCGAGAATATTGCTTTTCCTCGTGGAGTACTCTTGTTTTCCCCTTTCAAGACCCTCATTCTACTACATCTTCCCTCCTATTCAGTCGTTTGAACATGTGTAACTGAGATCAATACCGAATTGGGCAGTATTTTATATCTATACTCACTCTATAACGAATGGCTGACCAAGTGGGGAAGCAGCCGTGTCCAGCTTCAGTGTTAATCTAGAAGAGGAGCGTGATCCGCCTCCGCCGCCAACAAAAGTCCAGTTTCCAGACTATGCCAAACTAAATTCAGTCAGGTCTGACGGCGAAACGAGCTGTGATGTTCTTTATCGCTTGTTAGCTCGTGCCAGAAAACCGCAAGATATCACGGATGAATATCTGACGACATTCAATATCAAGGTGGAATATGATATTGATGTCTCAAACATCGTATCAAATCATGATCTCAAATCAAAACCCCCATACCAATGGCCAACGCTTGGCTCTGGGAATGGAGAGGCGGGAATCGATACTCCCATGTTTATGAGCAACGGGGCTCCGTTTCCTGACAAAAGTAAACATGAACTCTTAAAGGGAGAGCTACTATTTGACAATGATGATGCATTTCGATCCCTTGCGCGGCTTGAGCCACCTCCGGGGCGTAAGAATCCGCGAATTGCCCAGGCGAGGAAATTTTGGACTGCTTTACAGCAAGCTGCTCAGTATTGGGATTCAAGCCATGATAATTACTACGAGGTGAGCATGGAAGATACCACTACGTCCAACGGCCATGGGGACAGTTCGGCTCCAGGTAAAGGTACAGATAAAGGTGCATTGGAGAGCAGAATGGATATCGATGGCGGAAAATGCCATAGTCAACCATCAGCCACAATACCCAAAGTAAATGCTAGGAGCCCCAGTGGTAGCAGACGCTACAAAGGTCGGAGAATTGGCGCGGGGACAGATATGCCTGATTCAGTCCGAGAAGACGTTTTACGTGGACTGGTGGAAATGGTAGCATGGTCCCTCGGCTGCCAGGTTAAGCTACCAACAATGCCGCCTCGTCTTGCTGTCAAAGATCTCCTATTTCCTGTGCGGCAGAGTTTCACCGTCTCACGCATCCCACAGGATAGGCAGGAAGCACGCAAACACATCCTGGAAGGGCCTGTACTAGTTGCCCAGTGCCGGCCGGAAACACATTTCTACGACGAAGCTACTGGACAGAGACATGTCGAGAAATGTGATATCTTGCGGGAAACAGCAGGGATGCTGCTACTAGCCCAGGAAAGAGCGCGAGAAAATCAGGCCGAAGCCAAACCCGGAGATGGAAAATGGTGGGCGTCTACGCCTCGCTGGGGAGGCATCCCGAATAACGGCCCAGTTGGTGAACCAATTCCAACTGCTCCAGAGCAGCAGCACCAGGCTGAACCTGCTCTGACAAATTCATCAGCGGATAATGAGACCACAGTGAACAAGCGGACAAAACACGACAGGTCATCTCTTTCATTTCGGCGAGGAGTAGGGCTAAACAATAGGAGAGTCTCGATGATAGAGAAATGGAAAAGCGTCCAGCCCGGTCCAGGATTGTGGGATAAGAGAATGAAATATGTAAAAATCGGATCTAACTCGAACTGTCCGTTTGATGATGTGAGTTACAGCTGAATATCAAAGGTCAGAAAGGACCAACTTCCTAACGTATATTTACTCTTAGGTCTTTATGATATCGTCGATTAACCACCATTTCTCCATCATTCATCTCAGAGTCTACGACGAGTACCTTCAATGGCTCGCTATGGGAAAGGTAGACACTGCCGGTTCAGACGGTGGCCCGGCGTCACCATGGCGATCCCTAGTCCTTCGTCGAACGCGCTGGTTCGACTTTTTCAATCCCGTGGATCGTTCGGAAGGGTTTGATGGGCTCTGGGCTATCCTTACGCATATGATGAGATGATAGATGCATAGATGATAGATGCATCCTAGCTTATTCGCTCCTGTATGTTCTGTCACGCTCAAACTGGTATGCCTATCCGTTCCTAACATCATATCTCTGAGCTCATGTCCTCATGCTATCAAGAGATAGTTTCTACCCACGCCCGATTTGCCGAAAGAATTGCCTACGTCCAGGCGCTTCCCCATGCTTCCCTGGCCCATCCCTTGTTATATATAATGTGTTAATACTATGCCTGTTGTGCTGGAACCAGTGTTGAGCCGTTTTCTCCGGGAATATGACAACAGATTGATACAAACAAATACAGCGTCACATTCTAGACGGAGATAACTGCTCATTATTTCTTATATGAAGCAGGCGGAGCAGTCAGCTTTGTAATATTGACATGGTATAACAACCAGGAATATGTTAGCTGCCCACCAACTTCCACACTTGCCCTGCCGGTGATACGTCCAGGATAAAAAAGGTACATGTTCAGTGTGTAAATTAAAGCCTTACTCTGCACCGTAAATACATCCATAGAGCGTCCCGTAGATATAGTATACATAATAACAGCGAAAGTAGTTAAACGCAGCCAATCACCCGTCGTCACATCAGCCGAAACGGGACGTCAACTCGTTCTCCTCATGCATTCTTCTCCCCCACGCAAGCAACAGAACCAACATCCAACATCCCAGACGGCATACAGCTATTCAGCTATTATGGTCACATATAATCCTGTATAGTTATATCGACCTACACGCTTCCCGCCCCCTGTCCATTCCATCATCCAAGCTCCCGTCCAGCGTTTCAAGCTTTCTCGTGGAATTCGGCCGACCACCTCTGCCGCTGCGTATGCAGTCAACAACACACCACACAACGTCTTTGACAAACGGACAATCGCAACTTAGAAAAGCGAATATTAGCAGCAATTGAGTTCCAGCCCTCTGCATGGCAGCTCGAGAGCATGGCTTTGGACAAGGATCAGAAACATGAGACATCTGTGGCTCTGGGAGAAGGGGAGCCACCCACATGGGTTGGCAGCGTTTCTGCGAGGAAATGATAACTAGTTATGGATACACCACGGCCACGGCCACGGTCATCTGCACAAGACTGAACGCACCCCCGGCAAGTGAGGCTGCCTGTCCCCTTGAAGCTCGGCCTCTCTCACAGCCAATAACGGAGTCAGACGCGATGGTGGGACGCGCAGTGTGGGATGGGAGGCAATCCCATATCCCAGCTTGGTGACCATCGCCGACCTGACATCGTACTTTTCACAGCTATGGAACGCTCCCCAACTCAGTTCTCCACCTGTCCATGGTCTTTTACACTGAATGTCTGGACGCTAAGCCGCGGGGAACACCGGAAGGGAAGCCTATCTTGATTTCTGGAAATTTGCCCTGGTCGATATCATCCCACGAACATGGATAGGCGACAGCCCCTAGATATATCTGATACAGATGAGCCCGATATCCTGATATTATTTCGAATATTTCACCGAGATGAACATCGGGTAGCGCGTCAGTCGTGCCAGTAATACCGTCATGGGGGCCGGAGGTAAGGTACTGCTGCTTTGACCCGGTATCTTCCCCCACCTCCTTGATAACACCGTAGGTATCTTTCCTTTTTCCTTTTTGCCCCTTGCCTGCACCGTTTGATGCCTAACTAGCAGCCTTCTTCCTAGGTTAAGCGGGTTCGATATGACTTACATAAATCGTCACCACACCACATGCACTGCGCTCACCTTCAAAACCAAGCGTACATACATATGACGGATAATGATGATCCGCATGCATGTGTAAATAGCCAAATCTCCTGTTTGATGCCGCGAGTTTCTTTTTCAGGCTGTCCTGCATTGTCATCGAGACTGCTTGGCTAGTTAATTGCATGAAACCTCGAACCCCTGAAACCGTAACTAAATCGAGAGTCATGAGAGCAACAATGCAACCATCCGAAATGTGTGGGCAACAGCATCAATCGGTATTTCAACCATCATGCTCGCTGTCTGTGGGGTATTCGAATATTTGCCAGATGAGCAATCCGGGGTATATTTAACGCACACAATATCCAACGCTCCTCCGCATATCAGATTAACGCTGTCAATAACAGGACAGCCGTAGCGAGCAGCACAGACAAATATGGGCATTTCTATTATGTCACTAACCCCTCGATCGTCTGAGGGAAGATGATCCCTCACACACGCTAGAGGCTGCACCTTCCCGTCATTTCGTTCTCAGAAACATACGTTGAAGGTACGGATACGGAGAAGGCATATGCAGATAGGGTGTCCCCCTTTATATGGCTATTGCTGTTGTCATTCAGGGGGCTGTATGAAGTACAATCCGGAGAGCAATCAAGGCTCAGGGAAGCCAAATTCACCTCCTGAACCTGATAGGAGCATCCTACTTTTTATTTTATTCAGTATCACGATTTGGTTTTCACTCCCTAGACATGCTTTTTCCACGCGATGGAATTGGCCCCCTCGAAAGTTATTAATTGTTTCTTTCTTTTTATCTTCTCCCCCCTCTCTTCAACTTTTGCTCTTTACTTCTTTCCTGAGACTTTCCCCTTTTGATGTTTGAGTTCAGCTGGATGGGAATTCAGCATGTACTATGCCTACCCAAGGCGCACTTGTGGCGTTCAACCACGCACCTTACATACAACCACCAAGCCTTGGTTTGCGTGCCGAGCAAGCGCGCTCTCCATACCAGTGGACGGACAAGCCAGCTTGCAACTAATAATGTTTCGAGATGTGGGGATACGGCAGTCTTCGATGCAATATATTTCATGGATGGAATACCAACTACTCCTAGCTTGTTAGTCAAAGAGCCAACGCAGAAGGCCAGAGGAACTTTCAACCAACGGGTGGAAGAACAAGCCCCGTCTGAGCCGCAACACTAAACTTCTGAAGTCCCCAATATTCACCGACAACTTTTTCATGATGCGTCTTGAAGATTGTCTGTTCGGAGCGCTCTCGGTAACGAGACCGAGTATACGGAGTATGGATGGGATGGATTAATAGGCGAAAGCTTCCCCCATCTATATGACGCGTCTGCTTTGTGAGACGGTCATTTGCCGACTCGTGTCTTGGAAATTAGCATGGTATATTAACGATCATCTGACCATACAGGAATGATACATGAAGAAAGATGGCCCAGGCGATCGGAGCCCGATAAAAGGAAGGGTTAAGGGGTCAAGGAATTGGAATCGTACATGGCCTTGGACAAGGGGTGGAGAATACTAACCAAATTACCACAATGCTCCGGGTGAACGACCAGTAGAAAAAAGCGAAGAGAGAGAAATGACCAAGATTGGCAGCAAAATGAGCGAGAAGCAATATATTACCAGGCTAGCCAGCAACATGGGAGTTGGTCACTCCACAGCTTCTTGTGCTGGGCTGTTGGCGTCTGGGTTGAGGCCAATAATGGCATGGGTAACTACGGTACGGGATGGAATGTCCTTCCTTCGTTGCTAGCAGGGAAGACAGACGTTGTGGTGCCCAAAGTCGCGGGAGCCCACCGCACCGCCGCCGCTACTTTTCCATCGACCCATGAACGCTTCCATGGCTAACTAAAGTAGGGGCTGTTGGGCGTGTTTAGTATGCGGGTGCATCTTGAAATGTTTGTGATAATGGCTGCTATGGCTTGCAAACAGTTCCTGAGAATCCCGTCCCCGTCCAACATGAAGATGTCTCACGTGTATATGGGCTGTCAACGCCTGTTGCCCTGCAGAGATTTTCTTTTCTGATAGTCGGTCAAGGTCCAGCTTGACTACGGGATGAAAACGGCTTCTGCGGGATTCTGATTCCTCACTGGTCGAATATTCGAGCCTTCCATTATCCTGGGTGGCCAGAGATATTCAGCACTAGTCCAGACGGATACTGTCGTGGTACGTGGTACGGCGTTCACGCCACAGGCTCACTTGTCAACCTCGAGGACTTTACGAAAAAGGCGTTGTGACGTATCTCTCCACCTATGTTTGACAGAGTAGGTATCAGATGGCAGAGGGGGAACTGCTCCAACCCGTTGGGTGCAACACATTTGAAGCCACCAAGCGGCAACAAGGAGTACGAAGGGGACAGCACAGAGAGGAAGATGGCTCGCCCTTATGTTAGTTACTCCGTACACTCTCGGCAACTACAGGTCAAGTGCCGTTGCCGTTGGAAAGCAATTATATACTCTGCACGCTAAACTAACTAGCCTAAACAAACGAGCTGCACCAGTTAGTCAACAGGACGCATGTTTTGTTTGAGATTTCAGATTTGGACTGGGCCAAGCAAGGATAACTCATCGATCGGTTCTGTGGGGTACGTCATGTATAGAAGAGAGCAAAAAAGGCACAAAAAGGGGTGAACGCTTCTCTAGTGTTCTTCTTTACCATGAAGAAAGCTTGTTTGGCTCCAGCTTCCTCTGCCATGGATTCGTTAGTACCTGGTGATATAGGCTGAGATATCTATATACGGAGCATGGCGAAGGAGAGGGAACTCCGTATGCTAGGCTGGGCGCAGTGGTGCATGGGATCAGTGGCAGGCGGCGCTACGGCCCAACTCCAGGACAACTGCGAACCATTTCAAGGATATGCTGCTCGGCGGTCACCGAGAAAGCCCTCTGTTGCCTCGAAAAGCCCAAGAGATCATCACCCTTGGGTGTGGAGTCGGTAAGCAACCAGATGGCAGAGTAAGGAAGAAGATACGACCAGCCAGACTACGCAAACTCCAGCCAGTTGGTAAGAACTCCACGAACTGTTTGCCCGGAGGGTATTCGATGCACCTACCCTGCCTGCGCTTCCAAGGCCAAAAGAAAAAAAGTTGGGGATTCGCCACTTCCTTCGGCCTTTTGGTAACGGGCTTCTGGGCCGTCCTTGCATTGCATCGTAAGCGCTTGACAGGCCATATACAAACGAATGGGCACGGCACGATTGGGCGCATCCTTACCTACAGAGTATGGATTGCACATAGACGCATAATGATGCATATACGCAACATTGGGGCAACGGATCTGCTTCTCTCGTAGTGTCTCTAGAAATCATGAGGGCACAGTTTCGGCTCGACATACTATATACGCATTGGCCCGAGGAATTATTCTGTGCCGCGCGTGAGCTTTGCCAGCACCCGATGAGATGCTTTTCTTCGTTCATGGGACTGCTATGGGTCTGGCTCGGTTAAGGCCTTGATTCGCCCAGAGGAAACTTAAGCTAAGCAAGCTAGGTTGATTAATAACATCAGTGTGGATCTGTATATCTGCCCTGGAGTTGGATAACTATGGGGGGAGGGGAGGATGACGGGAATGTGCCAGGGCATGTCACTGCTCTCGCTTGGAAGGGCTTATTTTTAGTACTTGGGAAATACGAGACTTGAACATGCTCTTCCCTACAACTGTAACCACTTTCCTGGGGGCTGGTTTGTCCAGCTTTCCACCTTGTCGGTTTGTCAGTTTGCTCCATTATTCTGATGGGCGGGATTCGTGCTGTGGTACGAGGCCATATACTTCACGTCAACGCCGCAGAACCGAACCACCTCTGCATACACCCCCTTTCTTGGAGGCAAGGGCAGCAGTGCACGCCGTACACAGGCACAGAAGGCCAAAGAAACTTGATGCAGCAACCCGCCGATAGTCCCGGTCAGAGGCAACCCAGCTTTTTCTTCTGGCGCTATACATATCAACTATTTGCCCCAGTCCCTGGTAGGGGTATCCTCCCTTTCCCTCCCACCACCCCGTATGTACGGACTATCCAGGCTTTGATACGGCGAGCGTTGTTACCATCCCGCCTATCCTCCCGTACCTCTCTCTCTCTCTCCCTCTCTCTGGACGTGCATCTTGGTTGGATCTATTTCTTTCCTTTTTTTGCTCCCTCACCTTTGCCAGGCGTTACTTTCGCCGCTCCATACAAGACCAACTCCATCTTCCGTCCGCAATTCCGCAAGCCGCAAGCCGCAAAATTGTGACTCCGTTTCTGAGCTTAAGTAAAGGCGCTGTGGGTGATCTGGTCCTTTTCTCCACTCGCCCTGTGCCCTCGGTCTCTCACGCTCTCCTTTGCTGGCTTCCCGCTGCTAGTGCTTTTCTTGGGGGGAGTTTGGTTTTTTGATAGAGACAAAGCGGAGAAGAGCAACCTCGCTTCTTCTTCTACTTCCTCTCTTTTCTTCTCACCCCCTGACGATAGTTTGAACAGTCCACGCCAGACACATTTCGACCATCGACACCGCCTGGATAACGGTCGAGGGATCTCGTTTCGGCTACCAGGAGCAAGAGGCCTGCGGGAGCTTGGATCGCGCTCGCCCCCCCTCCATCTCAACAAGCAACGCATTCTCCCCTGGGGCCCCCCGTCTCGTCCAGTCAAATCCCTTTCACCCACGCCCATAAGCCTTTTGCTTAAAATCACCAGATCATAGACCTGCGCTGGGTCAAACAAGCAGGGAGGAAAGACATTCTTCCGACCGTTTTCGACCCGATCGTTCATTTCCCTGGTTTCTTGGGGTCTACCAAAAAGCGGTTCATCGTCCGTTCCCTCTCTCGTTTTCTCATTTCACATAGACATATTTCCCCGTGCCTTGCGCGACAGAGCCTGATATTGTCTCTCCCTTACACCGACACTGCACACCGCACATCATCACACGCCGCAGACGAACATAGACAGAGCAAGCATCTCTATCTACACCCGCTGTGGTCCCCCCAACTCACTGAGACCCTACATCTCTCGCCTTGGACGTTTCACCTTTGAACTGCGTCGGTTTCCGTGGCTCTCAAACATCGGAAACTTTTGCCCGAAACCGGGTAACCGCCGCCCAAGAGTAGGACCATTCCACGGCTGCTGACATCTTTTTTTTCCCTTGTCCTTTCGGTTAATGGTTCAGGCACCAGAGCTTACCATACTGCTTGAACAAACAGCCGACACGACCTTACCGACAGCGCCGACGAACGCAAACAGCTTATTCCTCTTGCTCTCCACCAAGTGATTCAATCTCGGGACCAACCTTTTTTTTCCTTTCCTCCATTTGCCGTCGCTCTCTCTGCCTGCCCGGCCGCAACCCTGAAACAAATTCGCAGAACCAACACTTGCCACGAGAGATACGATCGCCGGCTGTTACTTCTTGTCCATCACTCTCTTCGTTCGATTCAGCAGGATAAAGCTTTGGTCCTGACAGTCGCCAATTTAGCCATGCTATTTTTACGGAGTTTGTTCAACTGGTCTTTGTAGAACGTGTATACATTGCGCTCTTCCTCCCCTCTCCCTCTTACTCTTTTCTCTCGACACACAGGAACCGCCCCGGACCCTGAATTTGAAAGGCGGATCGAGCGTCCTGATCATTGGATCGAGTCGAAATCATGACAATGGAGGCCGCAGCAGCTTCAGAGAACCCCAAGACTCTGCCCACGCTTCCCTCCCCACCGTCAGTGCGCCAGTTGCCTCCCTCCGAACGACCGCCGTCTTTGCCTCTTCCCCGGACATACGACAGTCATTGGGGGCGACCATACCACCCTTACGAAAATACAGATCAAAGAGCGCCATCTTCCTACTCAGCCTCTCCTCGTGAAGGTTCTCATATGGCAGAGTCATACGGCAGGCCCGGTAGTAGCATACCTCCCGCTTCCAGAACGCCCAACGGCACGTTCAGGCCCGTTAATGGCGCCCACGAAGGCAGCTCGAATCCCCCACCTAGTGCCTACCAACCTTCAAGCGACTTTCATAGCCGGCCTGGCAGTTATGGCGCCGACAGCAGCCACCCGAATGGCGAACATCACGGCATGCAGATGATCTCGCCCGTCGATGGCATGCAACCACCACCTCCTACCCACCGGTCGTATCCTCCCAGCACGCCGATGGCTCAGAGTCACGGTCCCTACGACCAGGGTAATTACTACCTTAACCAAGCTAACTCACAAGCCCAGTCGCAGGCTCAGAGGCAGCGTCGAACCACCCGCGCGCAGCAGGTAAGGCTTCATGCTAGGAAGCAGGACCTGCATTCCCTGTAAATTTTTCTCCAAATTGCGACTGATAAATAATTAATATACTAGGCCTGCGATCAATGTCGTGCGCGAAAAGCGAAATGTGATGAGGGCCGCCCATCATGTAGTTTGTGTAAGGAAAGCAACTCCGTCTGTGTCTACAAGGATGTTCCTCCCCATAAGTATGTCTAACCTCGGGATTCGCAATATCGTCTTTGATGATTGATAAAAAGGGAACTAACCATACTGTCTTCCGTAGACATGAACGCTCGACTCAATTGGTTCTGGATCGCCTCAAGCAGCTGGACGATCGATTCAATGACATGCTAAAGAGCCAAGCAGAGCAAGACCTGAAATTAGAGGCTTTGATACGCGCTCAAAAGATGTCTCCATTAAGTCCGAAGCTAGAAAAGAAGCCCGAAGTAGCACACAAGACACCCACCCCGGCAGAACAGGAACGGACTTCACCCAAAGCTGCCAGTACAAGCGAAACCCCGACTGGAAAGCATATTAAAGACGAGCACATTGACCTACATATTGACGATGATGAACTTTCCATCCCAATCGAACATACTACCGCAGCTCACAAACTTCTCCTATGGCCATCCATCCAGAAACTACTACCTGAACGAATTGATGCGGACTATGTCATGGAATTAGAGGAGGAACGAGGGCCTATCAGGCCTTATGGACGGGGCGAAGGTGAAGATGGACACGATATTAGCGTTTATCCTTACAGTCCAAAACTCCGATCCCCTAGCCCTCGAGAAGATGAAACCTACCAAACCCGCTCTCCGGGTACTGGATATGGTACTGGGCTAGAAATCTACCAATCCAATCCTACCCTGCGTGTCCCAAAAGAGCGTCAGGTAGGCGGCCTCAATGCATCCGGCGTCCTTAACCTTGATGCAGACGTTATTGAGATGCACCGCCAAAGCTACCTTCAGAACATGCACATTCTGCACCCTATACTTGCTCAAGACAGCCTGAACATCATGATTACGAACTTCATCAGGACGTATAGCCCCCAGTCTAAATCTATGCCAACCCCACTAGCGTCACGAGCGGATCCGGCATCTGGGGTTCACAGAGTTCAAAAACGAAAGCGATCTATTGACATGACTGACGGATACCCTGACTCTCCAGTCTCAGACAGCTTTTCTCCTCACGCTGGCCATGAAATTCAACGTTCCCTTGATAATGCAATTGTTTTATTGGTGTTAGCTCTAGGCTCGATATGCGGATATAAGGGGCCTATTCCTGGCCCAGTACGTCACGTACCGGCTGGCCCCTTCACACCTGTGATGGGAGACCACTCTCTAGCGTCATCAACCTCTCCGCCTGAGAGTATGCCTTTTGCAAACCACCATAGACGATTTTCCACACAGTCAACCCATGTTGGCCCAGACCCGCCCGATATTAGGAATATGGACGTCATTCCTGGAATGGCGTATTATGCACTTGCTTCAGACATTCTAGGCAATTTGCATGGAGGTAATGATTTAGCCCTTGCTCAGGCCTGCCTCCTAGCAGCCCTTTATACGGGACAGCTTGCACATCCATTTTCAAGTCATGGGTGGATTTACCAAGCAGCCCGTGCCTGTCAGGTTTTGGTTCGACCGTAAGTATCCGATTTGCTGTATCCTCTCCCCTTCGTCAGAATCGGCCGTAGCTCACCCTAATGTTAGGCGAAAATATGACTGTATGCCTGAAGGCCCGAGGAAAGATTTGATATGCCTAGTCTTTTGGACCTGTCTACAGCTTGAGAGGTAGGGATGAATTAATAGCACAAGTATAACTAAAGAATAAAGAACGGAACTAATATACCTGCAAAACAGTGATATACTAGCAGAACTTGACCTGCCAGCGAGCGGAATCAGCCGGCTAGAAGGGCGAATGAACTTTCCCCGAGGAGTCTTTGCCCATACCATTCCAAATGAGATACACGCACCCAATACTATGATGATGATGTATTACCTTGTGCAAATTCATCTTCGAAAAGTTCTTAACAGGATCCATACCGACCTATATAAGGCTGAAAGTAAGACATCAACCGCGCTTCTATCCCCTGTCAAAGCTTGATAGCTAACCGTCGTCCTATCATAGAGCAAGGAGGTGAAAAGGCCCGCTGGTCGACTAAGATCCAAGAGGCCCTAAGCTTCAACCTTGAGCAATGGCGCAGTGGTCTTCCTGAGTACATGCGTTGGGAAGATTCTGACCCACCGGCAAAAGATATCAACACTGCACGTATGCGCGGGAAATACTATGGCGCCAAATACCTCATACACCGACCTTTGCTTCACCATGCCCTACATCCAATGGCCCCTAAGCCTCGCAACCCTGTCCCTGCTTCATCCCCCGCACAGTCTACAGTCTCCAGCTCCCAGTCTCAAGTGTCTCCATCGCTTTCTCACGTCCATCAGGCAGAGAAAATGGAGCGGTACACAAGCGAGATGGGCCCGCCAGTCCGGACGCCATCAAACGACCCGCAGCCGCCGTTGCTGAGCGACTTGGAACCTAAGGTTTTCGATGCATGCATGGTCTGCATTAACGCGGCTATGAATAGCACTGTTGCGTTCGATGGAGTAGAAGGCCGCCCCATAGTCACCAATATCTTTGGAACTGCTCATGCGTATGTTGCTTGTTACAATCTCTTCACTATGAGTTATCACACTAATTTTAATTCTATAATAGTCAATTCGGCAATATGCTTGTCCTCTCAGCAACATATACATCTCAACTCTCTGCCCTTGTCGACGGCGACAAGCTTTGTGCTCTGCTCGATCGAACCATCAAATTCCTTCTACGAAGCAGACACATCTCTCCCACCTTGCGGAAAGACGCAGAGATATTAACCTTGATAAGACGCAAACTATTCGAACAAAACCCCCAGCCGCAACCACAGCCGCAGCCGCAGTTGACACAAACCGGAAGCTTCTCCAATGATCGATGATTCACTCGTCAAAAATTCTCCCTCGAATATATATACAAATACCTCCGAACCAACTTCTCATTCGTTTTATGTGTTTTTACCTATACTTCTTTGTTTCCATACTTTCCCCTCCTCCAACTTCATCATTGGTTTACATCTCTACTGCATTTGATGCATTGTTTCAATCTATGCTCAATACCGTTTTGGCGTGGGTGGCAAGTCGTCTTTTGCATTATTGTTATTTTCCATTTCATTTTCTTGGTCATTGCTCATTTTCTCTCTTTTCCTTTCTACTGTCAATTATTTCGCTTCTCACAAGCTTGAAATAACTCATTGGGGGCTCTTTTTTTACGCTGATGTCATGCCTATATCTATTTTAAATATTTATATCCCTTTCCCCATATGTTTGTATATTTTTATGCTCATTGTTTTCCCCCCTCCCTCTTTACGTTACCTACACGTCTTTTTACTTTTGTTTGGTTATCTGCTATGCTCCATTTTGGCCATACATTCTGTAAACAGCTCGCGAGTCACCTATGGGTGAAGTGAATGTTTGGTGGTAATGTAAGGATTATGAAAGATTGACGTGGTCTCCTAATTCATTAATTGATGGACTACCAAAATGATGGCAAAAATATAACATCAGTGCAATTTTGCAATTCTTGTGGTTGCTTCGTGGCAGGAGACATTTATCTACATTCCTCGTCGGTTGTTGTATAAGCTTAAACATGCCCAGGGCGAATAATGAGACACAAGGATGACAGCCAGATGTCAAGGCCATGGCAATTGGTTTTACTTCCTATGTATCAAAACCCCTTGGCTTCGGCCTAGTTATTTTTCAGATAGTTGCCGTGGGTATATAACTCTGCAGCATTCTAGTGCACGGAAATCTCCGGAAAAGTATACAATAGTGGGTATAAATAGTGGAATGAACGTAAACTTTTACTTTCCACATCCTGTTCCTCTTTGCCATTATTGCATCCAACCGTCGCCATCAATCTCGATTGAGTACTTTGAGCCGCGTCAGAGCTCAGGCAAAGTTAGCAGAGAGAGTATCTGCAAGTTAAAACATCGTTACGTGTAGTAGTTGTGCTTGAAGCATACAAAGGTCTAACTAATTCTAGTCAGGGCACCGGCCAAAGTAGAACAACCATGCCGCACTCCCAATATTTTCAGAAGCGCGATCCCAACTTCCAGCACAACGATAATAACTCTTTACGAATCGAATTCGGACGTCTTGCCAATCGTCAGGGCTGGACTAAGAAGAACCAAAAATATCCGCGCCAGTGGGAAAAGTGCCTTAGGGAGGAGTTTGCATACCATGTTTATCAGATCGTAGACGAACATGGTGACAAACTTTCTAACTTGAAGCTGTTGTGTGAGAGATATTTGAACGAAACTCCGGCGTCCATCGTGGCATGTAAGAAGGTAAGAATTCCCATCCATCAAGATGTACTCAAGCTTCTCATAAGAATAACTGCTGGTTATATGGGTGAGAGTAAGCTAATGCCAATATAGGCCCTTAGACGCATCCATATTAATTTGGTGGACTGGATCGAGAGCCAGCGCCGTGGTGACGAGCCGCATCTTTTCCGCTCAGAAAAACATCTGCAGTATTACACCCGAGAACACAAAAAATATTTTCCAAAGAAGATCCTTGACGATGTCCCTATTATGAAAGTCTTCCTGAGGGATATCTGAAGCCATTTCCAGGGGTGGTTGCTCATAGTACCCTAGAATCCTTAGAGGTCAATGGCACTGAAAGAGCGTTTAGAGTACTCCGCAAGTAAACTAGTTAACTAGCTTTGTGATTACCTGGTCCTAAGAAACGGGAAAGAGATATAGTGGTAAAACGACCATCAAGGGTCATCCAAAGATTATAGTAGTTAAGACCTAGGGGTATCAAATTGTTGTTTGCTGCAGCCAAAATTGACCAAAATTGACCAAAATTGAACGGAGGCTCCAGGGATAGCATCACGTGATGCTGGTTATCGGCGAACTTCCAAAAAGCTCGGAAGAGAAACTTTGACGTCGTCCATGGTTCGAAGGCCAGGACAACCCTGGGAAACGCTGCCGTGGCTCGCTGAGTCGGAGTCGGACGAGAAAGCGAGAGTCAGGGGACGCCTCGGGGGCGTCATCTTGCCCTTGACTAGTAAAAAGAGCTACCGAGGTTCAAGAGTGGGATCGATCGACCTCGTTACCTCGTATTAACGATTGCTGGACGACAGGAAAGATGTCAACCCCAGAGTACACTCCGTACGGCCTGCACAAACAGCCCGAGGACGGTGCGGTGGCTGGAGGCGTCTATCTTGGGAATGATGGGAACCGGAAAGAATTACCATGTGCAGCTAAGAACAATCTCGGCACTAACTATATGGATAGAAGCTCGCATCTTCAACGGACAGGTGGTGTAACTCAAGAGCTGTTTCGACACGCAGACCTGGTCGGCCGACTAGAGTCGAAGCTTGACTTTCGAGGTTTGGCTGGCTAGCTAACTAGCTAACTCGTTACTTTCTCCGTATTTGCGGGAAGGCGATGAGCATGTGCTCTGGGGGGAACCGGTGGAGCACATGTCGAGGCGTATATAGAGCTTTTGTCTGCTGCTCGACGAAGGGAAGTTAAGTTGCTTCAACCTGCCAGGCCTGTTGGCGACCGTCAGTAAGATAGGCACCATGAGCATCTCACCCCATAAAGGATGGCTGTCGCGTGAAGGTACGAAGCAGGCTCTCGCCCCAAGCAAAATGGCCGCTTAGTGCCACAGTCAACTAACAGGAACTCAGGCTTCACGGCGGATGTCATTGGGCGCATTCTGTCCTCGACTGTTCTCGCACCGCAAGCAACGATACCACTACTGTTATTCGCTGGCTACACCTCCCAGGGAAGAAGCTTGATTGCTGACCGGCCTAGTGTGTTTACTGCACTGAAAGCGCTGGCCTCAATTGGCCTGCTCAGGATCGTCAATGGGTTCCTCAACCGTCGAGCCTTGAACAACTGGACGTCTGACGAGTTTGTCTGGAGGCGTGAGATCGCCTTGGTAACCGGAGGAAGTGATGGAATCGGACAGCGGATTGCCCTTCTGCTTGCTCGACGTGGCCTCAAGGTTGTGGTTCTTGACGTACAGGAGCCTAAATACCATACACCACCAAACGTCACTTTCTATAAGTGTGACATTACCTCCTCTGCGGCTGTTGCAGAGACAGCAGCGGCAATCCGCGCAGACATTGGCGAACCAACTATCATCGTTAACAATGCCGGCATACTGAGAACACGACCATTACTCAAAGGCACAGAGGCTGAGACGAGACTCGCTTTCGAGGTGAACACACTCTCGCACTATGTAATGGCGCGGGAGTTCCTACCAAGCTTGATCCGCCACAACCACGGGATGCTGGTGACTGTTGCCTCGCAAGCTTCGCACGTTGCGTGTGCCAGCATGGTTGACTATGCGGGGACTAAGGCCGCAGCACTGGCTTTCCATGAAGGCATTGCCTCCGAGTTGAAGATACGGTACAAGGCCCCCAAGATACGGACTGTGGTGATTGAACCGGGATTCTGCAAGACCAGCCTTATAGACGGCATGTCATCTGAAGATACATGGTTCCATCCACTTCTTCACCCTGACACGGTGGCGGAGCGGACAGTTGAACAGATATTAACAGGATCAAGCGGAAGGGTTATACTGCCCGGCTCTACTGGGTTCTTTGCTGAGAACATACACTCCTTGCCGTTCTGGCTTCAGAATTTCATTAGGGATAGATGCGAAATGTCAACACGGACGAGCCACTGCACTTGACCGGGAGATCAGCTAGCTTTATACATTTTGGATGAATTTGTTTCCCTTTTTGCAGTTTGCCTTTCTTGTATATACTTTGGTTCTTTTGATAATTGGTTATGCCTCACGACGCTTCTGAATTGGTAGGATAATTCCAGCGCACACTGCGACTCTCTCTGACCAACTTGCTGTCTACCTGCCTCTCCCTCCATATCCAAGTAGATAAGTGCCCGAATACTTGCATGCTCATTCACATCCTAGTGGCAACAACCACCCTGCCCGTTATCCAGGTCATGTGCAACGTGCAGCATAAAAAAAGAGTGCGACCTTCAGCGCAACACGCAAGCTTGATTCTTCTGCCTAACTACTTCGCGACTCCACGACTCCACGGCCATCTTCCATCATCGCCCTCTCCTGCGCCATCTGCGCGTCATCTCTTTTAGCGGCCGATGATTTGAGAAGGATGTCTTATTTGACTGCTGTACTATTATCACGACCACTGCGACGTTTAACGACCTGACGACCCGGAACGAACCTTTACGACCGTATACGACTCTCTTACCTGCAAAAGTGACGAAGACACTATTTAATAACTATTATCAACCACACCCAACGGCTGCTTGAACTGAAGACCTTTTCATTTACGGCTTCCAGCGCTCTTTTGCTCAGCGTCTTCCAGCGAAACTGCTGGGATAACCTCTTGATCTGTGTGCTGCTTTTCGCCTTCCGGTTGGGATCGATCGCAGCAGCGCCACCTAGCTTCACCCCCTGCCGGGCTATCGCGGGCAGCCAACCACGGTTTCTTCCCGGGGCTCAGCCGTGGGTCAGGAAGGTCTTGTTTACCGTTTTACCAGCCACCAGACAACCAGCTTTGCCTAGCCGGGTAAACAAAACACCCAGCAGAAAACGACGGCCTCTTCTCTCGCGGACTCCCTCGCTCTCACCACACACCAGCCAACTGACCTACCAACCCACACTCCTTTCCCCCAGGCTGTCTCGTCCAGTGGCCGGCCCCAATTCACGAGCAAGATGTTTAAGAGTCTTCTGGGAACCCAGTCGAGGACTCGATCGTCTGACTCGAGCCGCCATAGACATCGTCGAGATCGCGACGACGACGACGACAGCCGTTCCAAATCCTCATCACACTCTCACCATCGTAAATCGTCTCGCCATCATTCTTCTTCCTCGAAGCACAAGTCCTCACGAAGTGACGATCGTGACGCGGACAGGCATTCGAGCTCAAGACGGTCCTCGCGACGGTATGAGGACGATGACGATGGCGCACGTTCTATCATTGCTCCTAGCGAGATAGCGTCTGAAGCTCCGTCGCGGACGCTGGATGGTGAGAGGAGCACTTTTGGCGACGACCCTAATGACCATTATAAAGAAAGAAGGGCTCGCAGAAGAGGTCATGGTGATGACGATTCGATGCTGGACCAAGACTCGCGAGATCCACGGCGTCGCGAGAGGGAGACATACCCGGAGGAGCTGAGATATCGTGATGATGCCCCTTCCGCGGTAGGCTCTGACTTACGAGATTCTTCACGTCGTGATAGAGATTTATATTGGGGTGAACCGCGACAACGCTCGCGAGACCGATATAACGACGACGACGACGACAGACGAAACAGAAGCAGTCGTCGATATGATGAACCAAGTGCTGATGATAGATACGAACCAGCTACTCGCTCGGAACGACGCAGCAGGACTCTAGATGACCGAGCCATCCCCGAAGGCCAACGGCCAATTGAACCCGCGGGCCGCCGTAGAACTGCAGCTCCTGGTCCTGAGAGCTCGCGGTCTCCCTTGTACCATACTGATACCACCTATCCGCTACCTACAACTTCAGGTCCTGAGGGTATACCGCAATCATCGTATCGTTATCCTCCACCTACATCGGGCTCCTATCCCCCTGCAGATAGTTCTCAGCAACCGCCTTTGATAGGTTCAGCGGCCGAATATTATGGAGACCAGGGCCAGTCGGTTCCGAATCAACCAGGATTCACATCCAGTGCTATCTCACCTTCTGGGCCTGAATACGGTCCTCCTCCAATGCCAATACCCCAATTCGATCAGCACGAAGCTGGACCATCCGGACCACCGCCTCAGCATGGCACTGGCACTGCAGCACTGGGCGGTATGGCCGCCGGGGCAGCTGGCTACGGAATAAATTCAGCCATGTCCGGAGGATCACCGTCCAGCGGACCCCCAAACACATCACCAACTATGCCAGGAAGTATGCCGGCCGATATGCCCTCCAACTCGCTGCCTAATGCACCATCTAACACCCTTCCAGGCAGCTACCATGAATCTCCAACCAATTATGCACCATCTGGACACCCGGATGACCGGCCTCAACACCATTCGTCTTCATCGCACGGGGGCCTTGCCGCCCTTGGAGCGACGGCAGGCATTGCAGCTGCAGCAGGTCTGGCAGCAAATGCTTATCACAATTCACACCACAATTCACACGGTAATGGCCAGCAAATACCGTACTCTCACAGCCAACAACAGAATTATAATGGAGGCTTTCAGCAGGGAAATCTTGCCTATCAAAGACGCCAACAAGGCCCCCTAAGAAAGTTCGTTGACTTTTGGCGAGATCCTGAAGGCGTGGCACTGTACGAAGAATACTCTGAAATCACTGGAACCTGTAGGTACTGCTTCGAGCCAGGAACGACCTCTCGAGATGCGCCACGCAAGCATAATCGATACCGCCGGAGGCCATCCAATGACAGCTTTGGCGGCCGATCCAGAGTCGATAAGCTGAGCCGATATGGTTCCTCTGAAGAAGAAGGCCATCACAAGAGCTCGAACCGCAAGTCTTGGTTGGCTGCTGGCCTGGCTGCATATGTAGGCAAGTCTCTCTGGGACAAAGGTAAGAAGGACCGCCGTGATCGCTCTCCATCCATTCGACGCCCAAAATCATCGTCCTCCTCAAGCGTGGGAGGGAGGGGAGCACCTTCTTATGGGCAGACTACTGTCTCGGAATATTCTCATCCACCGTCTACAATTGGTGGTGGACAGAAACTAGACAGATATGGTTCCCGGAGTGATGTTTCCAAGCCGTCCATGTCAGCCCATTCAAGATCTAAATCTGAAGGACACCGACGCCGGGATCGATCACGGTCATCATCAAGTGATAGCAAGTCTGGCAGATCTGGCCTGAAGACTGCCGCCATTGCAGCTGGTGCACTTGGTACTGCTGCAGCCATGTCATCAGCCAGCCATGCACGTAAAGAGAGACGGGTACGTGCTGGCAACCGGAGCAGATCACCTAGAAAATCTCGAAGACGTTACTCTTCCTCTTCTAGCTCCTCCATGATTGATATCTCTCGCCCTTCGGCCAACAAGGGACTGGCAAGCTTTTCAAACTTCTTTAGCGCACCATCAGAGAAGAGCCGAATGGGCCGAACCGGCCCGCGCAAGAAACAGCGGAATTTGTTTGGCCTTGGATCAACATATTCATCTTCAGATGATGCTGACCTTGCGTTTGGTTCTGGCTTTCTTAAGTCGCGGACTCCAAAAAAAGGGAAAGGCCGGAAGCGGGACGAGGATATCGATCATAAGCTTATAGGCCTGGGTGCCACTGCTGCTGGGCTTGCAGCTTCAGCATCAATTGCAAATGGGAGAAAGCATCATGGTCTGATTGCAGTCAAGGAGCGAAAATCCAAACACGAAGCACCTACCGATAATGTTTGGGAATCTGTGTCTGATGAATCATCCTCTGCTGATTCTGGCCTGGCATATGGAGGGCCATCATCTAACAGCCGAGATTCCTTTACATCTGACTCTGGAACTTCAAAGTGGCGATGGCGATGGGGTTCTTCAAAGAAGAAGAAGAAGGTATCGCAACCCCTGGAATACCCCAATAAACAGGATGGCTATGGACGGAACTCCCAGGCCTCGTTTGCTCCACCATCTAGTACCTACAGCCTCCCGTCCATGCAGAATGTCGACCCTATCCCAGCTTCTGAACAATCGTCGACGCCGTACCGTGATGGACGCAATTCAACTGGTGGCCCATCAGCTTTTGACACAACCAAGCCAATGCTCATTTCTCACTCGGAGAATACGGAACTTGGCCAGCCAAAGCCGGTAGCCCCCATATCTGACTCATTCTACACCCAGGGGGACCATGCAATCAAAAAGCCCAAGCCTACCTTCAAGGAAATTGCCCCTGCTGTGGCAGGTACTGTGGCGGGCGCGGCGTTGATAGGAACAGCCCACGAGTACTATAATGACCACCCCTTAAAGGATTCCAAGGGACCTGCTACAGCTGATGTATCCAAGCCCAAGGATATATCGTCAGCTCAGAGTAATCGAGAGCAGCACGACTCCTACAGTGATGCAGGCCCAGTACAGCATCGGCAGAATCAAATTATGCCACCTCCACCTGTTTCGTTACCAGGTAAACCCGACCAAGGGCCACTGGCGGACAATGTGAAAGTGGACCGGTCTAGAAAAGCAAGGGATGATAGCGACATATCTATGAAGAAAGCAGAACGAAGAAGAAGAAACTCTTCCCCTGCCTTGGAAGACCACTACACTTATGTCACTCCATCAGATCTATCTAAGCGCAGCTCCGCAGGAAAAGGCGTCCATTTTGACTTGACCAAGGAGCAGCAAGACAAGGAGATGCGCCAGCTAGAGCTGGAAGGTGAAAAAGCGGCCAGACGCTACCAGCGAGATGAAGAACCAGCATCAGATCCAGAGAGCCGGATATCCAAGTCCAAACGACTTCATCGTCCTGAGATCTCCCCGCCACTTCCTGATGAAAAGTTCGAGGAGCCTCTTAGTGACAAAGATGCAGAATCATGGTCTATGCCTGCTAGGGTTGCCTTTCCCGTCCTCTCCGGTGCTGCCGCTGTTGCGGCTGATCGCATAATTGATGAAAAGAAGCGCAAAAGGGAGGAGCGCCGCAAAGAACGCCGCGGCTATTCTGAATCTGAGGCTGGATCATCAGCCGTCTCCAGACAACGATTTGATTCGCCTGACCGCCGCTTCGTTGAGGAACCCGGAGAACTAACTGAGAAGCCGCTTCCAAACCCCAAGACCAAGCCAACTTATGAGAACTATGCGACCTATTTCGCACCTCCAGAGCTTCGCCGTGAATCCAGCGCAGAGTCAGCCCCCGAATCAACGCCAGTACCCAAACCCGGGGCAGCAAAATTTCGTGTTATCGAGCCTCGATCTAGCCCACTTGATACCGAGCTGACGAGGGCTGAATCAACCAAGCGAACAAACCTGCCCTGGCCAGTTCCTCACCTGAACCTCATTGAGCCTACGCCACCTCAAAGTAGGACTGGTTCTGTTCTGAGCCATAGTGGTGAGACAAAGGACCTCCCAGTTGCCGATCCCATTGTGACTGTCCCTGAACAAGCTGCTGCTCAGGAAGATCGGGATGATACTACCCATGATAGTGTACGGAATAAAAAAGCTGGACATATTGCAGCCTCCGAACCCCCTCTTTCTGGTGTTCCTGGAGCGGCAAAGAAACTGAGTAGCGATGGGGATATGGAAGTTATCCCTTCCAAGGCTGGGACTCGAGAACTCCCACCCAGCCCCGAAATTCCCTCGCCGCCTCACCATATGCCTGGTGAGTTTGGGGATGACATCGATTTTGCTGCTACACTTGCTGCCGGCACAGCTATGTCAGGGTTTGACCCCTCTATTGTCACCGACAATCCCGCTTATCATCGCCGTGCCTCACCTCCTAGGTCAGAGGGTGGTCATAGGGATATGCAGAAGGAAGCTCCAGTATCCTATGCCCATCACGTTTCTGAGCAGGAGCCACTTCCGCTAGCCAGTAAGGAGGAAGTGCAGGCTGTCCCTGCCCGTCAAATAGAAGAATCTCCGAGTGAAGCCCGTCAAGGTACTTTTGCTCGAGACATGCAAGATCTGCCATCTAAAGATGCCGACAGCTCTCCAGCGCCCGAAACCACAGCTGCAAAGCTCAGCAAGAAAGACAGGAAGAAACAGAAAGCTGCGCAGAAGAAGAGCCGGGATACTGGCGAGAAGGACCTTGAACTAGATTGGGAAGAACAGCCTGCCATTACTCCATCAAAGTCTGCTGAAGCGGACCGAAAAGTAAGGTCTGACAACATTAACGAGCCAAAGGCCGCCAGTCGAGATTTGTTTGATGTAGATGATAAACAGAATAAGGCCTATCGTGACCTTTCTTCCAAGGGAATGGTAAATGAGCGTGAAGAAGTGCCTGGAAATGACAGAGAGACATGGCAAGATGCAGAGGAGGATATACGGCCTCGCGACAGCTCGACTAAACCAGTGGATATAAGCTCTCCAGCTCGCGAGTTCGGCGGTCAATTACCGGATAATAAACCCCATACTTCAATGCCAGGGGATTTTGAGGATGTATGGGCTGATATTGGTCCTGTTGGTGGAAAGGATAAGCCTTCTGTTCCTGCAGACAAGGGTCCAGCGGACGAACCTGAGCTTGCAACCGCTGAGAAATCCAAGAAGAAATCAAAAGGGAAGAGCAAACAGGGAACTGCTGATGAACCTAGCTCTGTCGCAAGCGAGACAGCAGGACCTTCTACGCATAAAATTGAGATAGACGAACCCGTTGATCGGAACGTCGAGTCTAGCACTGCCACGTCTGTTCCCGACATTGTTGGGCTAGAAAGGGGGAAGTCCAAATCAAAGCGGCGCTCAAAACGATATGCTGAACTCATCGATTCTCGGTCAGAGGTTGGCGACACTTCCAAGCCAGATGACGACAATGTATCCGTAGTCTCTCGGGCCAAGTCAGAGGCAGCAAAGGATTCCGCAAAAGGTAGTGATAAGTCTCGGGGTTTCTTTGGACTATTCGGCTCTTCTTCATCTGCGGACAAAAAGAGTTCCACGCACGAAAGGGACCGATCACCTCCGCCATCAGAAGTTTCAACAAGCTCAAAGAAGAAGAAGTCGAAGAAAGATCGCCATGCCGATGAAGATGCCATCAAAGCTGACGACAATGACTTGCCGGCATCACGAGATATTGAACCAGTAAACGCAGATGACGCAGATATTGACAATCAACAAAGGCAGAAAAGTAAAGATCGGAAGAAAGACCGTAAAAATCGATATGAGCAGATAGTCGAATCTGGAAAAGCAAGTGATGATGAAGTATGTAACTACTAATAGGTTCTTTTTTTCTCTTAATAATGCCATTCTTTCCCTCTTTGCTGACAGGAACTCTCAGGACAAGAATCGATATGACACCAGTAGACAAGCAAAGAACGACACTCTAGAGAAAGAGCAGCCCCCCGGGCCTTTTTTAGATGATAGCCCGGGAATAACTTCTGTGCCTGCTGCTACTTTGGAGCAAGCTCCCACTGCCGCTGCTGAGAAAGCATTTGATAGCGTCTCGGCCCCAATATCTACCTTTCCTCTGCCGCTAAACCTGCCGTCTCGTGGCCGAAGCCGTTCTGTTACTCCCTTGCCTGGGGAGAAAATAGTTGATTTGCCTACACAGTCCCATAGCAGACCTTCATCCCGGTCACGATCCCCCCCGGGTACCGCAAAGCGAATATCATGGCGGGGAGGGTTCAATTTTGGAGACCCGAACAGCTCCCCCACTGCAATTCCCATTCAGCTCCGCCGACCACCATCAACCCCTGATAGAGGAGCTCATGATGGCCAGGTTTCTCCGAGCAGGCCTAAATCTGGACACAAGCGACCAAAGTCCACCGAATTCAAGACGAATCGTGAGTTTAGACCATTATGGCTTGTCGAACGGCATACCAGCAAAACGGAACTGCCTGAAGAAGAGACATACCCATCACTTCCCTCTAGTAAATCTACGTCTCGAATGTCGTCGGTCGAAGATTTACGGGCCAAAGCGCTTGAAGACAATGAATCTATGGATATATTCTCAACCCCAAGACGCCGACCATCATTGCATGTTGCTACTAACGACTCTTCTTTTGACGTAGATATCCTAGGTTCTCAGCAAGCCACCCCGACTGCGCATTCCTTCAGACCCCAGGACCGGAAGCCAAAGGAGAAGCCGAAATATGAGTTCCATTCCCCGTCTGAGCTCCTGGAGGGTCCGATGTCGTCTCGATCCGCATTGAGCGATGTTCCACAATCTTCGGATGGCACAGTTATTCCTGACAATAGGGTCCAGGAACTCGAGGTTACGGATCTTCAGAACCTACCACCTCTACCTGAGTCTCCAGTCCACGAAGACCCTAAATCTCGTGAGTTGGATATCACCCCTGAAGTCAACCAGGATGTGCAGTCAACCTCTTATCGTGAGCCTGAAGTAGAAGCAGCAGAAATCCCAGCAGAAACTCGATCAGAAACGATCTCCCTTGAACACCTCCCTCCGCTTCCTGATAGCCGCCCGTCTACTCCTACTGCTGAGCAGGGAGAGGAAACGGAGGAGCTAGTGGAGGATATCGATCGTTCGTCTACTCCCCGGCCGACACATCGTGAACTTGATGAATTCCCAGCCAATATCCCTGCCATGATCTCGGCGGTTCCAGACTCAGGCCATGCCACGCCAACTCAGCTTTCGCCAACATATCGTGCGAGTGAGGCTAGTGAATATGAATCTGTTGATGAGGATCACTTTGTAGATGCCAGTAGCCAGGCACCTATGAGCCCATCTTATCAAAAAGACTTCAACTCACCAATTACACCTACTCAGTTAGCAGACGATTCCGAGCCTCATGGAGCAGTTACCCTTCTCCCTCCAGCTACCGCGGTTTCCGCCTATGGCGTTCCTGATGAAGGTAGCATTTCCAAAGATACAGATTCTGAATCTGTGATGACCGTAACAAAAGATGACAGCTTTGGAGGGGAACTGAAACCTAGTGCTGGAAGTATCAATGATTCTGAACTTGAGCTTCCATCCGAAAAAGCCAAGGAACCTGATGATATGACTGAAGTCCCAGCACCATCGAAATCTAAAAAGAACAAGAAAAAGAAGAAAAAGAACCTTGATGCAGAGCCTACTTCTGCTGCCCAATCTGTAGAACCTGAGGTTCGTCCTGTCGCAGAACCAGCTCCTGAATCAGCTGCTGAACCTGTTTCCGGGAATCAGACAGTAGAAAAGGCCCCTCTAAATATCTCGACCGATACCACCTCATCTACGGCCACTGATCAGGTCCCAAGCGAGGAGCCAGCCTTCTCTACTGGTATTGGCGAAGAAAGCAGCTTGGTATCCGTAAAAGAAGACCCAGTTGCTGGACCAGTCGCCAATAAACCTAAGAAGGGCAAAAATAAGAAAGGACGCAAAAACAAGTCTGCGATAGATTCTGTTGAAGGGCCAAGTCAGGAATCCAATGAATCTTCGGCTAGTATTTCTACCCGGAAGGATAACTTCGCCATCACGCAGGACGAAGGCTTGGGGAATCCTACAAGAGAAGTAGCGGGCGCTCAGTTAGACGACATGGTGATCGATTCAGTACCTGACATCCATTCTCAATTGCAACATGCCCGCCCTGGTATCGTAGATGCCATCCCTCCAATGGCAAATCTTCCTGATACAGAAAAGGACCCTAAAGAAGATACCGTCTCTGGGGAAGTTTCAGCTGAAGATGTTCCTTTACCAGTTGCAGATCTTGAAGAAATCGATGCTCTCAACTTTGTTCTTGATGAACAAGAGCCTACTGCAGCAACCATGGCGCAAATAAATGACCATCCGAAAGATAATTCGGCGTCTCTGCCTCTCAGTCCCGAGCAGAACCCGCAAGATATACCACTCCCCCTTCCTAGTGCAGAGGAAGCCGATCTTCTTGAAACAACGAATGAAAGCAGCGCAAATGAACCGGCTCTACTAGATAGCATTTCAAGTGTTACAGGCCCTTCATTCCCCCATGAACCTCCGGTAACTGAAGTTGCTCCGCGTCTTGCAGATACAGATATACACAAGATAGAGAGCGAGGACAGAGGACAACATGAAGACCCAGAACCTGCTGCAGGGGGCGATGCAAGTCACGAATCAAATTTCCCAACGACTACAGGCCACGGTCAGCTCCTTCCAAAGCTCAAAGAAGATATAGTTCCAACGCCATTTTCTGCAAATCTGGTAGACGAAAAGGGCATTCACAGTGGTACCGACATGTTCTTTGACGCTGCCCGGGATGGGGATGCACTAGCCAAGCACGAACTTCCGGATGAGCTGGCGGACAAGGAGCCGGAACCTTATACCCCTGCCATTAAGTCTGAGGAGCTTGCAGAGCCTGAGCCTAAGCAGAAGAAAAAGAAAGGTAAAAAGGGCAAAAAGGACCGCAAGAATTCTGCATCGCTTGACAACATTGAAGCATCAGCATCTACGGAACAGCCACTTGCGGAATCACTTGAAGTACCGGTGAGATCTAATGAAACGGAGGAGGCTCCAGCTGCCGCTCGGAATGAAGAGACTGTTGAGCAACCGTCCATTGAAGAGGGATCTCTCTGTGCTAAAGGTGCCGAGGCTTTACCCTTGTCAACAAACGATGACGCTAACGCGGCCGAACCTGGAGGCATAGCCAATGATACACCACCACATATTCCTGGCGACAACAGCTCTCAAGATGTGCGGTCAACGTCGAAGCAGTCCAAGAAGCAAAAGAAAAAGGACAAGAAAAAGCAAGCATTGCTGGACAGTACGCTAGATGAGACTGTTCCTGAGGCAAGCAACGTCGAAGAGGAGACTGAAAAGAGCACATTGGCGGTTCATGATAAAACAACAGCTACCGAAGAAAGCGGCCAAGACCAGCCAGTAGATAAGGCCATTGTTACTCCTGTTCTCTTCGAAGAGCCGAAGGGTGCCCTCGTTGACATTCCGGTCGATGAAGAGCCGCCCAAAGAGGATACATTGTTGACTGGTGCTAAGCTCGAAGTGCCTACTCAGGTAGACGTAAGGGACGAAAGAGCTGTCGAGGAAGACTCTAACATCAGCAAAGCCACCGAAGGAAGTGAAGCCATGCGATTCAATCTCCCTCGTGAAGAAGCGAAATTGCAAGCAGAAACCATTCCATCCACTGGGGAAACTGCAGTTAAACCTGCTAAAGCCAAGAAGGATAAAAAGGGGAAGAAGGGCAAAAAGAATCGGGAAGTCCCATCTTTAAAAGATGAAGATCAGAGTTTGGAGAAAACCAAACCTGCCGATGGGCAATCGTCGATGACTCTGGAGGCTGAGCCGTCTACCCTAGGAAGCCCCCCGGCCGAAGAAAAGCCCACGGAACCTGTCGGCGGTCTACCAATGGATGCCAATGACGTCCCTGTGGAAACTCATGTTGAAAACGCATTAACAAGCAAGGAAAGGAAAAAACGCAAGAAGAACCGCAGTGTATCAACTATTGATGAAGCCCAGCCAGCTCAGAAATCCTCTCCGCCAGATGTTCCTGAAGTTGATACTGAGGCTCAAGGCTCTGTTCAACTGGAGGTCCAAGATGATCATCAGAACACTGAAGTCTCTGAGCCTTTGGCTGAAGCACCATCAGTCGTTGATAAGCTACTAACTGAGCCTGAGCCTATTGAAACCTTGCATGAACAAGGACTAGCCAATGACAACATCCCAATGGATTCGCAGGCCTCGGAACAAGTAGCCGAGCAACCACTAGGTGTCGACGGATCGAGAATGGGATACCAGCCCTTGGAGCCATCAACCAGAACTGCTTCAGAGATTAACGATACACTTGAAGGGCCACAAGCCTTGGAAGCCCACAAGAATGAAAATCTTCAGGAAACTGACCCCCGGTCATTGGAATCTTCAACTTTGCATCAGCCTTTGCCCTTTGAATCTACGCCGCAACCTTCAGTCGAGGAGCCATCTGGAACAATTGAAGAGTCCCCTGCACCTGCCGATAAGCCCGGGGTATCAGAGCCCCCAGGTGAGAAACCAGCAAATTCCGACGAACTTCCAATGGAAGCGTCTGGTGATAAGTCTCTACAAGCAAAGGGTAAAAAGAAGAAAAATAGGAGTCAATCGCAGTCTTTGGACAAGGAACCCCAAGCCGTTGAATCGTCATCTTTAATTCAACAGTCATCAATAGAGACTCCGCGGGATGGGCCGTCTGATCCCGATAAAGACGAATCAGCAGAACAGCGGGATGATGAACCGCTTGAAACTTTGGGAAACAGCGAAGTAAATGTTCAGCAGGACATGCTAACCGAGCCATTAGGAGACAAGCTGCGGTCAGTTGACGTTCCATCCTCAGAAGTTCCTGTTGATACCCCTCTCGCCCCTAAGGAAAAGAAGAAGAAGAGGAAGAAGAAGGGTCAATCAATATCCATCGACGAGGAACCAAAAGCCACAGAGTCCAGAGCTCCTGTTAATGATTTAGGGGCAGACCCTCTTAAAGATGTTCCAAAGGAAACCTTGCGGGATGTCGAAGCTCAGGAGGATTTGCATGTGGATAAACATCTTCAAACTCGGGAAGAGGAGACTCCAAGGCCTCAGAATGTCGGCCATCAAGACACGGAGCCACCTGCCCCCATTGAAGATTCTTCCGCCCAAACTCTCCAGGATATGCCTTCAGAGTCCCAACCGTACGAGAATATGGCGCTTGTTGAAGACACACCGGTAGACTCGGGTTCTTCTAAAACACAACAAGGTGGACCTACTGATATTCTCCAGGACAGGCAGCCAGAAACCCAGCAAACTGGGGACTCCCATTCCATTGAGGGTGAACCCAGTACAACTCTACAGGACAAACGGCCTGAAGTCACGGAGTCTGCGGAAGGCGAGCAGCCAAAATCCATCCCATCTGATGTTCTAGAGCTTGAACCTAAGGACATTATAGATGAAAACCAACAAGAACCCAAACTTTCTGATCCCCGGGGTCCACTCCCCGCTGAACCAACAGACGACAAGCGACTAGATGCCCACCATGTTAGCATTCAAGAAGAGCAAGAAGCTGCACCCGTTGTCCCTCACGAGGTACAGGAACAATCTCAAATTGAAAGCTCTGAACCAAAGGTTGAATCCGCCGAACTTGAGGATGACAGTTGTCTCAAACCCCAAAGTGATCAACCAGCTGAGAACCAAAAGGGTGATGCAGTAGAATCTCACGAAGAACAATCAACAGACATTGTGGACACAGCTTCTGTGGAGCCGCCAATTGAGTTGACTTCCACACCTAAAGATAAGAAGAAAAAGAAGAAGAAGAAGGGTCAACCCAAAGCTCTAGACGATGATACTGAAGTTATAGAAACACTAACGACTGTTGATCAACTCCCTGCAGACACTGTGGACCAGCCTGTACCAGAAACGCCAATCGAAAAGCCTCTTACTGCGAAGGAGAAGAAAAAGCTGAAGAAGCATCAAAAGAAATTGTCTCTGGAGCAGGAATCTCAACCAGTACCAACGCCTGGGGTTGTTGATACACCCTCCGTGGAAACCCAGAAAGAACAAGACTTGGAGGTAGACACAAGTTTACCTTACTCCGCGGATACCCATGCCAAGCAGCCTTTGCTGGACCAGGGGATTGAAAAAGACCAGGAGACACCACATTTGGAAGAGCTACCTATACCCAAGGAGGCAGGGCAACCTTCCGAAACTCTTGCCGCCAAGCCCTCAACTCAAGAGCCCCTAGCGATAGGTAACGACTTGCCAGAGCAACATATCGACAAACCTCTAACTGCGAAGGAAAGGAAAGAGAAGAGGCAAGAGAAGGCAACAACTTCTTTGGAAGATGAGCCTGTGGCCAAAGAGGAATCAGTTTCTCGTGAAAGTGCCCTAGATGACGCATTCAGCACTGAGCCGGTACCAGAAGAGCAAACTCCTGAGAAACCTCTCTCAGCTAAGGAAAAGAAGAAAAAGAAAAAGAAGAGCCAGGAGGATCAAGCTGCGGGAGAAGAATTTTCAGCTAAGCCTGAGGAGGCCCCAGAGACTTCGGAAAGTACGTCAGTCGAATTCTTGACCCAGGAGGCGCAGGATGTTGATAACACTCGGGCAGAAGCTCCTTTAGAGCAGCCTTTGACTGCGAAGGAAAAGAAGAAAGGGAAAAAGGGCAAGAAATCGAAGCAATCTGTGGGTTGGACAGATGAGCTGCCTCAAACCCCCCAGGGGGTTGAAATACCGAGGGAATGTGAGACAGAGGCCTCAATTCCAACCGAATCTACTGCCACCACAGCAGTTATATCTTCGGCTGAACCCTCGCAGGAAAATATTGAAGGCAAATCCCAAGGCCCGAAGGAGCAGCCCACCGACGTAGCTTCCACCCAGCCAGGCATGGTAGAAATGGATATCGGACGCACTGATCCCAGAATGACTGAGCCACAAGGAGACGGCGGTGAAGTTGAGACTGGCAATCCAGACGAGGACGGTAAAGAATTTCAACTCTCTAAATCTCAGAAGAAGAACAAAAGTAAGAAAAAGGCTGAAGTTTCTTGTTGGACTGATGAAATTCCGCCTACGCAGGTTGACAATGGGCCTGCAATCCCTCCTACAGACCTTGAATCCCAGCAACGATCGTTACCCTTTGATGAGGAACCTCTCACACAACCTGACACCGCCACAAATGCCTCGGATGCTCTACGAAATGACGCCTTAGACAATCTTCCTGCTCCCGACGCGGACCTGGCTGTATCGGAATCCAAGCCATCACACTCCCTAACTAATGTTGATGGCCAGCCCGAGGATGCAACCATTGTTGAGGAGAAGCTTATGGAAACACCAGTTAACGATGCCACTAGGCCCGATATGGTTTCCTTGCCGGAATCAGTGGGAGAAACCACAGAACAACATCTGGCCCCTGAGAAGACTCGAGAAGGTATCAAACCATCCATGGAGATTCAAAGCACCGGACCGGGGCCATCTCTCGATGATCAAATCATGGAAAACATCCAAGAGAGTGCCACTGAGAATCCTGCCGATGAATCGCTATCTGACAAGAGTAAAGGCTTATCATCAACTGGTCTAGGAGATGCCCTTACCGAACCTTCAATACCTGAACTACAGGATCAGTCGACACCAATCCCTCCATCAATTAGCTTATCGTCAAGACCAGATGCCGAGGGTAGGCTAGTGGACTTGCGTGGGGCCGGAGCATCAGTAGATACAACATATTCTGAACCCATCAAGGATCAGGAAATCCAGGTTAGCAAATATGAAACCAAAAATCCAGAGACTGGACCGATTGATTTCACAATTTCGGAGAAGATTTGTGAACACCCGCCCCCAGAGCAGTTCCAAGCCGAAATCTCTGATGCCATGCAAGAGACACCGACCGAGCTACCCAAACCGGAAGAACATGGCCTTGCCCTTCTATCCACGGAACAATCACCAGCTGATGACAATGATTCCGCAGCTACCCCTTTAAATCGCCATACCACTGATGATGTCCTGCTCAGGACTATCCCTCAACTTCCAACTGTGTCTGATGAACTCCCAGCCCGAGATACAAGTCAGATGTCCAAGAAGGAGAAAAAGAAGAAAAAGAAAAAGGGTGTGGTGTTGGAGGGAGAACCTGCTGTTGCCCCTGAGTTACCAGACATCAAAATGCAAACTTTACCTGAGGAACCTAGCGCCCCAGAATCTCTCATTGCCGATATGAAGGAAGAGCCACTGCGAACGCTTTCGAAAAAGGAGCAAAAGGCTGCAAAAAAGAAAGCTCGCGGAGCTGCAGCTGATGTCGTCAAGTCAGGTTTCAAGGAGGACGTAGAAGCAGTTAATTCTACCCCAAATGTCCCTAAAATCACAGCTGACATTACCGAAACCACCGATTTCAACAAAGTTGATGATGCTCCAACGACAGAAGAACCTGAAGTCGGTATCGAGAAAACTCATGGATTGGAAACACAGCCCATTTCTACGGTCATGACAGTTGATTCTGCTGGAAAAGATATGGTAACTCTACCTATTCCACCTTTTGTGGACGACAACATAACAGAGCCCGAGCCAGTCGGAGCAGCGGCAGAGATCAGCCATAAACCTACATGGGATGAAGGCTCAGGACCAAGAAAAAAATCAAAGAAACAAAAGGAACGTACTAAAGGTACGATTACTTCTCAAACGGAGACAGATGTCCCAGGCGAATTGAAAGATCCTGAACTAGAAATACAATTGGTGAGGGAAGAACCAGCTCAGCAGCCAGTTTTATCCGGTCAATCTTCTAAGAGAAATAAGAAAAAGAAAAAGAAGGATGTTCGAGGTTTGAGTTGTGATGTTGAAGCCCAAGCTGCGGAAGAAAAAGAGATTGAAGCACATACCATCGATGCGCCTGTCTGTCCCGACGTTGATATGCCTGTTGCTGGCGAGGCTGCAAGCCCTAAAGAGGATGAGGTATGGCCAACTATTGACTGGGATCATATCCATGATAATGTATCTAATACTGTTCCGTACGCTCAGGTTAACAACGAACGAGAGATGGACACGGCGTCGTTGGATCTTCAACTTTCTGGTGACCATGAAGTCATCAATGATACCCCCGAAATTCAGCACACAGTACTCCCCAAGACAATGACACCAGGAATTGGAGACTTCAGTGAAGATACGGCTCTTAAAGGTGATGACCTTCCGGAAGAAAAACCAGTAGAAACTTTCGCTGGTGAAACTGGACAAAAACCAAAGGGAGAGAGCATGAGCGAGATTCATGATACCAGGGCCCCTCAATCAGCAGCGGAAACACTGGTCTCTGGCGGTGGAGCAGTGGAAGAGCGTGGACCGGACCAAGACGTGCCCTTTGGAGAGAAAATTGACGCAAATGTTGTGCCCACGAGCCATCAAACATCCCAGAATGTAATAGATTCGGCTATGGAGATTGATCGCGGCTTTAAGGAAGACTCGCAACCAGTAGCCATGGAAAGTGCAGCTGCGGATGACAGTACCAATAAAGATCTGCCAATGAAAGACTTGGGTGCAGAGCCCTCAGTCGAACAAACAACAAGTGGGTTCCATGATGCAAAAGAGCCAGCCATGGCGCTATCACAGGAAACCCAAGGCACAGAACCCACCTTGGACACGGGAGCTTCGCCGGTGGAAACCGAGAATCCCCCACAGTTAGCAGACAAGGGAGAAACGGCAGTACCTTACGACATTTCTATCGGCCCATTGCAAGGTGAAAATACCTGGTCATCAACAGAGGGGAAGGGGGAAAAGGTGAAGAAGAGCAAGAAATCCAAAGGCAAGGGGAAGGCACTCGAGAAAGACAAGGCTGAGACTGAGACTCCGTTGTTTGAAACACAGGAGCTTCAAGCTCCATCAACTGCAAAGCATGAAATGACTGAATCAGTCGAGCCTGCCACTGGCCTGACCCTAAAGCAGCCAGAGGAGGAGGCTGTACCAAGTAAAGAGAAGGGAAAGTCCAAAGCGAAGGGTCTTGTAGGAGAAGACCTTGGATGGACCGAGGCCACAGATATAGGAAGTCAAGACCTAGCCATACCTCAACAGGATCCTCTAGACAGCCCTGATCCATTGTCTGAGCTTGTACCTGAGTTTGAATCAGGGCCCTCAACAAAGCCACCTCCAGAGGATGAAAGTGCTTTTCTTACAACGGACGAAAAGGAAAATAAACCCAAGAACAAGAAAAACGAAAAGCCAGCGGTAGTTGAAACTGAACAGCCCGAAAACTTACCGCCCCCCATATCTGTTCTTGAACCAAAAATTCCAACTGAAGTAACTGCGACAACTCCAAATGCTGCAAGGGAGGAGGCTCTTGAACCAGAAGCCGAATTTCTCCCTAATGTCACCAAGAGGAAAGGAAAGAAGACCAAAGCTAAGGGAAAACGTCCAGGAAACGTCGAATCTACGATTGAGGCAGGGGAAAGGCACTCAGAAGTGACTCGTGAGCTATCAAGGGAGCCAGAGGAGCTCGTCAAATCCAACGAGCCTAGTTTTTTGTCCACAACGGGCCCAGGGGGCGGACCAGAAGAAGATATCTCACCCTCAGTGACAAGCAAGAATGTGAAGAAAAACAAGAAAAAGAACAAAATGCAACTCTCTGAGGATCTAGTCGCTGATACCACAAAAACACAGCTACTGACACCTGAGCCTGAGCATGCTAATAAACGTGCATCCTTAGAATCATTAGAGGCGCCTGACTGGCCGCGAAAACATGAGCCACACCCTGGAGATGACAAGGCAGCACGGCAGGGTACCGGTACATCAGAAGACTTGACGATCTCTCAGGCTCTTGATATCGGTGCCCCTGGGAATGAAACTTCTGGCGCGGATATGAAGCCGGTCAACCAGGCGCCTGAGGATGTCCAAGTGTTAGACAAGTCAATGGCTGAGCCCGAGGCAATGATACCGACTCCTAAACGTGAATACAATGACGACCCTTTTTCAGTTGAATCAAGCTCCAAGGAGCGTTCGTCGGCTCTGTTATTCCACTCGTCACCATCCACTCGAGACTTCGGCTATATGACTCCAGCAACCCATGAAATACACGACCAGCGCGAAGAACGTCCATCTACGCCTACTCCAATGCATCTACACAAGTCTATAGAAACAGACAAGCCACTGGATCACGCTGATGACACAACTCCCCACGCACTCCTCTCTACCCCTGAGAAGGAGATTTCAGGGCCAACCACGGCCAAGAATATTGCGCCTAAGGCCACCGAGCAAGCTCGACCATCTCTCGAACCTCCATCTCTCTTCGGAGGACCCTACGGACTGGCTGAACGGGAAAGGTCTGTCTCTAGATCGGTATCTCCTCCCAAGACGCCGCTGGGAACGATCGAGGAGCACTCGGCTATATCCGCGCCGTACGAAGCCCAGAACCCTCCAGCCTTCCCCCCGCTGACCCCGGACGCTGCCCCTGCTAGCCGCGGGCCTGAGAAGAAGCAGCAAGCCCAGCCACAGACCTGGGCGACCCCGGCTGTCAACCCAGTCTACACCCCTGAATCGACTCCTCCCAAGCTACGTCGGGTTAAGAGCCGCCGCAGCTCCGACCTTAAAGCGGCGAGCGAACGTGACTTCCGGCGCGGAAGAACTCGCACTCCGTCTCCCAGCCTCTCGCAAGAGGAGCAGGAATATCAGGAAGACGAAGAAGCGCGCCAACTTCCTTCATCCTCAACGTATGACCCAGTCACAGACAAGGGCAAAGCGCCGCTGCGAGGCATGGCTGCCGACGTCTATGTAAGTTGACGACATCATCTATGGCTCCAAGTAACCAGTTCTGTCGCTAACACATCTCCATAGGAAGGATGGGGCGATGTCCAGGGTGCCCCGCCGCTCTCACCTACTCGCCCGCCCAGTGTGCGCCGGCGCCGCAGTCTACAGCGCCTCCAGGAGCTCGAAACTCGTCTTGACCAGCTTGTATCGGAAAACCGCCTCCTAGGCTCCTCCAAAGCCGCCGCCGAAAAGGCAATTGAGAGCCATGCCGTCGCTCAACGTCAACATGCGCGCGCACTAGAGGCACGTGACCAGACAATCCAAAACAAGGAATTGGAGATACAACAGCTGCAGAAGTCCTCAGACTGGCTTAAGAAGGAGATTACCAGGCTGACAGAAGTCAACGAAGGGCTTGCTGCTGCCAATGCTAGCTATGCGGCCTCCCGTGGCCTCGACGGTGGCAACCAATCGAACTACAAGGAAGAATGGGAGAAGTCGCAGCGAGAGCTGGAGAAGGTTCGTGCGCAATACGCACAATTATCCTCAGGCCTAGAGCAAATGGTCAAGCATGAAGTCGGCACTGCGCTCGCAGATAAGGACGCTGAAATCCAGTTGCTGCGAGACAACTTAGCTGATGCCCAGGACAAGATCAAGGAACTTCAGGAACAAATCCAGGCCTCAGCCAAGGATGACATTCTTGTCTTCCACGACGAGGATTACTTCGACAATGCCTGTCAGAAACTATGTCAACACGTCCAGCAGTGGGTCTTAAGGTTCTCTAAATTCTCAGATATGCGCGTTTGCCGCACCACCAGTGTCCTCCGCGACGAGAAGATTGTTGACCGATTTGAGAATGCAATTCTTGATGGAACCGATGTCGATACTTACCTTTCCGATCGTGTTGGGCGAAGAGATGTGTTCATGTCCGTTGCCATGACTATGATGTGGGAGTACATCTTTACGCGGTACCTCTTCGGAATGGACAGAGAGCAACGACAGAAGCTGAAGACCCTCGAGAAACACTTATCCGAGGTCGGTCCACCAAATGCTGTTCACAAATGGCGAGCTACTACTTTGACTCTTCTCTCCAAACGGCCTTCTTTCAAAGAGCTTCGCTCACAAGATACCGAAGCTGTGGTCCAAGAAATCTACCGCACCCTCTCAAAACTACTTCCACCCCCTCATGAATTAGAGAAAACTGTCCTGGATTCTCTTCGCAACGTGATGCGGTCCGCAGTCGATCTTTCAATCAAAATGCGCACCCAACGTGCAGAATACATCATGTTACCCCCCCTCCAGCCAGAATACGACACCAACGGTGAACTCCTCAGAAAAGTCTACTTTAATGCTGCTCTTATGAACGAACGCAGTGGCGAAACAACATCGAATGAAGAGCTAGAAGCACAGCGTGCAGTTGTTCGCATGGTCCTTTTCCCTTTGGTTGTCAAGAAAGGCAGCGATGAAGGCGATGGCGATGAAGAAATAGTCGTTTGTCCCGCCCAGGTCCTTGTTGCAAGGCCTCCAAAAGAAAGGAAGTCGTCCAAGGGCCTGAGTGCCGATAGACAAAGCATTCGGTCGACTCAAAGCTTCCCGTCTATTAGTATGGCCCCGAGCAACCCGAGTAACATAATGTGAGGCGTCACACTCTCATTAACTCGTTCACTCCGGTATGCTCTTGATAACATTGCCTCCTTGCACACTCTCACGAATACATTGAAACATGGGAAATCACGGCGTTTTTGAGGATCTTATCTTTCATATCTTCTTTCGGATACAGAGTTTGGACGGGATGAACAGGATCGATATCCGGCATTTGGGTACTTTACACGGAGTTTCGTTAATCTTTTTTGTTTTTCTGTCTTTTTTTCCTCTTTTTTTTTCTTCACTTCATGTTCCAATATGTTTTAACTAATAATGGCTCTCTTTTGTTACTTGGATAACGATGACGAGGCCCACGATGTCTTGCACAACACATTTCTTGTATTTAATTTTGGTAACAAGAGTTGTTAATAGATTTTATGACCTTCAACTCTGGCTGCTTCACTTTACACTTTTCGCCGGCAAGCAACAGCCTGTTCTGATACCGGATCAGCAATGCAGTTTAATCGTTCCAAGCCGATCCCCAGGTCCGACAGGTTGAGCAGCATGACACAAAACAGAGATGATGCATAACACCTGGCCAATGATAGGGTGGCACTTCCGCCGCCGGCTGCATGGAAGAAGAATCCGGGCCTTGCAGGTGGAACTTGATACCCGAGTCAGCCTGGGGCTGTAAATTAGGGTTTGAACCGGCACTACCAGCCAGCGAAAAACCCTTCAACCATCGACGTCATCCTTTGGGTTGTCGATTGCTAGCAACCAAACTCCAACTCATCTCCCTGTTCCATGCCGAACTTCACCCCTTTTCCCACTTGCCATCAACCTGCATACGGCTTTAAAGTACCCTAAGTTCGTTAGGATCTCGGCCGGGACTCCGCAGATGATATTCACCATCTCCGTAGTCAAAATCTCTTCCTCAGACGGTCCAGCCTAAAGATGGATCCCACCAACAGTGTCATGGGGGCAGAAAGAAGTACGCCCAAAAAAAGAAGACACAGAGCTCCCAGGAAGAAGCGGAACAGAAGACCTTCCTTTGCTCCAGCTGGTGATAACTCTCATTTCCAGTCGCCGCTCAGTCGAGTCGACACGCAACCAAATGAAGAGCACGAAGATACAAAGGATGCTTCTCTGACAGAGACTCGTCCATGCCCGTTCTACAACCTTGGAAGGTCTGGCGGGGGAAATCTCAGTGAGACCAGCCTTGAGAGTGAAGCCTTACTGGATCACCGGTAAGCCAACCTCCTAACAACATGCTCTTTTCAGTGACCGTCGTTTTTCAAGCTGGTAATGCTAATATTTACTCATAGAAATCAACCCATGATGCGCCCGCGCCGAGAGAGCAGACTAGCCCAGAGCTTTCGTCCCGACCAACTGCCCGTTGAATCCCCTACCAGCTCACGTACAAAAATACGCAGACACGAAACCTTGCCAGAGGACGACTTCGCCATCACAGACGACCGTTCGCCGTTGTTAAATTCATCAGCACAGAATGGCGGTGCTCTCCGGGGTTATGGATCTGACTTAAGATCACCTTTTTCTATGCCACCAGGTATGGGCAGCCCAACATCAAGGCGGTCACCACAAAACAGCTATACGCCTGATGCCTTCTTAGCTTCGAGGCAGGGATACGATGTCAACAACCCGCCTTCTATGCCCGGAAGCCCAAAAATCATGCCTAATAATATGGGCTATGACGAAACAGTAATAACAGGACCTGAGTTCGTTCGCCAACAGTCACCAGAAGCGCTGAGCTGCCACAGTCTACCCATGGATGCAGTAGTCAATGTGGATACAGACTCGAGAAGGCCAGGATTACAATCCAGACATGGATCAATGTCGCGCTCTCCGGCGGACCTACAGCGCCGCCGAACACTTACTCTTCCAGTGGAAGAAGATGTATGCTTCCCTGCTAGTGGCCTTTCAGATCTCGGCGAAGAAGATCTCCAGTCACATATTCCAACCGGTGGAGATACCCGTGAGCGTAGACGGCGGTCACGGAGAGTATGGCCCGACCTTTCAGTGTTGGATGAATGGAGCCAGCATGAGAAGGAGGCTCGCAGTGGTGGAACCCGTTCCAAGAGAATTGATGAACCAGTGCTCATCGGGGGGAGACTAAGAACTCGAAATCTGGCGTGGAAACAAGATGAAGAAGAGGAAGCACCGTACCGTTTCACTTATTTTAATGAAGATTTTCAAAGCACCTTACACAGCCAGACACTATCCGAACTTGAACAACCTGGCCAAACTTTCCGAGACCTTTTCATTCCAGAACCTCCACTACTAGAAGACGATTCTTCGGATGAAGATGATTCCCCCCCTTATAGCGGTACAACAAGCCGTGATAAACACCCATCTATATCTACAAATGCCAACCACAACACAAACAATCTTCCAGACCTCCTATCAGACAACCCGGATAGCACATCCCCACAGCCTACCAATGGCAATAGCCGAATTCCTAGCCCTAAGAAAGAGCCGCGATATGGACCCCGGCCTACCTTCTGGCTTGATGTTCTCAGTCCCACTGACAGTGAAATGAGAATCATTGCTAAAGCATTTGGAATACACGCCTTGACTGCCGAAGATATCATGATGCAAGAAGCACGAGAAAAGGTTGAACTGTTCCGGAATTACTACTTCATCAATTACCGTACCTTCGAGCAAGATGTCAACAGTCCTGATTTTCTCGAACCCGTGAATATGTACGTGGTGGTTTTCCGAGAGGGTCTTCTCAGCTTCCACTTCTCTCGAACTCCTCATCCAGCAAACGTCCGCCGAAGAATCCGTCAACTCAAAGATTACTTAATCCTGAGCGCCGATTGGATATCATATGCTATCATTGACGATATCACTGACGTTTTCGGCCCTCTCATCCATGCTATTGAGGAAGAAGTCGACGAGATTGATGACAAGATCCTACGCCTACATTCCGACGACAAGGAAATAGGTTCTGATCAAAACAACGAAAAGACTGCTGCTTTAGAAGAAAGTGGCTCTGGAACCAATATGCTTCGCCAGGTCGGTGCATGCCGTAAGAAAGTGATGGGGCTTTACAGGCTTCTAGGCAACAAGGCAGATGTTATCAAAGGGTTTGCAAAACGCTGCAATGAGTACTGGGAAGTTGCCCCGAAGTCTGAAATTGGACTCTACCTGGGTGACATCCAGGATCATATCTTGACTATGACAAGCAATTTAACTCATTACGAAACGTATGTCGGTCCCATCCCCTTCGTGTCCTAAGGTCGTTGTACTGACTTTGAATCCTAGACTGCTCTCCCGTGCGCATTCAAATTATCTTGCTCAGATAAACATCCGAATGAACGAACGACAAGAACAAACAGCCGATGTCTTGGGCAAGCTCACAGTACTCGGCACCATTGTCCTTCCAATGAACATAATCTGCGGCATGTGGGGGATGAACGTCAAGGTTCCTGGACAGGACGTTGAAAGCCTCAACTGGTTTTGGTCAAGTATGTTTCCAGAGCATCTGATTTTAGTCCACCAATCACCCATAGGTGCTGGCTGCTAACACTTCATTATAGTAACTGCCGGACTGGTGCTTTTTGCAATTGTCTGCTTCTATGTCGCCAAGCGCGTTTACCGCATCGTGTAAACAGCATAGTTATATATATACCGCCGGGAAAGGGATCCCCACCCCCCCCCCCCCCCCCCCCCGTTCCCTATCTGGATACCATTTTGTCGCATTCCCTTTTTGCATGGTGTAAATGGTAAGCGCACGAGTACGGTTTGGATTTTTTTGAAGCATGGCGGCATGAAGTGTTGGATTGGAATCCGACTGATTAATATTTTTGACAATCTACGGGGATTTTTATATGGTTATTCGTTCTTCAGAACCATTTACTTTACCAGTTCGACCGTTGGTTTATACGAAAAGTTGAGTTAGAAACATTTTATATTTCTTTATCAGTCACCCCTAGAACCAATGTTGAATATTTTCTTCCTACTGATGAGGACCAAAATGGGTATATATTAAACAATGTGGACTTCGGGACTCTATGGATATACCTCCGTGATGTCATTCCATTCGACTTGTAGTTATATCATATGTTCCGTTCACATTCTGCTTGAATCTGCTGTAGTTATATTTGTATTCATGGTAAACTTGTTCCACTTAATAACATAGGAAAAGATGAAGCAGGTAAGGACATAAAAAGAGGCACTGTTAGATGGAGATCTTCAACTGCACCTTCTTGCTATGCCTCATTTGCTTCGGCTCTTAAAGGAGTGTGCTGTTGAGATGGCGGCAAAAGCCGATGCAGAGGCCCAAAGTTAGTACAAAAGAGATTGAAAAAGAAACCCCCGGCTTGCGCCCATAATTCCCCAATTCCCCGGTCTATTTTGTTGTCATTGGTGTTGTTGTCATGATGTTTCCCCCAGCAATGTCAAAGAAACACGGATTTTTCCCTTTTTACGGGAGCATATACATAGAAACAAACGCAACGACAAAAAATATTAAAGAGTAAAAAAAAAAGATAACAAAATCAAAAGCCATTAAAACAGCTATGCATAGTAACAGCAAGCAACAGGGGTATAAAGTGTTTTGATATAAAAATCGCTTAGAAAAAAGAAGAAAAAAGAAAGAAGAAAAGAAAAAAGAGAGAAGCAAAGTAGGCTCAGAGTGATAAACTCAAGGCCTGTGGAGAATCATCAGATAATAATGCGCGCAAGATGGTTCTCTTTTGCAAAATGAAGAGATAGAAAATTCGTTAAAATATAATCAAAAGTTCAAAGGTAGTCGTACAGACGATCTACAGCTGGGAGATCTTATTACCCGCTCAAGGCAAGAGGGTCGGCATGACTAAAGAGGTCGAGGTTTCCGTGAACGCCTTAGCCGTAACTGTCTTCGTGGGAGCGGTCGGAGTAAGGGTCGATGTCGATGTTGGCTTTGCATTGCCTTTGTCAGGTAGAACGGCAACTTTTGCACTGACGGGCGCGCTCTGGATTATCGAGCTTAGCGGAAGTTCATATCTTACAACGCCCCGAACAATTAACTCGAAGGGGTGTTGCTGGATTTTCTCCCAGCGCAAAGAACCACCTTCCTCAGTCCTATTTCCCGGTTTCGGGACACGGATTTGAGCGGTTGAGTTGGAAGCAAGGTGTTTCCAAGGCGAGGGAGTAAACGTAAGCGGGGAATCAAGGTGGAAAACCCGACCAAGTAGCATAGTTTGTGGATTGGGGGCAGAAGGATCATGGATGGGGTCAGTGCCTTTATCAACATTTCCTTCAGCTCTTTGTCGTTGCTCAGCTTCAACGTCGAATCCTCTCGCAGCGAGAGAAAGGATAGCTCGCGACTTGCTATCGCCTGTACGAGGCAGAAGCCTCGTTTCCCCCAAATCCATTTCCTCCACTTCCAGGAATTTGCTCTTCGCAAAAATGTTCACATCTAGGTGGTTGACGGTCAGAGTAAAAAGGTTTGGATTGACCGCTTGAACATCAAGGTCCATCATGAGCAAGGCTTCTGAAGCAAGAACATTCTGAATTCCTCGAATTTGTACATTGGTTAACGTCTTGGTCACACCGACAACAAATACGGCAGTTCCGGCCCCAAGGATAATGACAAGGACAAGTAGAAGTGTGCAGAGAGTAGCTCGGGCGAACCATCCGCGGCGTCGTTCTTCCATGTACTCTAGTTGTCGAAGGCTTGAACTGCCAGGTCGCCGACCGTGGCGGGAGCGAATGTTACGTCCATTAGGGCCATTCACCAAAGGGGTACGTTCATCATCAGCACCCTCTGCGTCAAAGTCGTAGCCATAGTCACCATCTTGTTTAGCGGAAAGCCGATGGGGTGCGCTGTTGCCATTTACTGACAAATATCGAAAGCCCTTGGACGTCGGCACCTGCTGCGAAGAGAAGAAACGTGCGTGGTCGAATAACGATGTATTTGCTCCATTGCGAGCATGTCTGCCAGTATGATGCCTGGTTGTATGAATATTATGGCCGTTAATTCGTGAGCTGCCACGTCCGGAAGACATAGTATCGTCGCCGTCAAAAGTGTTGTAGGTATTGTTAGTAAACTTCATGCTTCGCTTGCCAGAAATTCCATGAAAACCGGGAGTGTCACGAAGGGCAGATCGAGTGCGGCCACCGTACTGGTCAAGTTGACTGACGGCTGAAGCGGTCGAAGGGGTCCGAGAATGATACCTATGCTGGCGGGCTGGATGAGGGTCACGAGGATTAGATTCATAGACAAACGTCTCCGCAGAGTCGGAAGAGTCCGCATCATCCACTGCACTAGCGACCTTGGCTTCGAAGATATCCGCCTTCGAGGACACTGGACAAAGGTTATCAGTACGTTGTCTAACAATGAACAGCATATATAGGAAAAGCCGACTTACTCCCTCCGGGTGGCACTGTGGTTTTCCTAGATGCCTTCTTCTTTTCTTTCTTGGGCCGGATAGTCTCATCACTTCTGCGTTCTCTCAATGTGCCAGTTCCTCCACGTTCAGTCGCTGGCCCGCCTAGGGGTACCTGTGGAACAGAGCTAACTGTCTCGGTCTCTACAGTCATGTTCGTCATGGATATCTCTCCCGGCTTTCCGCGAGCAGAGCTGAGCGAGGTAAATGACCGCTTTGGGAGTACATCACCCGCATTCGGCCGTGCCGTGACAGAAGGATTTCTTCTATGAGGATCTGAGGGACGTCTAGCCATTCTCTTTTTCCCGCTCGAGTCCGAGCCACTTTCACCACCGGGTTTAGACGAGGTATCATCTTTTCCGCGCTCTTTTTCATCGAGTTTAGAATCTAAAGTGGTATGAGTATCGGTTGGTGTAGGAGTTCCAGCCTCTTCGACGGTTTCAAGCATAGAACCTGCCACGCTCCCGGTACGGGACAAGTTACGGCTGATGCTCCGCATTTGGCTATCTTCGGAGTCTTCAGTCTGTTTTTCCGATTGCTGTTGTTGCTGTTGTTGAGATGACTGCTGCTGCTGCTGTTGCTGACATCTGCTATCTTTCTCCTGGTTTGGCAGTCGAGCTGACTCAGGAACGCTGTCCGGCAGGCTGAAGGATGATAGATTAGACTGTGGCTGAGGTGACTTCAGCCCTGGAGAGCGTTGGGATGGTGAATCGATTGGTTTGTTCGTGAAGGACGGAGAGATCGGGGAGAGACGTCCTAACGTGTCGACTGGCGGAGGTAGCAAGGGTTTGTTCACGTCGGCAAGCTGCTTATGGCCGTTCTGTGACTGTGGTTGTGTTTGTGAAGAAGAGACAGCGGCGGCTCCGCTTGGAGAGCGAGGTATACTAAGATCCCTGCTGCCTTTCCGTGATCTGGATATGGATCGAGATGTGGACGCCGATGAGTGGGCGGCTGGTTGAGCAATGGCTGAGCGCGGTATGCGCGGTATGGGAGACGTCTCTCGCGAGGAAGTAACAGAATTGGGAGAGGAGGACATATGCAGAGGTCTGCCATGGTGAAGGTGGAGAGGTTTTGGACGCAATGACGGGTCTATGGGTGCGGGAGCAGTTGAGGGGTGCAGTATGGTTGGAGGTAATAGGGAGGTCGCCCTAAATGGGCTCTGCTGCTCGCGTGCACTCCCGGCGCCATTCCCGTTGGTGCTGGTGCGGCCTTCGGGGCCAGCGGAAGTATGAGCATCTTGTCTGACAGTGTCATCATGTGATGGCACAGCTGGCGTTGGCCTAGATGGGGAAGAAAGGCGGCTAGTAGATGATGACATGACGGGGATTTAGGGAGAGGGGGATATGGAGAGTAAAGGGTATCGTTCTTGTCGAATCCGACACGAGGGCGTTACCACGAAGATGATCGGCCAGCGAGGGATGGACGGACAGGGTGAATTATCAAAATGAGGCGTTCATAGGTCAGCAAATCCCCATTATGTTGAGATTGGCCAGCTATCAAGGGACGGACTCGGATGGAATTGTCAAAAAGGAGCTTGCAAAACCAATATGGGCGCCAACAAAAAATGGATTTGTCAGTGCCAGAGCGATTAGAAATGGAGCATAGGCGAGGTGTGCTGGATCGGTTATACAGGGGTGACGATCATGATCCAGCTCTGGAAGCGGTAGCCTTTCCCTCCCCGAACAATATCGAATGCGTTAAGTGGTTGATGCCAGGCTGCTTGGGCAGTTCCGCAGGACAGGCTTGACAACAAGGGCGGACCGATCCAGGCTCCCTCCCGCTCTGCCGTCCAACGATCAAGCTGCACGAATTGAGCAGCAAGGGGTCGAGAGAAAGGAAGAGCAAAACAAAAAATAAAACAGATATATCTGTTTCGACTGCGGCGAGGAAGAGAAAAAAACAACAGGTAGGGCCCAATAAGGACGGCCCACGTCAACGCGCGAGGCGAGGGAATCTGGGGGCCCGGCGAGGGCCAGTAGGAGGCAGACGGCGAGACAGCGATCGCAACAGGTCTAGGGAGCCAGCAAAGTGAAGCTGGACATGGAAGAGGCCCAGTCTGTCAGTCTGCTGGCCTGTCGAAATGGGGAGGTCGTCTGTTTTGGCGGTTGTGAAGAGGTCGATGCCGGAAGCTTGTTTATTGGGCTACTGCGAGTTATGAAGCGGATGCAGGTGTCGTAGCTTGGGCAGCAAGCCGCGGGGAAGACGAGCAGCCAGTTGCACGCCGCCAGCGAGGCAAGACAGGCGAGAAATGCGAGAAAGGCGACGGCGTCGAGCGGGCTGGGCGTGTTCTCCGTTTGCATATAAGAAGAGAATCGAGGTTGAAGTTGAAGTTGCGAAGTTGAGAAAGTCGACGTTGAAGAAGTTCGAGGCCTCGTTTTGCGGTGACCGTACGATACATAACAAACCTGCTGACTAAGACGGCTGTTGCACTCCCGAGTGTCTTTTTCCACGCAGAGTCTACGGGCCGAGAATGGCTCCGGTAATCACATTACGAGATGGGTACTAAGCGGTGAGCAGAAAGTGCGTCACTTGTATTTTTGATATTTTTTGTGTTATTAGCATAGGGGGATATATAAAAAAGGGGGGAAAGACGGTGAGATGACGACAGTAGCGAGGGCGATGGAGACGCGGAGGAGCAGAGCAGAGGCTGGGGAGTCGAATAGAGTCACAGAGGAACGGTAGAGACATGTTTCATGTTCGGGGGAGATGATGTAACGAGCGAAGAAAGCAGGAAAAGACGCCCTTGACCATGCAAGGACGGGACGAGCAAGACGAAGAATGCCAGCGAAGCAGACGGAGAACGAAGAGGATCCTCCTGCCTGTCGACCCTTGAACCCTGCCTGGCCTGCCTGGCCTGCCTTGCCTTGCCTTGCCTTGCTGCTGAAGTTGGGTCTAGCCCATCGAAGCCAAGGAAGGCCGGAGGAAGTTAGCTGGTTAGTAAGTTAATGCTCTGCCGGCTTAGCAGAGATGATGAGATGGCGATAGACCAGCAGGAGACAAGAGGATTATCTCCCATCATCACAGTCTGCGTTGCTATCAAAGCCCCAATCTCCTTCTCACGGCTGACACCACCGGAAATAGTTGGCGATGCCCGCCCAAGAGGCGCTGTTACCGCTATATAACCCATGGAATGGAGTCTTCAGCCGTACTGGCTCACTGGCGAGGACAGGCTGGATGGGGAGACAACACATGCTGAGCAAAATCAGACATCTCCGGCACATGGTTCTGGAACATCGGCTTGAGGAACTTGTCGTCGGCGAAGTGCCGTCGTTCGGCAATGCCGCAAGGATTCCTGGAGCAAAGCATAGTCGAGTCCAGGTTGTCAACTAGTTCAATTCGAGATAGCATGGGATTCAGATCATGCCGGTATTGTCTCTGACGGTGCCAAAAAAAAAAAAAAAAGGCCGCCGCCACCGCTGTGAACAAGAGTCTCGCTCTTTTCTTTCTCGGCTGCCAGGACTTGCTGCCTGCGATGCGGTACGGCGCTCAGGCTCCCGTCTGGACCTCGTCGATCCATAGTAATCATCCTCGATTTCAGCTCGTCGGACAGGATGACGATGTACGCTTGATTCCCAGCGGATCAAATATATTCTTCTGAAAGTATTCGACACATCGCCTATATGTGGCTCTCAACCATAATGCCGGCCCAGTTGATGCTGATATGGGTATCTAAGAGTGTAAACGGGATGATACCATGGCGCTCGAGTATATCAGACACTCATACTCCATACTCCATTTCTCACCGGGCTGGTTAACTAACCATTCACTGCAAAAATGTGCTCTATGATACAGGTATTCTCCTTGAAGTCGGCCGGCATCTTGCTGAGACTTGAATATCCAAACTCAGTTACGGAGTACCAGTAGAGGCACATTAGCACCAGCATAAATAACTAATATTGCATCTGTATCTTGGAAGAAACACACCGGTATGGGAGAGTGGCATGCAAGGAGTGATGCCTCTTTGGAACAAAAGTGCCATCATCCTGAAGGACTTTGGCCTTTTTCAACTCGAGGTAAAGCTCCTCCAGAAGCCCGGAATCAGCCCGGGACAAGTGGTCTCGCTCAACCAAATGTCCAGGAACCATCTGGGTACAGGATGCTAGGTAGTGCACTGAATCGAGCGTCAGGGGCTCCTCTGAGGCCGCATCCCGTTGCCACCCCCCGCTGTATCTTCTTTCTGGTTGAGCACCATGAACGTGGCACATGGAGCCCATTTACCCGATCAACACAGCTCTCATCGACAGCCTTGCAAATGGCAGTGATGCCCTTTAGAGTGACGGTCTTCCCCATTTTCCGAGGTGTCGTTGCCCGGCCCTGGTATCAATTTCGGGCAGTCTACCTCATATTCGGATCAAGCAATGTCTGTCTTGTGAGTCTGAACATGGTACTTCGTACACATCAAGCGTTTGGATTTTGGAAAATTGCCCGCTCTGCGCATCAGTTCCTGGCTACCTGTGGCCAGGGATATCCAGAGCCACTTTGAAATCACAAATTAGTTGGTTAGGCAGCAATAGATGTCGTATGATACATATATCCGAAAAAGGGTTGAATCCAGAGAGTTTCCCAGGACGATGAAACTGATAGGATACCCTTAGTTAGACAAACAGAACTGACTATTTGATGGCAGGCTACCAAGTTCAACGAAACATAATATAAGTTTAGACTATCCAGAATCGTCACCAGTTCTCCATATTTTTACTCCATCATACTGGGTGTTGGTGCCTGACTTCGACTAAGCTTGCTAATCGATGTTGATTAGGAGGAGGAGGCATGAATTATTAAAGATGAGACTCCGCTGGGCCGAATCCTGCCACGAACTGAGAGTTAATACACACATCGGGAGGTATTTGTTTTAGAATATCCCCCTGGATGGCTCAAAGATAAGCGCCAGGGCTGCGGTTCTTTTTGCAGAAGGCTGAGAAAGCAGATACTTTCTTTCTCCAAATTGAAATAAATCTTAAGCCATCCGTTCGGGGAATAGGTATTATCCAAGAGTTCAACGATAATGGCCCCCTAACAAGGCTTGGTTAGGCACCACTAACCCAAGTCCATAGGGCTAACGTTTGATCCGGCGGCAAGGAGGCCGTATGTCCATGTACATCATAATAGACCGCGAACCTGGCCACAGGCACGGTATACTACCAGATTGTTGACGCGAAGACCAGCCATGCAGATATCGCCTTGTCTCCTTTTTCTTCCCCTCCCTCTTCTTTGTATCCTCAGGAATGGGCAAGGCCAGTGGCATAGCCACCAGAAAGAGGATTGATAAGCAAACGTTAACTATCCACAGTGCCATCTTCGCCTCGGATGTTTTCTCTGCGCGACGCCTGCTTTTGCCATCGGCGTCTGCCGATGTTTCGAGATGTATCCGCGGACTGGGAACTCCGCGGCTCAAATAAAGTTGCTCCGTACAGCCGTCTTCTGGAGATGGGCTTGTTGAAGAGTGGATTTGAATTATTAATCTCTAGATGTCGTAGTGGCGAGCGAGTCGTAGCTGTGCCTGTCGCTGTGAGCTGTAGTTGTCGAGCGTTGACGTTGGACGTTGATATTGGCAATGTAGAGCCAAAAGGGCGGTTTCTGGTTCTGCCGCGGCCCGCCGCCTCCCTTTTAGGCAAACCAGACTTCACCTCGTAAACCTCAACGCCAACATCAACATCAAACCGCAACCTCGACATCGCCAGGCTCATCAGCCTTGCCAGCCCCGACTTCAGTTTCTCCGGATCGTCGCCACGTAGCTGCAGACAGAACGGCCATCATTGGGCCGAGGGAGGTCGACCAGGCGCCATGCATCGGTCTCTGGCGTCAAGCAGCCCGCTGACACGCCTGGGGCAACGCCCGGCAGGGCTGACAAGGAGCACAGAACGCCGACTTATCCATGAATGCTGCTGGTTTATTCATAGTAAAATGAGCTATCGAGGGATTAAAGAATCGTCTTCCGTCATCTCCGTGGACCCTAAGCAGCGCTGATTCGGCCCTAGTGTCGCCTCATACCCCAGCTGAGCAAGCAACACGTTGAGTGTGTTTGCTCTTTTCCTGGATCTACCAGCATTCTCTCATCAGAAAACTTGGAATGATGTCATGCTAAGAGTGCTCGTATTACGGTGTATGAGTATGTATGGGCTTCGTGTGCACGACGCATATTATATATGCATTACCCAGTCGAAAGCCTGTATTCCGCTGTATCCCGTTGTACCCGGTTGTCAAGGATACAACCCTGCGATCAGCCAAGTCGCACTTGGGCATTAACAGCCCCGCCCCAAGTCAACTCCCTTTCATCCTTTCTCCAGAGAGTTCAGTTCTTCCTCGTCTGCTCTCGTCTCACTGCTGCTATTCCCCTCTTTCAAAGCACTATTGATCAGGGTTTCCAGCCGAGGGATACCGTGTACTCTTCCCTGACTTCAGAGTACAAAATTCCCGGTTATCAACCGATATCCGCCCAATCCGGGCTCCATTTCTCCCAGAATGAGTCTCCGAGGAAGAGAGTACCACTATTACTACGAAGACGAAGAAGACGAAGAACTTGATACAGTCTCACGGGCGTCTGAACCCCGATCTTCAAACGGTGGAAGTTACTATATTAAACGCTACGTCATTGCGCCCGACTCCCGTTCCCACCGAGACGATTCTGGAAGCGAGATCTTGCCCCGCCGCCTTAGTACGATGGACCGTCGCCAGGAGTATGAATATGTTGACATCGACCGCGAATGTAGGTCTTTTATTTTTTATTTTTATTTTTATTTTTATCTTTCCTTCACTTCTCCCCTCCAGCTCATTCATCTTTTCACCTACCCATATGTCGACCAAAGCCCTTAAGATCCCTATTATGACCCCAGCTGAGGAGTACACAGCGTATCGGGGGTCAACCTATTCTCCCCATGAGGATGAATACCAGGTTGTTCGTCATCATTCTGATGGCATAGAGGATCGCACTGTGTTCCATCGATCACCCCATGACACTGATTACTGGTATGAGCGCCGCATTCGAGAATATGATGAGGACCCCCGAGACTACGATGACCGCTACTCGGACCGCTATTCAGATCGTTATTCGGATAGTCGATCAAGCCTAGGACATCGTCGTCGACATCATCGCCATGATCGCGATTACGAAAGCGACGACGAGCATGATCATCATCGTAGGCACATGGCAGAAGGCGCTCTTGCCGGTGTCGGTGCCGCAGAGTTATGGCGGCGCAATAGCAGAAAGGATCACGGCAAAGAACATTCTGGCACTCTTTCACGCCTAACGAAGGACCTTGGCGCTGGGGCAGTGGGCGCATATGCTGTGGACGCCATATCCAGACACCGAAGCAAATCTCGTCGTCGCGCTGACTCTCTAGATCGTGGACGTGATCGCGAGCATTACAGCCATAGGCATCGATATCATAGCAAACATCATCGCAGCCGGTCTCGCCGCCATCGTTCTCGTTCCTCTTCATCTCATTCGCGTACGAAGACGCTTGCTGGCCTCGGGATAGGCGCAGCTGCTATTGCTGGCGCCGTAGCAATCGCCCATAAGCATGCAGAGAACAAAGCAGAGAAAGAAAATGCACCTAAGTCTGAGAAACATCGCGGCCGAAAGAGCCACTCCCGACACCGTCGTCACCGCCGGGATTCACAGTCTACCCAATCTTACTCATCTGACACAGAAGATTCGGAACAGCGACGCAAAAAGTCTTCTGAGCATCGCAATCAGCGGATGGCTGAAGCCGGTCTTGCCGGTGCTACAGTAGCGGGAATTGTTGAACATGCTCGCAGCAAGTCACGCTCCCGCAGAGGCCATCGTTCCAGGTCTCGTTCTCACAGCCGAATCAGGCAGGGTATACCCATTGCTGCTGCAGGACTGGGTAGTGCAGCTATTGCTGCAATGTATGAGAACAACAAGCAGAAAAAAGCTGAAAAGAAACATGAAATGGAGAAAGAAGAACGACGTCGCTCTCGTTCGCGCTCCCGACATCGACGATCGCAGTCAACTTCATCGTACTCAGATGCCACGCGAAACATGGCAGGTCTTGACATCAACGACAGATCTCAACCTCCAGAACTAATTCAGTATGGCGACGATCCTGTCTACGGTCGTATCCCGGCCGCAGATTATTATGGCCGCCCTGATCAGCCTCGGCTAGAAGAGCCATCACGCAGACGCAAGAGTCGCAACCGCTCGAGGCATGACTCTTACAGCGATTCAACCGAATACGCTGGGTCTGATAGTGAAGAGCGACGCCGAAGAAGGAAGGATAAGAAGGACAGACGTGAAAACCGTTCACGTAGCCGTCATGGAAATGGAAATCTTGCCGCAGGGCTAGCTGCCGCTGGCCTAGCTGCGGGAGCTGGCTATGCAGGACACGAATATGCAAAACGTAAGTAGTCATATTCCTTCCACAATGAGTACACTGATTGACCAATAATTGTAGACCACCGTGATCAGAAGCATAGCAATGGCCGTGCCGAATATGATAGAGACTACCGTGACCCATATGAAGAAGAATATCCGTCCCCTCCTGGCCCACCTCCGGGGCCTGCTTCATATCAACCCCCAGCAGCGCAGGAGTACTATGGTGTTCCTCCTCCTTCAGGACCACCTGGGGGACGGGGATATCCTCCTCCACCAGGGCCTCCACCTGGGCCAGGTTACTTTGGTGGTCCAGGGCCAGGGGGCCCTCCAGTATATCGGGGAGATGAGAATGTATGTTTCCGCAAAACCCTTGCTTCACAGAATGTTGTACACGACTAATAGGAGCAGGTGTAAAGGTTCCACAGCCATCTCGCCAACACCAGAATGGATACGGAGAAAAAGGAGTAGAGGGGAATGGAACTTCAGAGAGATCCTTATTTGAATCGCCTCCGTTAAGCCCAGTTCAAAATTATAATCGCCCGTTATCTGAGTTTTCATCGTCCTCGTCACTGCCTCTGCCGCACTCTCACGAGCCAAAGAATGACAAGGTACCTACCCGTCGGAAGTCTGTCCAGTTTAACCTTCCATCATCTTCCTCGTGCGACGGGTATGAAAGTGACGACAACGATTCTGCTTCTGATTCCGATGCAACAATTGATCACGACAGACGAGTTCATACTAAAGATCACCGTTACTCCAATTCTCCTTCTTCTTCGCATCATTCCGGTGACCGTGGGTATTACACTGATAGCAACAGCGTGTCATCAGCTTCCTCCCTTGCCACATCCGATTCCACTTATGAGCATTCCCGTCGCTCCGAACACTATGATCCTTCTCCTGAGTATCACAAACCACCAATACATTCCCAGCGCGAAACCGACCCTGATTCCGACTCTACTATTGAGCTGCCTCCTAGATTCGATGAACACGGTCGGTTACTTGATAGATCACCTCCACGCCGGCCACCTTTTCTCGGAGAGAGGTATGTTTTTATGACAAGATGAAGAAATCTATAATATCAATATGAAAAATAAAAAAATAGAGGGTTGGTTTGAGCTTGTGTGTTTTTTGTCTGTTATTGTGGGTGGCTTTCTCGTCATTTTATTGTTGTTGTCTTTTTCTCCATCCTGTTATGATTTTGATATTTTGATATCCTGATTTCGGTTTTACGTCAAGTGTTTATATCCTCTCCCCATTTCCGCCCTTTATTTTTATTATTTTTATTTATTTATTTATCCTTTTTTTTTTTTTTCCATAATGATCCAATGACTGTGCCTTATGATGCTCTCTGATAGCAAATGATCTCTAGTTACGAAGTTTGGTATTACTAGCAATTATATTGTTTATAGTTCAATTTTCATTGTATGACTTTACATTTCACTGGGCCATCTACTATATTCATTTCGAATATAATGATGCATGATGAAATTCGTGATAATATCCCAAAATACGTCACCGAAATCCAACAATAACACGTTAACTCGTTACGGCATGCCTCATGGTTCATAAGTCGTCAATATCCTTCATTGCCCCAAAAAGCCTCGACCCGGGCATATAACTTAATATTGCTTCTGCATACTCTTCTTGATCTCCGGGAATTCTTCATGGTGGACATTCTCACCATCTGGTATATCATTCCCGGCACCGTTTGCATGGCCGTTGCTCTCAGGGTTGGCACTCAAAGGTACCCTACCAGCACCATCCCTTTTCCCAATCTTATGTACTCGCCCGTTGATGATGATGACGTCGAGTTTTGCATGATCTTGGAGAACAGTGATGTCTTCAAGCGGATTTCCGTCGACTAGGATGCAGTCGGCATAATAACCTGGTAGGATTTTACCCAGTTCATGTTCGCGCATGAACAGCTTTGCTACGCCAGCAGTAGCGGCGATGACACTCTCATGAGCTGTGAAACCTATGAGTTCCTGGAAGTGCATAAGGTCTCTGGCGTATGTGCCATGGGGGGTCCAGGCGAAGCCATAGTCACTATTCGGAGGCTTCGTTAGACGACATTTCTCGTTTCGTGGGTCCTAGGGATAGACCTACCCTCCTGGCAATATTACGATACCACGCCTGTGCATCTCTCGCAGAGCTAAGATTGCGGTATCCCTTTCTTTCCGGTATCCAACTTCTTCCGCCTTTTCAGGAGTGTATCCAAACTTTGCGGCCTCGGTAAATATATTTACCAACCAATTTATGGCTGGGGCAACAATATGTTTTGCCTTGTTTTTTTCTAACATGTCCATTCCTGTCATAGAGCTTTTTAGTAGACTTTCTCACAACCCGCGGCAAGTTGGTAAATGGCTCACCTTCATCGTCGATATACGAGGCGTGATATATAACATCAACTCCATGTTTCACGCACATCTTTACCGAATCCCTTGCTCGAGCATGTGCACAAAGACGTATTCCACGCTTATGAGCCTCATCGACGCAAGCAGCGGTTTCTTCGTCTGTGAAGTAACAATCCTGTGCACTTCTGGTCTCCGTTATCTGTAGTGAGCCATTAACAAACGTTCATGCGAGAATTGAGCAGCATTATGCATGTATCACTTACCTCCTCACCAGACATACTGAGTTTTATCTGGTCCACTCCAAGCTCAGCATGATGCTTGACCTTTTCCCTCATTTCTTCTGGACCGTCAGCGAATGCAGTTATCCCAGCCACCAGCTCCCCGTCACGTCGGGCAATTTCCATTCCATTGGCCAGGCATCTTGGACCAGGTATATCTCCATCATTGATGGAATCACGAATCACCACGTCTAATCGATCTTTAGCTGCTGCCGCTCCGAAACACCTACATCAAATAACTAGTTAGTGAGGCAAATCTGAGAGTATAGTAGATAGATAACAAGTTGATAGGGGGGGGGGGGGGGGAATAAAAATAAAAAATAAAAATAAAAATAACGGGAGAGAGGGATATAACTATCTGGAATATCAAGCAAAATAGGATAAAAAGAATTAGTGCATACATTGTGTAACCGGAGTCAGCATAGCACTGAGCACTCCTGGCAGTGAGCAAGGTATGCTCCTCGACAGCAAGTTCACCAAGACGCTCAAGGTCGCCTCCGTTCCAGGAGAGATGTGTGTGAGCATCGCCTAGGCCAGACATTAACGTGCGCCCTCGTCCAAGGATCTTGCGTACACGGGGGTTTTTCTTGAGTTCTTCTTTTCCAGGAATATTTCCGACGGCGGTTATTCGCTCTCCTGCACCAATCGTTAATCGCCGCCGATACGTACATTCATGTACCATGAAACCGTGAAACATGACAGGCTAAACATGACATACCTTCAATGAGAACATCACCACGGTAGGGTAGCTTTCCGGTAGAGTCCAGAATTTCAACATCTAGGAACATGATCTTGGAGTCCGGATGGGTTCCCGCCATCTCATACTTCTTGGGAGTTAAATGGACGCCGAAATCCAGAGCATCGATGCTAGCAATGTTCCTTGGGGGACCATCGTAAGGGGGAATCGTGCTCGCTGTTGAGCTCCAAGAGACTGGAGGCTCTTCCATCTTTCCTGATGCCATGGCTTCGGTTGTCAATGAGACGATGTGGTATATAGGTATATAGATGTATGTGCCTTCTTTTGGGGCCTGCATATATTTCAATGGGGCCCTCCTGCTGCTCTTTTAAAGAAAGCTGTTATTCCTCTGTAGCACAGTGCTGATATCAATTTAGAGTTTTGCTATACATATGATCCACCTGTGCAAGCAGAGGAGTGACTCTTCAATGTGGAATGTTTATCCGTTTCATAAGAGCTTGACTTTTGCACTACCATGGCCTGTTCGACGTGTGCGATAGGTACTCGTTGAAAGGGGAGCCGCCTGGTCAACAGCTGCCTGGAGAACGACTAGAGATGCTGGGTAGGGAGAAGAGAACGAAAGACTCAGTCTGACACCCCCTTTCCAGGTATAAATAACTAGTTATGCTTTCTCCCGTAGATTGTCGGTTGGGAACACAACTGGTTGAAGTCTTCAGACAGCCTGGCTTCCTTCAAAGGCAGAGTGGAAGAGGGTTCCGCCTTCAGCATCCTGGATTCCGCGAACGATACAACGGCGCTGCAGGTGGACAGATCGACATCAAACAGCCCTTTGTAGTGAACTAGTTATCCTTTCTGCATGGTTGCAGTCGCGGTGCGCCACAGGGTGAGCGACTGGGGAGGAATCAAAAGAAAAACGCCATCCGAGCTCTCACTGCGCACAGGGCCTGGTTAAAGTAGCCTAGAGTGGCAGCCAGGTTGGTTAGTTATGCCTCTCTTTCCCGTCTCTCTCGCGAACTAGCTGGTGGTCAAGTAGCTAGCGAGGAAGCGAGGGAGCCGTCCGCCCTGGTAGGGAGGAGAATGCCGCGGCAGGACGAAGAACCGGGAGAAACCAGCATCGGCGGCCGATCGAGGCGACTGTGAACTCAGTTATCAATCCGGAGAGGAGGAGGACAGATACGATTTGCCCTTGAATAATAGAATTTGCCGGTTATTTTTATACATGTCTCTTAACCCCCAGCGGGAAGAACTCGGCCGTTCCTTGTAGGTTCAACCCGGGGCCAAAATATTAATACGGCACACGCAGAGACGCCTTTCTGATTGACTTCCGAGCTGAACTCTGCATCGTCGAGTAGTTAAAACAGTGCATCTGCAGCGTAACTAGTCTGATATCTTTAGCATATAATTATGTATGTGCGGCAGGGTAGCAGAGAACTCACGCATCGTGATTGATGCCTTTCGCCGAACGTCAACGGACGCTCAGCACATTGATGCCACTTGTGTTATTCGGCCAAGATGCCACCCATGGTAATGACCAGCTAGCCACTAGCCAACTAGGTAGTTGACCGGTTGTCGCCTTGAGTAGTGAACGCCATGCGAGAGGTATACCCGGGGGAGGGGGGGGGAGTCAGCGTAACTAGACCACCACGACCAAACAGCCTGAGACAGGCCACTCTCTCCCTCGTAAAAAGCGATCAGGCGGGCGGACTGGAAGCTTCCCGAGCTGAGGCCGACAAGTAAAAGCAGTCAAAGGTGGAATTCGAGCAGACGCGGGCTCAGTGCTGGGCGTTGCATGGCCGCCATCCTGCCTGTGCAACTGAGCCTGGTCTGCTGCGACATAAAACGTTCCACTATTCGCCGTTCAATCGCATCTCGGGGCTCCTTCATTCGCATTTCTTCTTGGTTTTCTTTGTCCCTGGAAGTGCCGTCGTTTGGTCGTCTTTCGGTGAATTGATATCTTCGTCCGTTCAATGTTTGGATATTTGGTCAATTTGACTAACAGCTAGGTAACTAGCCATGCAACTAGTTGCTGGCCTGGGATTGCGTTGACGTTGGCGACGACGACGACGACGACGACGACGACGAGGAGGAGGAGCAAGCAACAAGCAACGATGAAGCCGGCCAGAGAAGAAACAGGATAACTAGCAGGTTCATCCGTGCTGGATGCTGAAGATGGCTTCCTAGCAGTCTTCAAGCCATGGGAAAGAGGAGAAGCCAACATGGGGTTGACAATAAGTTGACAGCCGGCAGCGAACCGGAGCAGGACTGGGATCTCGCTACTCCTGCATGACATCAATCCGCAGACAGACCGGCATCGAGAATGCTTTTAAGAGACTACTCTATACACGGTTGTTTACAATTGCTGGCTGTCCAGGACCTCCTCTCGACGGACCGTTGGATACGAGCCAGGGGCAAAGGGACGGGTCCGTCCTGCTCTCCAGTTAGTTACCCGTCTCTGCCCTTGCTCCGTCGGCGAACGAAGACCATAAAGCAAACGAGACAGCTTCTTCCTCCTTCGTCAGTCCCAAGGACAGCTCGAACATGCCGCTGGAGAAAGACTGCCGGCAGCAAGACGCTCTACCAGCACGCTGGCGGAGATGACGGAGAAGGCGGAGGTCTGAAGAAGGTCTCTAGAAGGACTGGAGAAGAGCTCAATCCGTGGGCCATATCTTGAAGAAAGTGCTTCTTGCAGCTACTGGTATGACATTCTGGCATGGAGGCCGCATGGAAGTCCGTTGTCCTCGTGGGGGGGGGGGGGGGGGGGGGGACGGTGGACACTCTGCACGGAAGATGAGTCCGCCAATGCCACTGATTGCCATCCCCATGGCCATTCCCGCTGCCGTGGTTGTCTGCACTCAACGGCTGGCCTTCCGAGTGGTCACTCGAAAGACAGACTGCGTCTTCTTGACGCCCGCTCTTCTCCCATCCAGCCCAAGTCTTAATTGACCACGCCTCGATCTCAGGGGAGTACTCTTGCTCGGATAATGGAAGCGGAAGTCCGCAATCCTGGTAATGGAGGAGCTATTTTGTTTCCCTATAAAAGACGCCCGGATGCCTCTCTGTTGGGGAGAAGATAATCAAATCAACATCAGAAATCAAGGGGTTGACGGGTCTGGTCCAATTTGCAGTTTGCAGTCATGGTTGGGAATAATACTTTGTTGACTGAGATCAACCATCATGGCAAACGACTATACTATAAAAAGCACGGGAATCCAACCGGGCCTCCGATCGTTTTCGTCCACGGCCTTGGAGGGAGGTCAGAATACTATGACCCCCTGATTTCCTCTCTCGCACTGGCAAAGACATACTCAATTCACCAGTTCGATCTTGAAGGTCACGGACAATCGCCCCTATCCACCCGGTCAGCGATGACTATCTCCTCCCTTGCAGACGATGTGGAGAATATCTTCTCATTAGCTGGAATATCAAGCGCCCTACCCGCAATATTAGTTGGATGGTCAATGGGCAGCATCATAGCCACTTTATTCACCATCAAAAACCCGGGACTAGTCCATAAACTCATCCTCCTCGGCCCTCCTCCATGTCCTCTGCCTACGGCAGGGCAGAACGCAACTCTCGCCCGTGCTGCAGTAGTAAGAAGCAGAGGAATGTCCGCCGTTGCAGACACGGTTGCTACGGCCGCCACATCATCGCTTACCAGAAGCAGGAAACCAGCCGTCTACACAGCAGCACTGTCTACACTTTTAAGTCAGGATCCAGAGAGCTATGCAAGGGCGTGCACTGCACTGGCCAACGAATCTAAACCTCTAGAGCTCGAGAAGCTCACTTGCCAGACTTTGATCATCACTGGTGATGAGGATAAAGTCAGTCCGCCGGTTACCTGCAGTGCTATCGCTTCGTCTATACCCAACTGCAGACCTCCAGTTGTTCTGAAGGATGTGGGCCACTGGCATGTTTCTGAAGACATAGATGGAGTGTCAAGATCGATCCGGGCTTTTCTTTGACTCTAAATAACTATTATATTGGGACTTTCTTTTGGTATTTTGTTCTTCGCTTTAATATATTGTTGGGAGTTCGGGTATGTCAATATGTCAGTTAGAAAGGCCCATATCTATAGACATGTTGCTGCAGTACAGTATCTTGACGATCAGGGACCGGGACTTTGGATGGACTGGCTCTATATATAAACCTGGCTGGACTAACAAATATCCAGCTTCGGTATCTACCACATGTTATATGGTTGGGACTATTTATGATATATATTTTGGCACTGATATAACTGGAATTCGGCTAATAATGCTCAATTGAGAGCATCAAAATGTTTTTCTACCGCTTTGCTGCTCAGTAGGATAAATGGTTCAATCTGTTTCAATTGTATCTTCAGTATATCTTTCCATTGCAGTCACTGGAAGGCCGTTGCATAAAGCGGCTCGTCCGACAGACTCTGCGTTATCCCGTAGTAAGTCTGCATCCTAGTTCCTTTATTAGTTAACGTAGGATTCAACTGACTGAATATATATCCTGAGCTCCCTGGTATCAAGCCATCTGATGACCTACATGGCCCGGCTTAGTTGTCGATTAACTATGACTCTTCGAACTCGACCTGCGATATCTTCAACATAAAATTTGGATTCAATTACGGAGCAGATCCAACCTCAAACGAATAGAATATCTTGAATGGGCATGACGGATTACTCATTACTATTTGCTCCTGGGCGAGGGTCGGGAGTCCTGACAGATGACGAGCCGTGGAATAGCAGGCAGTGCAACGATAGCAGCCCGTCCACCGAGGCAGATGCCACCCAGTCGACACCGGTGGACTACGGGAGACTGTTGGCATGGAGGCACCGCGGCTCGGCCTCTGGTTCATGCAGCTTCGGCGCTCTGATGGCCCTGAATGGCCATGATCACCATGGCCCGTGGACAGGGGGACGGTTTGCTGCCGATGGCTCTTTTTATATATACAGCCTTGTCTCCCCTGGCCTCGATGCCACGGTTCCAGTCGACGCAGCAGCGGGTATCAAATATATATATATATCGTCGCATGCTATACCCAGGCAAACACATAAGACAGGTGCTCAGTCGAGGGTGTACGGCGCAATGTTTCTACCGATATAACGCCGTATGATGCACGCAGGCCGCCGACCCGTAACGTCGCCGTCGCACTGCGTATCAGCGACTCGCCTCGTCTTTCCCACAGGCCCGGTCAGCTTGATATTCGTCTGCCGTTTTTCTTTTTTGCCTGCCCCCGGAGGCAAGGTACCTCGTCTCTCGCTGGTTAATAATCGGCGGGCTTATTTAGTTATATATATATATATATATATATAACTAGGCGCTCAGCACGAAAAAGGGCAGCCAGCCAAAAAGCAATATGTATGCGCTCTATATAAACGCAAAAAGCCAGAACCGACGGGCGGCGTCTGACACCCAGTGCCCATAATCCTCCTCGTCCTGCCAGCCGTTCTGCGTCCCTGTGATGGCGTAGAGGGTGCGAGATCCAAGCAGCTACCGCCGGAGAAGACGAAGAAGCAAGCCCAACAGCGCCCGAACCTGTGGCCGCAACCGCCATCCCTGTCGTCTCCGTCCCTCTGCCTGCTCCTCCGCGATCACCGGCCTGCCCTCCGCGATGAGCAGCACAACAACCCACACGAGCAAGCGGCTGCCAGTCAGTTGCGAGCCCTGCCGCAAGCGTAAGATCCGCTGTCCGCGCAATGGGCCGCCGTGCGACACCTGTATACGCCGCGGGCTGGGGATGGCGGACTGCTTCTTCCTGGGCCAGTCGCGCAACCAGCTCAACGCCAGCTCCGCAGAGTCGTCCAAGATAGTCCAGCAGGAGCTGCTGCAGCGTATCCGCAACCTCGAGGACCTGCTCAAGAAGCACGTCGGCGCGCATGCCATCGTCGGCGGCCAGGCAGGCCAGGACGAGCCCGTCTCGCCGCCCACGACCAACGCCTCTGCCGGCACGGAGGCGGACTGCGGGAGCAACAAGAGCTTCAGCAACAGCAACAACAACAACAACAATAGCAATAGCAATAACAACAGCTCAGAGCTTCCCCAGAGCCTGCTGCAGAACGTCGGCTCGCTCTCCATCTCGCCGCAGGGCCATGTTCGGTTCGAGCCGCAGTCGTCGAAGCTGGACTTCCATCTCGCCCAGATCTCGGCCAGCGAGTACCGCAACCAGGTGAACAGCGTCAACGAGGAGAAGCCCAGCGGGTTCCCCTTTGGCTGCGATGATCCGGCCTCGAGAGACCGGCTGCTGGCCCGTCTGCCGCCCAGCAGATACTGCGATGCCCTGAAGGACACGTACTTTCGGGTGTTTTCTCCAGTTTGTTTCCTCCCGCCCTTAAAAAAAAATATCCTAGGCTGTGGAGATCTAACGATGGCTAACTAACGGCTGTCTATATAGCTGTTTCACATATTGCACGATCCTACCTTTGCCGAAGAGTATGAGCGCTTCAGACAGGATCCAAGCTCGGTGTCTCTGTCATGGCTGGCGCTGCTCTTCGTCGTCCTGGCCATCGGCGTCACCAGCCTGAGCGACGATGACCCCTTGCTCCCCGACCTGGGGCGAGAGGCCACTCCCAGCGCCAATATCAGGGTCATCTCAGAGCAGTACCGGTCTGCTGCCATGCAGTGTCTTGCTGCCGACCAGGTGCTGTCTCGACACTCCATGAAAACCCTACAGGCCCTCGTCCTCCTTATCTATGCCCTCACCCATAGCTCACAGCCATCCTGGGTGCTCATTGGGATGACCCATCATGTGGCCATTGCCATGGGCTGCCATCTCGACCCGGACAACTTCAACCTCAGCCTTGTCGAGGCAGAAGAGCGTCGACGATGCTGGGCTGGGCTGATCATGTTGCATATGATACAAAAGATCTCCTTTCGCAACCTCGACCGCCAGCGTCTGAGTCGAGATGTTCGTCTGCCTTTAGACGCCAACGACCTCGACCTGATGAAGAACAGTGGCCTCACGATGGACCAGCTCCGCCATCCTACCGGCCCTACGCAGATGACGTACCTGCTGTTCAAGTTCCGTCTCTATGATATTGCCTTGGCCATATGCAATGAGATCTTTTCTTCGGAAGCATCCCCTGCTGTCATAGCTAAACTAGACAATGACATAACCAGTCAACAAGAGCTCTGGACCGCACGCTACCATTCTGATACCAGCGTCGAACCACTGCCCAGCCAGCACTTTGCCCATATAAATATTCTCTTTGGCTACTCCCACCAGCTGCGTTTGCTGCTGCATCGCCCGGCATTGAACCGCTATCTCACTGGAGATATCAACGACCGTACTCACAGCTCTCGTAACCGCTGCCTGGACGCTGCAAAGGGTCTGCTATCTATCCAAAAGACACTTGCTGAGTCACCGCAGTATGCCCCCTATAAATGGTATACAGCCGGTTTGGCTAGTTTCCATGCTTTCCACGCTGCAGTCGTGCTCACTGTGATCATGATGAATCCTGAAAGCCAAGCAGAGTATGATGAGATCCATGCCCTGCTAGTAGACGCTCTACAGGTCTTCCAATTGCTTTCAAGCAGAAGTAGCCTATGCGAGAAGGGAATCCCAATTCTCACCCAACTGCTGTAAGTTATAACTGACCCCCTTCTTATGCGGTTCATGCGTCGATTCTAACCATAAACAGTGAAATGGCCTCCCCCCAGCCTCAACACATGTCCATACTGCAGCAACAACAACAGCCGTCCCAATCCGAACTCATGTCTAACACTGTCCCTTCACCGCAAGATACCCCTATCTCTCTTCTCACACATGGAGGCTCAGTCTCAGAACCGACATTTGACTTTGCCAACACCCATGCCGAAACGATCCAGTCCCAGCTCCAAGCCCAATATTGGGTTACTGCTAGCAACATACCATGGAACAACTGGGGTTTCCTTATCCATCAAGTATAGTCTTCTGTTCTTCTTAATGATAGCAAATTTCTATGGAGTTCTGGGTAAGGCCTTTTTTTTAGGGAAGCCATTTTGAAGCAAAACAGCCAATGTTATATATGTTCGTTGCCATTTGGAAGCAGCATATTGGATGATGGCCAGTGGTCCCCAGCAATGAAGCTTTGGGATAACTTATGACAATTTAAAGTCATATTAAAAAGTAGCATAGTAATATAGTTTTATGTGACTGACATTGCCCATCATAATCTTACTTGAGCATGAACCAAAAAAAGGATTCATTAGAATTATGTCATTTTCCCTTGAACCAATTCATCATTCTTTCTTCTGCCGTCTAATTTACACGGAACGTGAAATATTTAATTGTTATTTAATTATTTCTTTATCATTCCGAGTTTCCCACCCCCATATTTCCCATTCCAGAAGAAGTGTATAGATGAAGGAAAACTGGTTTAAGGTATCGGAAAGGTGGTATTGGGGGGTGTCTTTAAGGGAAGAACGGCATCATAATGGGTGATGAAAAAAAAGATGCGAAGAAGAATGCCATCGAGAGATAGAGAGGTGGTTGAAGGTATTTCATTCGTTTTAGATTTTATTTCTTTTTGTCGTTTAGAAAACAAGAGCAGCACCCTTGGTCTTCTTGTCACCACTATCGAGTTGAAAGTACGAATTAGTACGGACTCCAGTGAATATCCATGAGCACAGAAACCGGGAACATACCCAAGCTCGAAGTGCTTGCATCGCTTCAGGGCGAGCTGTGCCTTGGTCTTGCAGACTGTGCATTCCATTCGGAGGACGACCTTCTTGGTGGTCTTGGCCTTCTTTCTGAAGACGGGCTTGGTCTGACCACCATAACCACTCTGCTTGCGATCGTAACGACGCTTACCCTGGGCAAATAGCGAGGCCTGTGGTTTGGAAACGATTGTTCAGCATTCTTGTTCGTGCGGTGGAACAGCATTATATATAGGTGAACACGGAGCTGCTGACCTTGCCTGCCTTGTATTGGGTGACTCTGTGCTGGGTGTGCTTCTTGCAGTCCTTGCCCTTGCAGTAGGTCCGGCGGGTTTTTGGAATGTTGACCTAATGAAGTCAAAGGGGTCAGTTGTATGTCCGAAATCAGTTCGTTGCGCGTGTGCATTGCTCTTCCACAGAACTTTGGAGCTCCCTATCCAGTCTCTCGAGCAAATACAGTGTATCCGGCATGTTGTAGGCGTCTGTTCTCATATATATTCGCTGTCCGCTGTGATATATGCTGCCGATTAAAAGAAGTTCTTGCCATCTTCAATTTCGAAAATTATCCGGCCACATTATCGCACATCCAGATCCGTCTCTTGCAGATAGAAATTTCTGCAAAATATCCCATCTTGACATTATCTCCAGAAAACCCGTAGTTGGAGCTGAATTATTCAATTTTCTCGAGTGGCTCTGCGATGCGATTGCTGGCGGTCGGTGTCTCGATTGCTCGTTGGATAGGTCCTCCCACGCTCTGGTACGAAAGAATCACGGCAAAGGCAAAAAAAGGGAAGCATGTCCTTACCATGGTGACTGATTTATGCCGGATCACAGACTGTGGTAGTGGTGTCGCTGGTCGCTGGTCGCTGAGTCTGATATCAAAGTCGAAGTCGAAGCGACTTTTGTGTGTTGTGAATTTCACGCTCGCTTACGTTTAGAGCCAAGAAGCTAGCCGAGTTTATGTAAGCCTGGTAACAAAACATCCGCACGGCAGCAACGCTATGCTGTACGGAGTAGAATGGGGGCGATAGCAGATGGATAAGAAGACAAATAGACGAAGGGTATCATGCTTGATAGGCTGTCTAATAGAGAGGAGGCATATATTTGTGCTATTGACTATCTATGTTCCGTTTGATATCACCGTTGCTGACCCAGAACCACTCTACGCAGTGCTTTTCTTTCTACGGAGTACTCGTATCATATTGTATCCGTTCATCCATCTAGAATCGCCTTCTTATGCATTCACTCGTCCTCATCGTCATCGTCGTCGCCGTCGTCTTCCGCTGCTTCTGCCTGCACGCCTGCGCAATGTCGCCGTTCACGTGATGATAAGCGTTATCGTGTCTTGGCACGGCGTCTTCCCTTCTCGAAGTCGCCTTTTTGTATGTTTACACGTCGGAAGATGAAAAGACGAAGCAGACGAAGCGAATAAAGCAATATAGCAGCTGGTGTCTCTGTCTGTAGCACTCATCGGACGCCGAGATCTCCTCTTGTACCGCCTACCCTCTTTTTTGTAGCCTTCTTTTTCAGTCCATACGCCACCTTCACCATGCTGATCAAGTGCGTCTGCCCCTCGTACGTTCATGCGCTCCCCTCGCTCGCCAGCTAACCTGTCCTTTAATAGAGTGAGAACTCTCACAGGCAAGGAAATCGAGCTGGATATTGAGCCAGACTACAAGGTACGTGTGTATTAATTTGTTCCGCGGTTGAAGCAACTGCTAACAGCTTTCTGTCTGCCTAGGTATCCCGCATCAAGGAGCGTGTGGAGGAGAAGGTCGGCATTCCTCCAGTACAGCAACGGTTAATTTTTGGTGGAAAGCAGATGTAAATATTCCTGGTAGCGCTTTGAACTTCACGTTGTGCTAACCGTTTAACCGATAGGGCCGATGATAAGGCTGCATCGGAGTATAACCTTGAGGGAGGAGCAACGCTACATCTGGTTTTGGCCCTACGAGGAGGACAGTAGGGTCCCGATGCCCCATGGAAGGTGGGAGAAGCGGCTAGAATGAATATGGGAGAGGCGTGAAGAAGACAGACGGCAAAAAGCCAATGTTCGCCTCTTACCAGTCGACCTGCTAGACCAGCCAAACGAACAGCAAATTACCACGTACCATCAAGGACACTTCTTAAGACCATTTTTTGACCCGGCTAACCTGGGCCCAGTCGCAGAACGACATCTGAAGCCTCTTGTGATTGATATTATTTTCTCCCTCTTATCTTTCCTACTAGATCTGTTACCTGGATTTCGATATTAGCGAGACAATCAAACCTACTCTCTACAATGCGCTGTCGCGGCCCAAAAAACTCAATTCGGAAGACAATACCAGCTACTTTCTCTTCGTTCTGTCACACAATACCTTTCAGAAAAAAAAGGATATTACTAAAAGCTTCCATGCTTCGGCCGGGCCTGCAATGCAATGGTAATGAGCATCGTGATGACGCAACTAAAGCTTCCATCTAGTTCAAACAGTGCATTATCAACACATTACAGTTTGCGAGTTCAATTTCTCCCACAATAAAAGGGCTGGAAAGGGTAGAATAATTATTTGTAGTCAACTCGAGCAAGAAACCGGGCAGTTTATTTTTTTAATTGTAGAGCGGTTGTATTTAATATATATCCAATTGTCTAAAAAGCAACAAGAGCCAATAGGGGAAAATGAGACCATCCATTGACTTCACCAACGTTTTGATATGGCTGGCAAACGGCTGCATCCTCCATGCAGCTGCTCAGAGTAGCTCGCCTACGACAGCTGCCGCACCTCCGACCCGAAGCCACCAGTCTGCGGCCAGCCATGGTCCATACAGCGGAACTCCAATGACCTCGGGAGCCTTGACGAACACCGTTTTGGCCACAGAGATACCTGCGGGGCCTCCTGCGGCAACAGCTACCACGTACCCAAGTGATGGAGAGCTTCACGATCCCCAGCCTGCCCCGTACGTCCCCGCCGGAGGCCGAGGGACAAACGGGACCCAACCGGTGTATAATGTGAAGAGTGATTTCGACTATGAATCATTGGTATGTAACTGCATGAGCCTTCCAATGATGGATTAGCTGCCATTGCTAATAATGACCTAGGCTCTGGCATTGTACCAGGAATGGATCGAACTGGATCTCTTCCGGTACGGCCTTCGAAACTTCTCAGAGCAGGAATTTACTGCCGCCGGCCTCACCTCAGAGGACAGGTATCTGATCGAGTTCATGGCCGAGCAGGAGATAGGCCATGCAACCATGCTCAGCAATATTTTAGGCGCTGAGGCTCCAATGCAGTGCTTATACAATTACCCCTTCACCAATGTCCGTGAATTTGTGGATTTTTGCCAGAAGCTCACTCGGTTTGGTGAATCGGGCGTGTATGGATTCCTAGGCCATCTCAACTCAGGAGAAGCAGCCACGCTTCTCCTCCAGTCCATCACCACCGAGGCCAGACAGCAGATGATATTCCGTCAGTTCAACGGCATGTTCCCTATGCCCGTCTGGTTTGAGGTTGGTATCCCGCAGTCATGGGCTTGGACCTTACTCGCCCCTTATATTAGCTCGTGCCCGCCGGACCAGACCAGACTTGCCTGGCAAAACTTCCCGGCTCTGCGCATAATCAACCAACCTAACCCAGCACGCATCAATGGCTCGGCGGGAACGAATGAGACGTTGGGTCCTGGTATGAACACGTTGCGTAGCTCAAATCTCACCTCCTCTCAGGCCTGTCTCAACGCAACAGATTCGTCTGCGGACTGTGCCCCAGCAATAACTCAGAACCGTACCAACCCTCTCTCCTATCCCGGTCGAGTCGTCAATCTCTCCTGGGATAGTCCCGGAAAGGCAGTCGGTCCAAATAACAGCTATATCACCTCCTCTCAAGCCAAAGCTCCCAAATTTGTCGTCTGGGTCTCTCAGCTCAACGTCACATATTCTACCTTGAAAATGCAAGGAAACAGCTCAGGCACTACCGTGCAGCCGAATATGGAGACCTTCCAGGGTGATCCAGCAATCAACGGGACAATGTTCATCGCGGTCACGGACTCAGACACGCCATATACATCGTTCAACCTGTCGATGATTAACCCGCATATCGTTGCTGGACCAGCTTTGTATCAGGCCGGCTGAGCAAGGATATTCGGCAATCGAAAAAGTACTCTGTGCATAGGTATTTGGATCTCTGGGGGTCATGTAGTAATATAGTCTTGATTCATAACTATTGAATAACGATCAAAAGTTGAAAAAAGGTATCTGAGATCTCCGTCAAAGTCGTAACAAGAGGTAGCCCCTCTGCATGGTAGAGCAGAGATCAGCGTCAACTGGCATGGAACAGCTCACTTCTTCCTCTGTCGTGGATATCAACTTGGCTGGTTTGATTGGCGTGACCCTCGAATTTGAGGCAAAAGGCCCATCACGCGCAAGTTCACGTCATAGTTTCACCAAAGCCAACAACACCACACCTCCTTATACGACAGGCGACGAGCAAACAACACCAGATGGCCACGCTGTGACTGCGCCCGAAGGCTTCTTCCAAACATCCTCCCTCTTCATGTGCAACTGTGGGATCCTGTCATTAACTGCAATGGTATAGCACGGCCTCGGGCTAGGCGTGCTTCCCCAACGACTTTGCGATGCGCACCGTACTCCCAGGCCGACCAGCGCCGAAGCTACAAGCTGTCAGCACAGCTCTGTGGGAGGGCATCCGCGTCATTGTAAGTGATACAACGTCCCTGGAAATAATCCGAAATACTTCTTCTATCCGATGCCTGCTGGAGCTTGGAGTGGACTGGTTAGGCTGACCTTTTGTCACCTTGTCGCTAGGCGTACATATCGGGCAATGCAGTCATCATACTCGGAGGACCGCAAAAAGTGCTACAAACTATCTACCTCGATGATGTTGAATGGCTTTCCGCTGTTAATATAGATGGAGCTTCTGGGAGGATTGCTGTATGCGGTGGACGGACAATACTGGTGTACAACCCGTCAAAAATCCGCAACAACGTCGAGGTACGATAGCAGCCTAGCCACTTTGCTACAGTGAATTAACACCTGTTAATGGCGCTATAGTGGAAGCTACATCACACATTTCAGCGCGAAGATGCCGATTCTAGTGATGAGGATGACCATGACGGAGATGGAGAGGTCAGAACGCTGTCATGGGGCGGTTCCGGGGAGCTCCTAGCAGGCAGCAAGAGCCTTGTTCTTTGGCACATTGACGACGACGCTCCACATGCTATATGGACAAACAAACTGGCAAACCGGGCCAAAATTGCGCAGTTCTCATACGATGCAGGGCTTATTGCTTCCACTGGGGACTACGACCGGTTTGTAAAGGTGTGGAGGCGACTTTCCTTCGGCGCTGACGAAGCTCGGTTCGACGTGACATACCTACGGCATCCAAGTGCTGTGACAGGAATACATTGGCGCCGACCGCATCATGTCGAGCAGACAATAGACAATGTCCTTTACACAATATGCTCCGACAACAAGATACGAATATGGGCACCAATGGATCGTCATGCCTTACAGGCACTTCAACTTTGGAATGTGATTGATATGGAAGCTTCAATTCAGCCGCGATACCCCCTTAAATCACCCAATGCCAGCAATAGATATGGATTCATTGTTGATAGTCGTGATTTCTCCCTTGCCACTGAACGTGCAGTGCAGCTCGGGCCTGCAACGGAAAAGGACAAATTTGCTCTCGACCATCTTATCGAGGCTGCCACCAAGAGTCCGGAGGTTTGTGTCATTCTTGACGAGCATGGCCATATGTGTGTATGGGGGCTAGAGAATGCTGGCTGTAAAGCACATGCTGAAGCTAATATCTTCAACATAGCTCACATTGAAGGACTGGATCTTTCTACTGCTCTAGGTAACCATCAGACAGGCAACTACGCCCAATTCTATTCTTTTGCTGGAGGTGTTTCCGATGCATCCTTTACCGTCCTTACCCATTACTACGATGGACGGATTGAGTGGTTTGACTCACGGGTCGATATCCTATTCGACCCTACACCTCGAAAACGCCGGCTAGTGTCTCAAGCCACCTGGTCTGGGCATACGGAATCAGTGAAAAAGATAGTCCGCACGCCTAGTGGGAAGGTTCTAAGCTCCCGAACAAATGACAATAATGCCGTGATATGGCGTCAAAGGTCAAATACAAGCACTGGCTCCGTACTGGTCCAACAAAGTGCTCTCAACTGTGATATGCATATTCATCGAACCTGTTTGTTGGAAGATGGAAATTTCCTGGTCAATCTCCACCACAACGGGATATCCATGTGGGATATTCGCTCATTCGAAGCTCAGATGATTGCGAAAAGTGATTTGCACCTCGGCAGTAAACCTCTATGTGTTTTGCTTATACCAACATCTGAATCTTGTACTTCCTACATTGCCGCAATAGGGGCTGATATGACAGGCGTAGCCTGGGAAGTCACCCTTCCTAACGGCAATACACCTCGAGAGCAGTTAACAAAGCATGATACCCCCATTTTGCGAGAGTTCTCGACGTTCAGTCTCGGGTCTGATGAGGAAGTTGCTTACATTCTCCCCGTTGATCCAGCTGGATCGAAACTCCAGGCATCTCATTCTTTGGATTTGTTTGCCACTGATATCGCTCTGTCTTACTCTCATAATGGGACCATCAAAACATGGACTGCTAAAGTCGATAAATCAAAGGGCAGGGTTGATTGGCTACTGACTGCCACTGTTGAGACAGGAATTCCAAACCCTTCCCTGGCGAGCGCTGGCTCAGTCCGAAAGGCTGCGCTTGTAGACCAAAATCGAACACGTTTAACTATATGGGACACAAACAGTGCTCAATTGGAGTTGGAGGAAAGCTTTGAAGAACATGATATCATCCAGGATTTGGACTGGACTTCAACTCCTGACATCCAGTCGATTTTGGCTGTCGGTTTTCCACACAAAGTCATCCTGCTCTCACAATTAAGATACGATTACCTTGATGCTGGTCCTTCATGGGCACAGATCCGGGAGATTAAGATCGGGCGTCACACACCGCACCCTATCGGAGATTCGTGTTGGCTCGGTAATGGAAATCTGGTTGTTGGTGCCGGTAACCAACTCTTCGTGTATGATAAATACATCGAAGCAAGCAACAGATGGGTTACCAACCTGCGTCTACCTTACCATGATGATACTCATTTCGACCTATTCGATGCTGTTAGCAGGCTAAATGGCCCTCTTCCAGTTTTCCATCCGCAGTTTCTAGCCCAGTGCATCCTGAGCGGCAAAATAAGCCTGGTTCACTTGATATTGACAAAACTGCATAGGAAATTGAAGTTCGTTACCGATGGTGACGAAGTCGATGGTTTTCTAGAGATTCCGCTGGAAGATATATATAATGAGGTCTCTGTAAGTGGAGTTTCCTCCTAAAAGTTTACAGTTCAATGAAACTAATGTTTTTGACGAAGCATATACAACAGATAACGTATAAGGAGATGAATTCTGCCTATGCAAATTTTACTCTGGATCATGAACCTCGTGTTCTTGATGAGAATATTGCTACGTCACTCAATGAATACCTAAAGAAGATAACCCTTCCACAATTATCGTCTAAAGAACAGTTCCGTCTCGTTGATATCGTTGAATGCGTTGCTACTGTAGAAAAACATCGACGTTCAATGGACGTGAATGCTGCGAGATATATACTCTTCTTCCGGCAATATATGCTCAGGAAGAGTCAAGGATTCCTTGAAGAGTACATGGTCCCTTGGCGAGAGATCGTCTGGGCATTTCACAGTGATAGCCATGAAATTCTTACAGATCTCGTTGGGAGACAGTTCCATGGCAAGATGCTTTGGGAGAATGCTAGAGAAAGTGGAATTTTCATGTGGATTACTGACATAAACGCTCTGGTATGATATCTCTGTCCTCTCATATCATGGGTTATCATTTACTAATTGAGTATAATTAGCGTTCTCTTCTAGAAGTTATCGCTCGAAATGAATATACCAAGTCTGATGACAAGAACCCTATCGATTGCAGCATTTTCTATCTCGCCCTAAAGAAAAAGAAAGTGTTGCAAGGCCTCTGGAGAATGGCAACCTGGCACAGGGAACAGCCAAACACGCACCGATTTTTGTCAAATAATTTTCAAGAAGAACGTTGGCAGACCGCTGCATTAAAGAATGCCTTTGCGTTACTCGGAAAGAGAAGATTTGGTAATACTTAGTCTTTGCTCCTCAAAATGAAACGGGGAAATGCTAATATATATAACTAGAGTACGCAGCTGCCTTCTTTTTGCTTGCAGATCATCTGCGTGATGCAGTAAACGTCTGCATCAATCAGCTTAGAGACATACAACTTGCAATCACCATTGCTCGTGCTTATGAAGGTGATGATGGCCCGGTTTTGAAAGAAATCTTGGAGGAGCGGGTACTCATTACAGCTGCCACGGAGGGCAACCGATGGATGGCCACTTGGGCTTTTTGGATGCTTAATAGGCGTGATATGGCCGTTCGAGCTTTAGTCGTTTAAGTTTTTTTTTTTTTTTTTTTTTTTTTTTTTTCGGCATTTCACTTCCCATTGCTCTGTCTATACTAACATATCCACCTGCATAGACACCGATAGAAGGTCTACTTCCGCCCACTCCTGGCTCACCAGCGAGTCCAGGACAAGTGGCTTTACAAGCGAAATCGTACTTGTCCAATGACCCGGCATTAGTCGTTTTGTATCAACAGTTGCGCGAAAAGACCCTTCAAACTCTGAAGGGTGCATCCAGGATTGGCGCTCGAGAGGAATGGGACTTTGTTCTGCGCAATGCACGGCTATATGACCGCATGGGCTGTGACCTCCTTGCTCTCAACCTGGTACGAGAGTGGGAGTTCCTCACTCCATCTCATCCTACGGATACGGTCTCTGACAGACTCTCAATCAGCTTCATGGAAGATTCACGAGATCCACGAAAGATTCTCAAGCGAAGAGGGAGCCTTGTCGTTGCCGATATGCATATCACTCATGACAAAAAAGACGACGCCAGAAAACCCGAAGCTAACAAGGATGGCTCTCAGCAGGCCAAAAATCCCACCCAATTCCAAGAGCCGGAGTCAAGCTCTTTGCTTGATTCCTTTGGTTTCTGACCTCTCTCCCATCCGTTCTCTTGTATTACCGTAATTGATTACTGATATATTTCTTTTTGGATGCATATGGGTATATCTCATCTTTTCGGCGTGGAGTATCGTGTGTTATTTCTGCTTTTTTGGAGGGAGGGTGTTGTTATTTACGATCTAGCTATCAATCGGCAATGTACAACATGCGTAACTATTTGATCCTTCTTGATATCCCGGCAAGCACTCGCTGCAGTTAACATCTCCTTACTTTGGTCATCGCGAGTTGGATGTCAACCCACGCCGCCGACAGGTCAAAAGGCTAGTTAATGTTATAATTATTAATGCACTGATTCCATGCATGACAAGCACCTTATCATCATCTCTTATTGGCAGGGAGTCCCGGATGTCTGCGCTTCTCAATTTTACGCCAAAAAGGCGCCGGCAAAGCATCGGGATTAATTAGTCAGCGTGCGATGGCTTCATTTTTGGGTCTTCTTATGCTTTCGGGATCGACGATGGCGAGAGGAAAAGCCATCCTCTCACCCGAGGGAAAGCAGCCTGACTCACTAGCTATATATATATATATATCTATATACGAGCAGGATGTAGAATGGCACCCCTCGAGTCTCCTTTCCTACCGCCTCACACTGTACGGTCTCGATAAGGACCGTTGTTCTCCCACACTACGCTGCTTGAGGTCCTCCGGGCTCTGCGGCCCCTATCCGGCTGAACGAGAGGCCCAGCACCATGGAGGCCGGTGGCAGTAGCACTCGCGGGGGCGAGGATACACTGGAAACGCTGGAAACACAAGTCGAAGAAGACGATGTCCCGCCCACGACGTATGCGCAGAGCTTCACGCCGCGGTCGTTGTTCGTTGGTCTCGCCATTGGGGCGCTGATAACCTTCTCAAACACCTACTTTGGGCTGCAGACAGGATGGATCAGTGTCATGACGATGCCCTCATCCCTGATCGGGTTTGCCGTCTTCAGGTCCCTCTCCCGCCATCTTTCGTTCCCGTTTACGCCGGTCGAGAATGTTCTGATACAGACGGTGGCCGGCGCCGTAGGGACGATGCCACTGGGCTGCGGCTTCGTGGGTGTCATTCCGGCTCTGGAGTATCTCCTCCGGCCAGGACCTGACGGCCCTATGGACGGGAGTGATGGCGGTGACGGCGAAGGTGGGCCCTTGAAGCTGGCATCATGGAAGCTGATTGTCTGGAGCTTGGGCGTTTGTCTGTTCGGCGTTATCTTCGCTGTGCCTCTAAGAAAGGAGGTTATAGTCCGGGAAAAGCTCAAGTTCCCCAGTGGTACGGCAACGGCTCTGATGATAAATGTGCTACATGGCGCAACCAAGCCGGTTGATAAGGGCAAAGGTGCTACAAGGAGGCTGAACCATTCCGCTGGCAGTCCTGCAGAGACTGAGCGGCTATTGACATCCAACGACATTGCAGGTGTCACCCTGGAGCATCTTGAAGCAGACAGAAGAAGAAAACATGAATGGAAGGCTAAAATTAGGATGCTGCTTCTTGCATTCGGCGTATCTGCAATCTATGTAAGTTCTTTCTAGCACCTGCCATTGCCTTTTTGTTACTGACCAAGTTTCGGTCTTAGACCCTTCTGTCGTACTTTGCGCCGGTGCTTCGTAATCTGCCGGTATTCGGACTTCCCCTGGCAAATCAATGGTTATGGACCTTGAATCCATCGCCTGCGTACATCGGGCAGGGCATCATTATGGGACCTTCCACATCTCTCCATATGCTGCTCGGTGCCGTAATCGGATGGGCTATACTCTCCCCTCTAGCAAAGCATAATGGCTGGGCGCCAGGCCCAGTAAATAACTGGGAGACCGGAAGCAAGGGTTGGATAGTTTGGGTCTCCCTGGCAATCATGCTTGCTGATTCAATCATCAATTTGGCCTGGTTGGCAATCCGACCACTCGTCAATCAAGGCCCTGGATTTGTCGTGCGTCTTCAGTATGAGATCAGACGAAAACGGTTCTGGACAGGTCTGTTTAGCGGAAGCACTTCGTCCAGCCATGGCTACACCGCCATACATGCGCGGGAAGGCCGTGACCTAAAGGGGGAAGACTATGACGCTCCCCCATCCGAGCTTATATCTAACCGTACAGTCGCGATACTGCTTCCCCTTGCGCTAATTCTAAACGTCGTATGCATGCGCATAGCGTTTGGTGACATAATCTCTCCTTTTCTTTCAATTGCGGCCACACTCCTCGCTCTTCTTCTCTCCATAATGGGCGTCCGCGCCTTGGGAGAAACTGACCTCAACCCTGTATCTGGCATCAGCAAACTCACTCAGCTTATTTTTGCTGCAGCCACTCCCGCAAGCCACCATACACGCCGCAGTGCGATAGTTGCTAATCTCCTTGCAGGTGCCGTGTCTGAGTCTGGAGCTTTGCAGGCAGGCGACATGGTGCAGGATCTGAAGACAGGCCATCTCCTCGGCGCTAGCCCCAAGGCACAGTTCTATGGCCAGGCCATTGGGAGTGTCGTTGGTGCTATCATCTCAGTTGGCGTGTATAAGCTCTACGTCAACGTCTACCCAGTTCCTGGACCTATGTTCGAGGTCCCAACTGGATATGTCTGGATATTTACTGCGCGACTTGTGACCGGCCAAGGTCTCCCAGAAATGGCATGGCCAGCTGCCGGTATTGCCTGCGTAATATTCACCATTACCACCATCCTGAGAATTGTCGGAACAGTCTCCGGCCCCGCCGGTAGTAAAGGACCGGTATTTGCCCCTTGGCGTGCTTGGGTGCCCGGTGGCATTGCCGTTGCCGTTGGGATGTACAATGTTCCTTCGTTCACCTTAGCCAGGGCAATCGGAGGTATAATTGCTCTTATTTGGCAATATCGTTCCAAAGTTATACGAGATCGCCTTGCTCTATCCAAAGCACAAAGCGCCAGTTCACCAGGTGATGAAGAACAGGAGGCGTCCAAGACGCTAGATAACGATGAAGATTCAACTTCATCAACGATAGTTATTCTAGCATCGGGTCTTATTCTTGGTGAAGGTATCGTCAGCATCCTGAACCTGATACTAGCGAGCGCAAAGGTTCCGCACCTCTAAACTTTAGAGTTCGTTCATGGTCGTGACATAAATATTCCGCCGTACGTGATTTGAAGTATACCATATACCCGGTTATCTGTCATGCTATTTATAGGTCTGTCTTGGAAAGCTCGGCCTGTCTATCATTTTATGAAATTATGTCTGTTGTAAGAATAGCTCGAAAGCACAGCTACATATAGATAGCCCTATTGTCAAATGTTAGGAAATACAAACATGTCCGGTGGTTCTGCTGTCTTTCGGGGTTTATACATCTAATATATGAGTTGAATATATATCTACAGCCCTGTGAATCAATTATCATCCTTTTCTAAACGATTGGCCCCGATTTATATTCGTAACTGCTACTCAAGAACTTTATATAACATAGTACGTCTTGACAGGCATGACGTACCTAAACTAGAATGTTAACTAGGCAACCGGGCATGTGTGGGAAACGAGCAAGGAAATATATACACACTTGGGGTGGAACCAAAAGCCACAAAGGGAATAAGAAACATAAGATGTGTGAATACAACACCGTTAAACTTGGCTTGATACCGCTGAAGCGGGCATTTTCACGGAGTTTTGAAAGGCAAAAAGGGAAGCAAAGAAAGCAAAAGTATAGAACATATCGGGATATCACCGCCATCGCATCGCCAATGAGAGCACGTGTGCATGCATGATCATGGCTACTGCCCATATAGGTATAGCTAAATAGGTATGTAGGAGCTCATCTCATGTGCATCCGTTAACTCGAAGAATAGAAAGAAAAACTAGACATTAGAAGCATTCAAACCATAAGGCAAAAGGTAAAAGGAATTGAGTGAGGGTATATGGGAGCCAGACTTTGTTTCCAAGAGACTAATTCCCCTGGCCTGGAACAGGTTTACGGTTTGCAGGCCCTAATGCTGGTGGAGGACTGTGAGTTGGCTCTGGTTTCACTGCAGGCTCCTCCGAGATTGCTGCCGGAGCTGGTGCAGGAGTTGAAGGGGTGACAGCATCACTGGCACTGTTGCTCCTTGGTCTTTGGGCCGCAGGCATAACGGGCTTCTCCATCCCACCTGGTCCATACGGTCCTGGGCTCATCGATCGTGGCTGTGGAATTCGTGGACTACCAGCACCTGGGCCTGGGGATAATGAGCGAGGGATCTCGTTAAACTTGTTTTGAGGTGGAGGGTAGGGTCGATATCCTGCATTAGGTGAAGCTGGCCGACTGTTCACAGGAGGGTTAAAGCGCGGGCTATTGGGGTTTGGTCCAGGGGAGTTGGGACCGCCTGCCGGAGGCATGGCCCCTGGGACGGGAGTGCGTTGACCAGGGCCTTGAGGTGGTCCACGTGGGCGAGGACGAACAGGGCGGGAAGAAAGACATGTTCGGGGTGCAACGCCCTGTTGAGGCTGGTCAAGGCGGACACAGAGAGCCTAAAAACCACGTTAGTATATGAGGAGCGGTATGTGCTGACAGGATTGGGCTACGTACCCAGCCATCATCATATTCATGGAGCATGCGGACAAGTTGGCCTGCCCGAAGGGGTAATTCATCATCCATAGAAGGGTTGAAATCAAGTTGAACGCGGTAGACATTGTTTGGTCCAGGGGGTGGACCAGCAGGCGCTCCAGCGGGTGCTGGGGCCACATTAACGACAGAGGCCGTGCTCATGGCAGGACTTGAAGGCGCGGGAGTGGCAGCCGAGATTTGTGGAGGAGCGGGCTGCTGCTGCGGCGGCGACGGCTGATCTTTACGGGCATCCTCACTGGACGCAACAGAAGCAACAGCGGTAGTGCTAGTAGTGACAGCGGCCAATGCGCTAGCGGATGCAACAACGCCAGTGTTGACAGTGCCTTCGGATACAGGAGATACGGGGCGGCCGACATCTGAACCAACGCTCGGCGTACGGACCTGGAGGGCTTCTGGAAGCGTCCGGTTTGGAGGCGACGAAGGAGCCGAGCTTGGATTGTCGAAGGGGTTGACTGGGTCATTGAATGGATCAGAATTTGTGGCAGTATGTGACTTGACTGGTGCAGATGGCCCAGGGCCGTCCGTCAGGCTGCGCGAGCCACCGGCAGATGCTGGGGGAGTAGGCAAGGAACCAGAGACGTTGAGCATGCCTGGAGCCTTGGCTGCCCCGGGGAGCGGGCTTCCAAAGTCTGGAGAGAACTGAGTCACAGGTCGAATGTTGAGCTTTGGTGCAACGGGAGAAGTAGTGGACGTAGTTGGTCTAGAAGTAGGAGGTGGTGGGAAACTTGCGGCCGCATTACTGAACGATTTCTCGTTGTCAATCTCCTGTAACTCCTGTTCTCTTTTCCTCTTACGAAGGAAGAAGAATATAGCGCCGCCAATAATAGCAGCAAGGGCAATGAGACCAATTGCAAGACCAGCTTTCGCACCCGGGCTCATTCCTCCAGCACTTGGGACAGCAGTAGCCGAGCTAGAGCCCGAGGTTGTCTCCATAGCTGCATCATTGGAGTTGGTAGCAATCGTCCGTGTTGGGGCCAACGTAGAGGTAGTGAAGTCCCGATCACTACTTGTCGTTGGTGCAGGAGTTGAATGGGACGATGATTGCGAGGAGGAAGACGAAGACGACGAGGGTGGCCGACGGGTGGTAGTTGGTGTCCGTTGTGTTGTCGGCTCCGGAGTCGGTTCCGGTGTTGGTGTCTCTGTCTCCTCTTCATCACTGGTCTCTGTTGGTCTGGGTCTCCTCGTTGACCGCGTGGGAGTCTCCAACGGGGGAAACGGTGTGATCTTTGGACGGTCCTCCGTTGCAGTCGAATATCCGCCAATAGGTCCAGAGAACGTCGGTTTCGCAGTCACATAGATGACAGATGTGATGGTGGAGCCCGACTTCCTGTCATTGTCCTTGAAGATATCGTCGATGTTGTCGATAATATCATCGATTGAAGGGTGCTTTCGAGCCCGATGACGGTGGCCGTGTCGCGCCATGATGATATAGATAGACGCCGCGGTACAATATCGCCGTACCACTCAGAGACAGGATGTAGTAACCAGAAGTAATTTCAAACGCACGATATATGGATTATCAGTGAAATCTTAGACCGCTCGTCTGTAGATATCACAGAGCCATCTGTCTCTGTCTTGGAATCGGCGATGGTATTAATTACTGTGAAAGGCGCTTGAGTTTGCGACCCGAGGGAGCGACTGGACAGAACCCTCCTTCAGCGGAGTGCTCTTTGGAAAGAGTGAATGAACAAAAGAATGACCTGGGGACAGCAAACAAAGAGAGAACGTCGACTGTCGACAAGAAAGGAGCGAGGCAGCGTCGATTCGTGAATGTCAGCAGTTAAAAGAGTGAAAAGAGCGAGGAAGCGGTCGCTAAGAGCCTGGGGGAGGAGGAGACTTTCATGCCCGGGCAGCAAAGCCCCCCCGAAGTGTATTTTTGGGACACTAAGAAATTAGTGGCTGTTTAGTCGAACCAGCTGAAGCCGAGCCGGGCGAATATCCATGGCGCTCCCCATGCGATGCAAGTGATATCTCCACGGTCACCGCTCACACTAATCGCGCAAGTCCGGGTCACACACCTTTGAGATCGAAGATTCCCAATCGAATGATGACCATGATCGCAGACACCACGCACTCCAACGTCGCTGGTACGGAGAAGAACTGTCGACATCTGGTAGCCCGTCGCCTGTCCACATCGTCTCCAGCCAGGTTCCTCGGTTGGCCGTATTAAAGTTAGTTGCTTTTAATTAAACATCGGTACGAGGTCGCCAGGGGCTCGCACTTTCCCCTGGCCGGAACCCAGACTTCTGTTGGTGGGAACTGTTAGCGGGAACGAGGATGAGGCTGCTCGTACCTGACGCCTTTCCCTGATAGTCAATGAGGAATCATCCACACGGCTGACGGAACAAACAGCATGGCCGCCATCCTGCGAGACACACGCCGATGATCGATCGGTCGTCCGAGATAACCAGACCTCTCCTCCGTATCGAGCAAGTAACCATCTTCCATCCAGGCAACAATTCTTCTCCATGTCGATGGGGAAACATTCTGGCGCCGGTTCTTCCCATTCCTTGTCTGCCGTGTTTTGTCGCCATGTCGATCAATACGAGTCTGTCAAGATTGGAACCAGAGTCCAACATCCTCCCAGACAAAAGAAAAGGGGAACCGGTACTGCCCGGCTATTGGTTGAAATTTGTGTCAGCTGCTGTTGGGTCCTTTTTCTCTTCCTCGACCAGCCAGGGCCGCTCAGATGTTCCCATAGCAATCTGCTGGTTTCATCAAACCAAAAGGAGCTCCTACCACCGGTTTGAATTATTATCGCTATTCACTTTTCTATGCTAAAGAACGGAGTAAATGTTCTGTACTCCGTACTTCGTAGTTTGTTCCTGCATAAGTCGGTTTCTTACCTGGAGCTTCTCACTACTCGGCACATCTCGGTGGTATGCACGGAGTATTAAGCGCCCACACCTAAAACTGCCCCTGGGAGTCTTGATCATAGGAAACGCCCAAACCAGAGGCTCACTTAGCGGTCTCAGATAATTACCCCAAGGCGCAGTGAATGGACTCCTTCTCCTTAACTGATATCCATTTCGTAAACTGCCGAGCGTTTGAGCCCCAGCTAACTCCCAAGCAGTTTCGCCAACGCCTCGCTGGCTTCCTCCGTACCATGAGGAAGAAGGATGGACTTCTGGGCACAACTCCAGTCTTGAGTCTTTAATAATGGGAAATTTCTTTCTTCTTCTATGTTGGAAGAGCAAAGGCAAGCTGTTGCTCTTAACCTGAGAGTTCCCTTTGGTGTGCCTCAGTAAAGTTAAATTGGCTTGTTTTTAGCGGTGCTTAAATATCCCGAGCTACGTTTACCTTCTGACCGTCAGCGTACTCCTGAAGAAACTCGCCGGTTCCTTCAACATCTTTCAAGCAAAGTAGGAAAAAGCATTTCACAGGGCAACAGCTACCTTCTCAGCGGTTACTATGACCATATGTTAGCCCTGTTTAAGTATATTTTGTTGATACGGAATGAAGCTTTATACCCGAAGCAATGGCTCTATTATTAAATAGATCCTATTTCCGATCCCACATCATAGGAAAGGGTAGTATCATGTTCGTTGGGGCCTTACGAGCTTATCCTAGGATGATGTTCATTTCGCAGTACGGATCGGAACCTAACCCTAAGCCATAAAAGGTTCTTAATTGGCTAGCCGGCCATGTTATATCATAAAATGGAGACGAGAAATAAGATATCCTGTAGGGAACTGTGGTCGGCGTGAATTGCTATAGATGTTATGGATGCTTCGACGTTGTCAAGTTGAGGTCAACAATTTCTACTTTGGGAACTGGATGATTCCATCATCACGTGAATATTACAGTCATGTGATTGTTAATTAGTTATGCAGGATTAGCACAAAGATATGCAAAGATATGCACAAAGATTCCTTGCGTGTAAGATTGGTTTAAAAAGATAAGCAAAACCAAAGAGAGAGGGTAGAGATGCAACAGGTGAGGGTAGCTAGCTGAAGAACGGGTGTTTCAATGCCTAATGCCGGAATTATTAGCAACCCCTTCAATGAATCTACCCTGTATATATGCGCGCATATGAATCACGAACCTCGCAGGGCGCAATGCGATCCTTGTTCTCGTAACGAACGAGCTGTTGCACCAAATCTCGACCATTTTGTGGCACACCATTCAATATCTCCTCCCAGGGCTTTGGGCAATATTGCTTAAATTCGATTTTTCCCCAGTCAGGCAATCCTTTGGCAGACTACATCATGAGCATTAATTAGACATGGCAATTTCCGGGATTATAAAAGGGAGGCCCTCAAAACAAACCCGCAGCAGGGGAACTGTGCTGGGGGGTGGGGTTGAAACCCCTATGCTTCATACGCTGCATACTGTACATACCGGCCATATGTCAAGGTTTGGTGTCCCCAGGGTTGTAAAAATGGAATGTATCAACGCCAATTCGCTGCCAAGGTCACCAGCATCAAAAAGTGTTCGATGAGTTGGCATGTCGATGGCTTCCGCGACAACACACCCAGCAGCCCACAAGTCAAGGCTCGGACCATAATCTTTCCCGCCGAACAGTATCTCAGGTGGCCGATAACATGTTGTTCCGACATCAGTTATTTTTGCCTCAGCCGGCTCAGAAGCTGGATCTGTCGGGTCCCAGGCGATACCAAAGTCAGCCAGATACGCCGGCCCCGATGGTGAGCGAAGGAGTATATTTGATGGTTTGATATCGCGATGTACGATGCCAAGTGAGTGTATGTGGTCCAATGCACGAAAGAGGTCTCGCAAATGAGACTGTATTTCTTGTGGAGAAAGTACATTCCGGCTCAGCAATGTATCCAGCTGACAACACATGTATGGAAATACCAGGACGAATCTCTGACCCGGCTCATGCAGAGTATCCAACAATGGAATGACATTGGCACTTTCGCCCCGGCGTGTTATCCTTGCTTCACGCATCGAATCATGCGGCGGTTGCATCATCTGCGGAACTGTGACTTTTAAAGCCACAAGCAACCCATCCGCATTCCTTGACTTGTAAATGGTGGAAAAGAGTCCGTCATTGTCAGGCAGAGCCTTTTTGTATGGCCCTATTTGCTTGCCCGGGCGAGGGTCAAGATCATAAGCCCGATTGACTTCTGATATCTTAGGGTCCTCATCTTTAATCCGTTGGCCTCTCAGCCCATCAATATGTTTCTGGCACGCAGCCTGATACTCTGCCTGTGTTGTTGAGGTGTTATATGTCGTAGTCCGCTATGGATCTAGGTATTTTCCCTCCTTACCTTCGACGAAGCGCCGTTAAACGCCTCAGCCTCAAGCTTGGTCGCTTCTGCACGTCCCACGGAGACACTGTTTGCTTCTGTATGACTGTGGCAGTATGCTGAACTCCTATGTAGACCAGTCAGAATATGCCGGGCATTCAATTGGATGGAGAAGGTATTGTGCAACTTGCAGTGCTGCAATATTACTTAAACGATCAGAGAATCCAATTTCTGATCTCCAGGCTGTACTGGAAGCCATCACCGGCTAGGGGTATAAAGGTTTGCCCTTAGATTGCTTATCAGTCGTGGCCTCTATGCATATACGTCCGTACCCAATGCTTTCCTTATAGTAGTAGCAGTTATGGTGAGAAATTGGCTGGCGGGTATTTGCTTTCATGCATTAAGATCTGATATAAGGAGACGGCATCAATAGTTACCCAAACATCTAACAGAACTGATTCCCACTCTATAGCCCTTCTCCTTCCTCTACACCATATATAATGCCCCTTTCTTTCTTCTCTGCATCCGTCTTTTTATCCTGTTTATCTTTTGTTTCCTTCTTCTTCCCCAGACTTTTTCTTTTTCTCTGACAGTGGCAAAAATAAACAAAGGACACGTGACATAATTTGTCAGCATCTTCTCTCCGCCATCCAGAACGTCGCAAATCATGTACAGAACGTCTCATCTTCTGCCTCTCCTGATAAGCAGTATTCGCAGTTGCAAAGAACAGAGAAGAGCAGTCATTCATTCAATAGTCACTCTTACCCTTGAGGCTGAGAATACACCTCTATATCTCCTGGTTTCTATTTTGTTATTGCCGAGAAACTATGCTATAGTTCCCTTGTCTGAATCCAGGCTATGAAACGCGTTTGATATGGAACTGTCGCGACAGGAATACCCTGCCCTAGCGGTGAGTTAGGCTATCTTGTAGTCTTCGCCAGTGATATGGCTGCCTTCTCTTTTATAAATTTATATATACTAATACTTTATTATATGGAAATAGGGCATCTTGCAACCTAGCCAAGCTATTGCTGTTGTCACTGAGCGGTTGCGGACGGTTAACAAGCTCAATACGGATGTTGCAGATTGGCTTGCTGTACGCCTTGCTACCCCAATCATATACGCCGTGTGATGGCGGGAATATAGGATGCTAATGAGACGAGTAGGAACGACGCCGATTAGAGGAAGCATACTATCTCGGACTTCGGAAGCTTGCGCGGAGACCACAGCCAGAAGGAGGCCAGGCATTGGGGTCGGATACAACTCTCAATAAACTCTATTTCTCGAAGCATCTACTGATTTTCGATAATTCTGTGTGATAGGGTCTTTGAAATACCATGGCAGCGGATCCTTTCTGCGACAGAGTCCATGGCTCATTCGCACGAAGCGCTAGCTAACGGAATTGAGGTGGATGGCGAAAGACCCCTCAGAGAATATGAAACCAAAAATCCAGACATGAAGTCAATGGTAACAATCCAGAACGACCTTGCATCTCTAGCCAAGACTCTGGAGGCTGCCCAAAAGAAGCTTGATAAGATTAAAGATAAAGGCCCCAAACAGGCTTCAAAAGTGCCCAGCGCACAGGCTGCCGTGGACGATGCCAGAGCGCAATGGCAGTCTAGAGCACCCTTTGTTCTCGAGCAACTGCAAGCTGTTGATGAACACCGTGTCAACCACCTGCGAGACATCCTTACTCAATACCAAACTCACGAGACAGACCATGTTGAACGCAGTCGCCAGGCAGTAGAGAGCTCTCTTAACTCGTTACTAAACATAGAAGCGGGTGAGGAGATCCGCACGTACGTTAACAAGAAAAGCGGAGGACGATTGCCCTCTGAGACCGTCCCATCTACCCCAGCTCCAACTTCGCCTCGACAGGATACACCGACAAGTCCTAAACCAACCCCACCGGCTGCGACAGAGCCACTGCCGTCTCCTCCTCCAGTCCATGATGACGATGCGAGTCAGCGTTCTGGTACTTCTGCACAGCGTCGCCCCAGCCTCCAACAGGGTGAGTTCTTGTTGCTTATCAATTACTGCTATAATTTTTTTAACAAGCACAACAGCCCCCGAGCCTCGCCATACTGCCTTTGGCGGCCTAAAACGACTTGGAACGGTTATGGGGAGACGCAAGAGCATGATTGTTCCTTCTACTGGGCCTACTGAGAAGAAATTTCGATCTCCTTTCACCACATTCCGCCGTACCGATCCATCCCGCAATTTTCAACAGATGGACGAATCAGAAGGACATCATAGCTTAGAGGCGGTTACTTCAATGGAATCACAAAGGCCACCGTCATCTACTATGAATGAATCGGCATTCATTGAATCACCTCCTCTGCCGGCGCCGAATGATATCCCTGAGGAACCTGCAGCAGAAGAATCGACTGCAATAAATGGGCAGTCAACAGACGCACCTGGTCAAACCTCACAAGTCGATGCGGAAGGCTACTCTCAGAGACCGGATATAGAAGATGAAATTACACGAGTTCAAAGGGAAGCCGCTGCGTGAGTTACCTTGCGTTCACAACATGTATGTATTTCTGATAAAACTGACATTACTTTTAGTGTTGACGATTCGGGCATAAACCTAACCATTCGAGACCAGCCAATTCCAGAGGATGAAAGCGAGGCTAAACAAGCATTGAACCAAGTGGCAAACACTCTACGACTTGTATGTGCCTATTGTTGGCGTGCTCAGCTCCTTTTCCCAACTAATCTTGCATTATCTAGAAAGCACAACAATCTGGCGCTGCTCGCGGCCCTGGGACCGTTAGAGGACGTCGTGATGTACGAAATACCATGTTCTTCCCTCAACCTCCGCTCCCAGGCAATGGTCACAGTGCTGAAAACCCCTTCCCTGCTTTGAGTAACGCTGTATCGGCACAGCCAGGAACTCCCGAGATGCCAAGGAGCGAGGCATTGCCGGAAAAAGTTACCCAGGAGGACCATATGCCGGATAATACCTCTATTCATTCCTCGCAGACTCTGCACAGCCTATCGGGGCCAATCACACACCCTGTACTACCGGAACCAGGTCTTAATGTTTCCATTGTGGAGAAATTAACCGTCATGTTATCAGAGGGGGTTGTTACCAGATCACTTGTTGTCGGAGAGCTTGCTCTTGCATACAATAACCATACATCAGCAGAATATGCCTCGGAATCGCAAGTTATCCGCCTAAACAACTTTGGCATCCTAGAACGGGTGGCTGCGAACCCGCAATTTGTTATGGAGAGGAGCATAACTACATCTGGGGGTGATATACCGCATGATGATTCCTCCAAAGGCCAATATCAAGTACGTCTAGCACAGATTACGGGTCCTACGCCAACAGTTGCCTTCAAATATCAGATCCATCTGGACTCTTCGAACCTATCCTCATACTGCCCTGTTATCTTCACACCTGTTTGGAACGAGGAGGAATTTCAAGCAAGTGTAATTGTACAATATTCGCTGAACTCTCAATTTATCTCCTCCGACTCGAGTGCATCTGTTGTTCTTCACAACCTGGTGCTATCGGTGGGTCTGGACATATCACAAGTTGACGAAACAACTATGCGTCCTCGTGAAGTTGCTAAAGCAGTGGGTGCTGCCATGCACCCAAGCACTGGTGCCGTTTTCCGACGCAAGAATTCGTCCGTCACATGGAAGATCCCGGAACTAGAGATTAGGCCCGGCGAGGATGGGAAATTTCTTGCTAGGTTTACAACATCGACGAGCGGGCCGAGAAGGGGAAAGGTCGAAGCCAAGTTTGACGCGACATGCAGCAACAATACTTCGAGGCTCGGTATGAGTGTGCTTACTTCTCAATCAAGTGCAAACTCAGACCACAAAGACAAAGAAGATGACCCATTCGCGGATGACGGCCTAGGTACTTCTAAAGAGGGAGATTCCTCTGTGGAATCTTGGGCAGAGCCTTTGACTGAACGTAGACTCACTATTGCGAAGTACGTCTCGGCATAGTCAGTTACTTTGTGGTTGGCTACTGGAATCTTTCTATTCGATTGACAGCACTAGTCATTTCACTGATTAGTTTCACCACTCTCTCTTTCGTCCTATGTATTTGGTTGATCCATTTCTTACCTGTTATCATATACCCTTGAAGACAGGTTCAGGCGTAGACAGGCATCATTCCTTTTAGCTCTTTTGTATTGCTTTCTTGATTATATCTTGTATTTCCTGCTATGTATCCGTTATATATATATCTTATATATATTACCTTGTAGGAGTGCATAAGAGTTGCACGAGTGAATATTACAGCTAGCAGGAATCCCTTGCATAATCCAGGTCTATTCAATGGCAATTAGTGTACATAGCTATGTTGTTATTCCGAATATCTAGACTTGACTTCGTATAGCCTGCTCCCTCGAACAGTACAAAACCTAAGGGCAAGCGCATAAACTCGGCCTTGATCCATGTGCTAAACATGGGCTAACCAACTATCGGACTAAAAGCCCACCCCTTGGTCAGCTGGGTCTTAACTGTCGTTAGCAAAGTGACTGCCAGGACTTCAGATATCAAGCGTGGTAACAACCTAACCTCATCCTCTAGCAAAGACGTACGTTTAGCGTTAAACATACTCTTCTGAACTGCTCACATAGCAAGAAAAAGCTGTCCCTGATACCGCATATCTGGTGGCCATCCAACATCTCCTAATTATTTCTCGCAAAGATGGAAGAACAAGCAGCAAAGCTAAGACCCCAGCTACGGCTTCAAGTATCTAATCGAAGGGAAGCTATTGTACGGATAGCCCAGAAACTAGTAGCTGCTCCGTCACCATGCCCCCCAGGGAATACCGCATTAGCAGCTATAGTTGCCATACAACTGCTCGAAGAAGCCGTCCCAGACGTTCAGATAACCCGCTATGTAACTGGCGCGGGAATTGTGAATGTAGTTGCATGCATCTCGAGCGGTCGCCCTGGTAAGCGACTTGTTTTTAATGGACACCTTGATACATTCCCCCTTGGTGAGGAGCTGAAGTGGACTGTGCCGCCAGCACGTGGTGTGGTAAAAGATGGCCGCCTTTACGGGCGTGGCGTCTCTGATATGAAAGGCGGAATCGCAGCATCCATCGTCGCAGCTACGATCTTGTCAGAAAATCGAAATGCCTGGTCTGGTGAGATTGTACTTACTCTTGCTGGGGATGAAGAATCCATGGGCAAACAGGGCACCAAGTGGCTGCTAGACCACGTTGAAAAGGCAACGGGAGATGTTATGATATGCGGCGATGCCGGATCACCCAGAGTTATCCGCTTTGGAGAAAAAGGGTTTGTCTGGGTTGATATCGAAGCTGTTGGCACCCCTGCTCACGGAGCGCATGTCCATCGAGGTGTGAATGCCATCGATCGTCTGCGAAAGGCGCTGGATGCGGTGTATGAGCTTGAAAAGGTCACAATGAATGCACCACCAGCGGTATCAGATGCCATCGATGCTGCAAGGGATATATCCGAAGCGCTTTCAGGCTCCGGTGAATCAGATACTTTGCAGCGTATCACCGTGAACACGGGCACAATCAAGGGAGGCGTATCCCCGAATCTAGTCCCGAGCTCTGCAATGGCCCAATGTGATATCCGTATACCAGTGGGCGTATCAACGGAATTTATAGAAAAAAGATTGAATGACATGCTTGGGCCGATGGCAGGAATATCCTGGCGTATTCTACGGACATCCGAGCCAAACTACACATCTCCGAACGAGGAGATATGTCGATTAGCTGAAATGGTATCAGCAGAAGTCCTAGGTCAGCAAGCTGTTTGCAATATGCGGGTCGGAGCGTCAGATTCGCGCTGGTATCGTGCTGCCAATGTGCCGACTGTCGTTGTAGGATGCACACCAAACAATATGGGCGCCGCAGATGAGTACGTCGAAATAGACGAGCTCGTTAACATCTCGCAGATTCACACGATTGTTGCATACGAGTTTTTGAAGAACAACGCATAATAGAGCGAACTAAGCATGGATTTATGACATTGCAACACACCACCCGACTTAGTTGATCTACCCAGATTCGGGCTGAGGCGTTCTATGATGTATATAGTGATTTTGTCATCCTATTGGGATTCTTGACTTAGAGATATCAAGAAATGAGGTATAAGAATAAAGTAGCTTGACACGTCATGCACCTGAAACATAATGGATAGCCAACGCTTTAAAAAAAAACAGCCTAGAGCTCATATAGCTCGAAGCAAGCAAAATTGTCGTTCGGACAGACTCTTACATCCGTAAAGCTCTTGTCGTTTTATCGTAAAATTCCAAGGTCATCGCAGCTAGGAAACAAGGGATATCTTTCCTCTCCTCAACCCAGAATTTAATCAGATCACGGATCTCTAGCGCAAACAAGCTGTTTGGGCCACCGGATATCTTCATAGTTCCATTTTCGCCATCAAAGATGATTGAGTTCTCCTCGCCGTCCCCCATACTCCCAGGCCCATCGGCAGAGCCACCTGCATCACCGTGTCTGTAGGCCGGGGATAGATGGAACATAGACGTCACCCGCACCCGGCCATTAGGCATAAAGTCCAGCTTATACCCTAGTATAGATGCAACGGCTTCTCGGAACTCAGAAGATTTGGCGGTCCATATTTCCTTGAGCCGGCGGATACGTTTATCTTTCTCGGCAACTGCCTTCTCAGCTTCTTTGAGCTCGAGCTTCATACTTTCAAGTACGGAAGCTGGAACTGATTTGATATTTGCGCGAGAACCACGTATTTGGTTGAGCAGGTCAACGTTCTCTGCCTTGAGAGTCTTCAGGGTAGTCATTTTAATCTTCTCTGCTTGTGCAGTGGGGTTATCACGGAATTCTAGTATTCGAGTCCGGGATTGCGCCTGGAGAGAAGAGAGATGAGACTTGGTAGCTTCAAGTTCCTTTGTAAGCATTTTGACCGATTGCTCTGATTTAGAAAACGATTCTTGAGCGGCACGGTACTTGCGGGTAAGGACTGCAATCCTTTCGCTCTCTGCGTCACTATCTGCAGGGGAAAGCGGTCGTTTTATTCCTCGAGTCGTGGTAGCGGATGCTGCAGAATCGGGAGTAGGTGTTACCTCTGCTTCTCGCTTTGATAGTTGTTCATGTAACTCATGGAGCTCCTGGCGGTGTTGAGTTAAGAGGTCTTCTAAACGCGCAATATGCTCAGATTTTTGGGAATCAAAACGATTCTCTTCGACGTTCATAGTCGTCTCCTCGTCGTCAAACGCCTTAAGTTGAGCTCGTAGATATTCCACCTCTTTTAATGCAAGTGTTCGCTGACGTTCTAGCCGCAGTCTAGCTCGGCTCTCGGAGCCTGACGAAGACGAAGAGGTGGCATTAGCTGCACCACTTGCGCGTGCCTTTTCAAGCTCCTTTTGCAGAGAATGTTTCTCGTCTTCCAGTCGAGCAGCTAGTTCAGACTTCTCTGTAGCCTCAGATTGGATGTGTCCGATTCTTTCTACTAAAGATGCATTTTCAATCCTGGTCTGGACAAGAGCTCGGACGATAGATTCGGGAGAATCAAACTCCGCCTCATGGCCTGGTCCTTGCAATAAGGTATCCCAGGAACGTTTCTCATCTTCTAGTACTTGATTTCGAATTTGTGTATTATGTAGCTCCGCCTCGACACTCTTCATCATCTGGAGTTGGCTCTCGAGCGCCATTTTCTGCTCCTCAACGACCTCCACTCTTTTCTGGGACTTTTGGAGTGGCCTGAGCTCATTCTCAAGCCTTCTCACTTGCGCCAGCTGTTCCGATAATTCCCTTTTCAAAACGTTGAGTGCTTCGGGATCCGTCCCCTCAGCCTTTAACCGGATATTTTCTGCTTCCAGCGCTTCAACTTCTGATTCTCGTCCTTCCAGCCTTTCCTGTGCCGTTTGTAAGTTACCGGTGACCTCTTCAAGCTCATTCCGTAGCTCATCCAGGGACTTTTGCAGGGCAGATCTGATAGCTTCCAGCTCGTCAATCTGGTGTTTGTACTGACGTTGCTGGTCAGCTAGTTGCGACTGGTAATCATTTGATTCCTCACGTAGAGTTTCATTTTCGTCCTGCAACGATCTCAGCCTCCTTTCCCAGGACGACTTCTCGCTAATCGCTGCCTCTTGTGTACTTTTCAGCTCTTCAGTGAGTGATTCGATCTTATGTTGCGTTTTATTATTGCTGGTCTCAGCAGCTTGTGCCCTTCGGAAATCCGCGTCGGCCCTGGCCTGCAGCTCCCTTAGCTCTTTCTCATGTTGCAGCGCAGTAAGATCTCTTTCCTGTTTGATGTTTTCAAGATCGTATTTCAACGTGCTGATTTGCACGCGTAGTTCTTCGTTCCCAACATCTATTTATTGACCAGAAAATGTGAGCAGAGGAGCCTGGCGCAGAAGGAGCGCAGGGAAAATGGAGTAACTGACCTGGCTTAACCGCTGAATCGCTAGCTCGAGTACTTCTTCGTAATGGCGTTCTAGGCATCTGGGGTGGAGAGTTTTCAGCGAGAAAATCGTACGTTGGTTGGGTTTGGGCCTGTCTGCTCCTGTTCATCTTGCAACTGTCGAAAAAGCTATTAGTGCTGGAGGCTAGAGAATGAGATGGTTGGCTCAAGCGTACTCAAACTCTGTGGAATTCAATTGCATTCAGTTGATATATTGGTAGAGCAGACCGCCTGCCTGTTATATCCCGTCGAACGGTGATGGATAAACCAAGACGTGTAGTTGTAGAATCACTTCAGTATTTACTGGGGCAAAGTTTAAACGCGCGAAGCCGCCAGATCACATGATGTCTAAATGATTACATAATCATATCATTACATAAGACCTTTATTTTAAGGTTTGGTCACCTGGTTTTATTAGGTTTTACGCTTTGACCACCTATTGCAGGTAACCCTCAGCTTGGATTCGTGGAGATTCACATGAACAAGTTCATTAGTATTTCATTGCATTTACTCGTTAATTAAAAGTATACGTATCGCCTCAGATCTGGATTGTTGGCCCAGAATACATGTGGTTTCCTCTCTATCCTTCCGTGCATTTTGTTTTGCCCCAAAAATAGAGAAAAAAAAGGAAAACAACGTCAGGCGATTAACTAGCTCCCTGGATGGCGGTGATGATATCGTGGTAGCAACGGTAGTGATGCTGGTGGAAATCTGGTAGTGCGATCTTTTTATCTAATCTCCGGCAGAGGAATCTTCGGGATAGATAGAGTTGCACTAAAATTGAGGTGCAGTTTATGTGTCAAATCTATGGCTTGGTGAGGTCGACACCGGCAGCTTTCTCGGCCTTACCGTAGGCCTTGAGTCTGATGGCCTGCGTGGCAATGAAACCAGTGGTGTCGGTAGGAGCAAAGTCGTCAATGGAGTCCATGCTGCTGAGCTCGGGGTCGTACAGCTTGCTGGTCTCAGAGCTGCGACCAAGGACGGAAACGGCGCCCTTGAAGCATCGGACGCGGACCTGACCGTTAACGTCGTCTTGACTAGCGGTGATGGATTGCTCGATGAACTTGCGCTCTGGGGAGAAGTATAGGCCATTGTACAGGATGCGGGACCAGGTGATGGTGACGAACTGGTCACGGAGGAGACGGACTTCACGGTCGAGGACGAGACCCTCGAGGTCAAGATGGGCGAGACGGAGGATGGTCATGGCAGGGGAGTCACTAGGAGAGAATGTGTTAGAGCTCGGGCAGGGGTGGTATGGGGACCTGCATTTGGGGGAAAGAAGCTTACTAGCAACCACGCTGTGCAGGGAAGAGGTCAGTATGCATACGCCAAGGGTAGCTTGAACAGGGGAAGGCAAAAGACTTACAGACTTGAGACCAATGTAGCGGTTCTCGACGATATCAATACGACCAATGCCTGGATAGACGTCAGTTTATGATCAATGAGGCATACAATGTAACCCCGGGGAAAATATGGCATACCGTGGACACGGCCGATCTCGTTGAGAGCAGAGAAGATGGCGAGAGAGCCTGTGGTCTTGTTGCCAGTCTTGGGGTCAATGAGAGCGACTGGAATACCCTTCTCAAAGACGATGTTGAGATCAGCTGGGGTATCAGGGGCACTGCGAGGGTCGTCGGTCAACTTCCACATGTCATCTGGTGGAGTGTGGTCGGCATCCTCGAGGATACCAGCTTCGTAGGAGCAGTGAGCCAAGCTATTTACCAGGTGTTAATGATTGACTTATCTAATTAGTAGCAAAAAGTGAGGGAAAGGCCCATACTTCTCATCCATAGACCACGGCTTAGCCTTAGTGGAAGTAACGGGAATGTTAAACTTCTGGGCGTATTCGATGAGATCGTTGCGGCCGGCGAAACGGTTGTAGAACTCTGGCATTCTCCATGGCGCAATGACGTTGATGCTTGGCTGTTGAACGGGGGGTTAGCAATTGAACGAGCAAAGTGCCTATCAAGGCGAGGGGTATAAAATCATCTCACCTGGATGGCGTAGAAGGCGAGCTCGAAGCGGACTTGGTCGTTTCTGCAGGAAGGGGTGAGCATGGGCCACGATGAGATACAGGGATTCGACAGGGAAGAGGTACCCTTTGCCGGTGCATCCTGGTTGAAGAAAAAGAAAAACGGGTTAGCTCGATATCCTTCCAAAAGCAAAAATAGTCAAAAAGCGGTGGGATGCATACCATGGCTGACAGCGGTACATCCTTCTTGTTGGGCGACGCGCATCATAGCTCTGGCAATGACTGGGCGGGCACTGGGGACAGGTAAGTATCACTGAATGCTGGTGAGAGGAGGCCAGTTCTGGGCACCTACAGACTAGTTCTACTCAACAGTTAGCATTCCAATCCTGGTTGTAGTCACATAGACAAATAAATAAAAAAAAAAAAAAAAAAAAAAAAAAAAAAAAAAAAAAAAAAAAAAAAAAATAGGGCGATTGACTCACCCGAGGAGGTATCGGTCTTCCCAGATGGCCTGGAGGAGGATTTTTTCTGTTAGCCTTCCATGGTCAATTGCAGGGAGCGAGGGTCAAGAAACACAGAGAACGAACGTTGCACTGGATGGCCTTGAAGCAGAGATCCTCGACGAACTCCTTCTTGAGGTCCTCGACGACCAGCTTCTTTGCACCGACGGCGAGGGCCTTGCGCTCTGCCTCCTTGAAATCCTCAGCCTGGCCGACATCGGCGAGGAAGCAGACGACCTCATGGCCCTGCTCGAGGAGCCAGGCGAGGATGCAGCTGGTGTCGAGGCCGCCGGAGTAGGCGAGGAGGACTTTCTCTTTCTGAGCCATTGCAGCTGTAGCTTGTGAGCGGGTGGGGTGAGGGGAAATGCCGGTGGTTGATGTATGTAGACGTAGGGCGTTCAATTGAGCAGAGCAGAGGATGAGTCGAACTGGGTCCGGAGAAGGAGGGGAAGGAGACCGCTTTATATCTCTGCGCCGTGGAGTAAGTAGCAGCTGTGACGATGACGGTGGCTCGCAGTTGAGTCGACGAAGCTCTGCGCCCTTCTCAAGACAAGCTCAACAAGTTTCGTTAAGGTTCCTTTTGTTTTTCTTCCTCCGTCCCTTGCCCTCCGTTGCCCCTTTGGGAAACGCCCTGCGAAAGTCAAGTCACGGGACACCCCGCAGCACGTGATGTCACATGATGAAGTTAGGGCTCAGTTAGAGTTAGCCCTAACCCTCTTCCGTCTTAGCTTTGCTTATGTCATCTGAGGCGTCCTCTTTTCTTTTTTTCGCTTTCTTTGCTTTTTCCAGCTTCTTCAGCTTCCAAAACATCCAAACAAACAACAACAGCAGCAGCAAGCAGCAAGCAGCAGCTGGCAACGCAACCAGAAAAACGCGCCGCAATGCTGCCAGGTTCTGGCGGCCAGCGAGGAAAAGTAGGCCATCCAGGCTGATGGGCTACAGGTTTTTTTGTCTTCCCGTCTGCCCAGCTCCTGGCCGTCCCTGCCCTCCAGCAGCTACTTCAGGCCGCCTGCTCGCTCGTCGTCGTCGTCGCTCTGGCTTCCTCCTCTCTCCTCGCTGCGGCCGACGTCTCTTTAAGCTCCCCCTGCTCATAGCTGATTACTTAATCACGAGGGGCTTTCCTATTGGCCATTCTCACCCGCGTCGCGCTTAGCTAAGAAGGGTGGCCTCAGCTTAGAGTTACGTAAGCATGCGTGATCTTTCCTACGCCTTTTTTTTTCTTCTTTCGACGCTTCCTTTTGCCTTGCTTGTTGTTGTTGCGCTTTCGTCTTACTCGTTTGCGTTGCTTTTTCACGTCTCCAAGGCTTCGCGTCGCCTTGTCTGGTCGTCTGGTAACGCAGCGCTGATCGGTATCTAGGCCAGCGCTTCTTGTTCTCGCCGGCTTGACCGCCCTCCAGCAACGCCAACCCGGGAAAACTCTCTTTCCTTTACTACCATAACATCCATTCGCATTTACTTCGACGGGAGTCGGCTCTCTTTCTCTTCCTCCCTTTTGCTCCTACGCCGGCCTTCCTCCTTCGTCCCATCACCATCCTTTGTCCTTCATTTCGTCCAGTGTGCATCACACTTCTGGGAGAGAACACGCGACACCGACCTCCGCGAGGCGTAGATCGACCGGCAGTTCCTTTTTCGCCAGCGACGGCCGAATATATAGATAGTTTTCTACTCTCTTTCCCCTCTTCTTCCTTCTTCTTATCCTCCTCCTCCTCCTCCTCCTCCTCCGCCGCCGCCCGTGACATACTTCCGCAATGAGCCTGCCTTCTCTCTGACAGCTCCGGCCGAATATGCAGCCACAATCCCCGGGGAGCCCATCACGGAGAGTGCAATAATAATGAACGCCAATAGCCCTAGCTACTCTGTTCCTGGTCCGCGAAGACACTCTGTCGCGAAGAGCCAGAACATCAATAGCCAGGGCCCCAGTTTGCGGGAGGTAAAAAGCAGCGACGAAGTACTTGCTCAGCGTCGCCGAGGCCTCTCCCATGGCCGTCAGTTTACTGTCGCCAACGTCGGCAACAATGGACGGTTATATCTACGGTATGTGTTGACCTCAGCCTTAGCCCAGTCGAAGAATTGTCCGACTCTGGTATACATTCCCTAACACTTATCCACAAACAACATATCAGGCCAATCACCAACAGGTCCTACACACCGCATACCTTAAGCCCAGCACCGAGCATACCGGAAATAACAGCCGCCGGCCACCGGGCGAGTGTTTGGTCAAACTCACAGTTCTCCTACCTTGTTGATCCGCCGGATACAACCTCGCGTGCACCTGCACAGACCTACCATCACCTCCGTCGATGGAAATCCTTACCTACCATAGACGATGTCCCGCCAAGTCCTACTCGCGGAGCACTTAAAGTGGTCATTGAGGGGTCAGAGCCAGTCGAAAAGACACCGCCCAAGCTGCCCGGGCCAGCTCGTAAGCTAGAAGACTTTAAATTCCCAGAGAAACATGTCTCTGCCTATCGACCAGCCCCTAGGCCCCCGAGGTTATCCTCGCCGATATCCATGGGCAAGATGGCCGGCTCTTCCGTGCATAAGACCGTCATCGACAAGGGAGCAGGTCAATCTGTCTTTTACAAGCTTCAGGAGCCTATAGAACCCTCTATCTTTGATGACCTGCTACCCATCATGCATGATGCTTCTGTGGTTCGATACTCAAAACAGACCAAACAACTATCCGCCGCTACGCCCGCCCGCATTGTCGCCCAAATATCATCTGAATCGTTTATGGACTACGAACTTGTCTCGGATTTCTTTCTTACCTTCCGCTCTTACCTCTCCCCTAGTAATTTACTCTCTCTTCTCCTCGCCCGTCTGGAGTGGGCCATCAACCGCCGTGAGGATGACGGACGCATTATCCGCATTCGTGTCTTTGCTGCTCTACGCCACTGGATCCTCAACTACTTCGTAGATGACTTCGTTGCCAGTGATAGCCTGCGTGCACAGTTTTGCTCACGGATCAATTCCTTGTATGAGACTCTCAAACGCCGCAGCTCCCGTGACGTTAGTGATACCAAAATTATCCTGGACTTGAAACGGTGCTGGAATGGTCGCTGTGCGCAGTGCTGGGATGATCCAGAATTTGTCAATGATCCTCGACCAGAGGAACCCATTGTCCCCGGCACCAGTAAGCCGGGCTCTAGGTCTAACGGGGACGGACTGTGCTTTTCATACTCCGAACTCGTTGCCCAGGATACGCCTGCCAGCCAAACCCGCAAGGGCTCTTTAGTCTCCGTGAATGACCTCAATAAAAGCCCGCCACCTGCACAAACCGCTTTCAACCAGGCTATCTTCAATACCCCTTCTTCACGCCTCTCATTGCGCGGCAACAGCGTCTCCAACCAAGACCGAGGAGCGCATGTTGCCCCGGACCCCATTCCCAAATTAAACGGCCCCTCTCGTCCCCCAGCTCCGCCTAGTCCGCGCTCTCCAATATGGCGCTGGCCCCTGCACTCTCACACTCAATCCTCACACTCTCATAAACGCAGCGGAAGCTTTTCGGATTCATTTAGAGATGACCGTGCTCCTTTACCACAGGCACAGTCGAATCTTAATATCGAAAGTGGTGCTGCGGGACTGGGTTCGCTGGGCCAATGCCCTGTTGAAGCTACCAATTGTCCAGGAGGTACCAACATCAGTATCATTCGTGGGAGTATGCTCACTCCTCTGGAGCCCGATGTCCCAACCACACGCCCACTTTCACCACCGCCAGACCCTTCTATGCCTCGCTTACGGCCGCCGAGCTCGTCTTCATTCTTACCCTCTGCCTCGGTAGCCGCTTCTTTTTCTCGTTTGGAGTCTCCGACCAAGACCGCACCAGGAGTGAAAACATTCATTAGCTCTCTCCGCCGCGTTCTTTATAGTAGTGCTTCTAGTGCCGGTAACGCCTCTAGCAGCACCGTGTTTAGCAAACCGGAGCCGCGCCCTATCGTTTCAGCTCATGGTAAAACATCTCTCCTTCCCCCCAACGTTGTCTTCGGATCAGATAGGTATCGCGAGAAGAGGCCTGGGATAAAGAGCCCCTCACGAATCGATGTTCTATGCGATAGGACTTACCAATCTTATGGGACACTAGTAAATCAAACACCGTTAGCTACCTCCGCTGCTCCTCGCAGCCCAAGCCCGAAAACCCAGCCACGGGCAGAAATACCCGCTTCGGTACCTGTTCCCAACTTCTCACGTGGAGCTTCTAGCCAGATCACGACGGGCAGCCAGTCCATACTCATTGTTGATGATACCAGGGTTGGTACAAGCGGTGGCCTTTCTTTACTCCCTGAGGAATTCCAGATGTATTATCCTGGCTCTGGTCAAGCTGATCCCGAACCAGAGATTGATCCGCTTACTCCCATCCCCTTGTCTATACCCGGTAAGGACAAATTAGAGGTGATACCCATGTCAACTCACCATGAGAATGTCTCCATCAGCAAGCCAGGCTCCAGATTACGCAAATATGCATCCTACCAAAGTGTGCTAGGCGGCCATGGCGGCCAACGACCTGCTTCAGACATGCCCAGGACTACTGACAAGACTGACATGGGAGCTTGTAGAGACTCCTTTCTACCTGTACACATGCCCGTGGCTAGGGGCATGCAACTCCCAGAGAAGAGGCTTCGAAGACGCCCTGGTGGTGACTTGCGCAAAATGCAGACTACCATGGGCTCTGAACAACCGGGATTGAACACTGGCCCTGATCGTGACCTGAATAAGTTTAGGTTTGCCTCTAGTACCACTGCAACCGACTCGACGTCCTCTGCATTATACATAACCCATGCATCCAATATGGACTCCATTTCGCATAGCGAGGACTATGATGATGACGATTACGATGATGACGATATCGATTTTTCGACTTCTTCTAGTGCGTTAGATTCACTAAGCCGTAGCGGTACGCGTTCTCATTCTTCACCACAGCCGCCTCATGCTAGGCACATCTTCGAAGATGCAGTTGCTGGCTTTCGGACAATACCCGATCTGCCGGACGGGAGTATCGAGTCTGCTCTGCTCAAGCTCGAGGGAAAATGGAAGGGGGATACGGTTGCTAGGCCAAATGACAGCTCTTCTGTTGGCTTCTCCAATACTGCTAGGCAGGAATCTCGTCAAGCTCACCCTGATGGGTCTACAAACAACCAATGTGTGAATGTTGGTTCCGGAGCTACTACATATCCTGAACAGCCAGCAGCCGGTAATCCCATTGGTACTGAGTCGTATCTTGGATCAGATTACTCATACTCCTCTATTCCACTGCTGGAGCGTGGCTTGGGAGATGAGTCCATGAAGACACCTACAGTTCCGAACTTCGAGAATCCTTCGCCCTTAGGCCAAAATGTTGTCTCTAATCATCCCTCTATCGAGGTTGTTGAGAAGACAGCTAGCATAAATAGGATTGTTCATGGCGCTACTGCGCCAGAACCGACAGGTGATAAGCACATAGATGACAGCGTCTCTGAGCTTTCGTCCGAACTCTCTATAGATGAAGGACCTACCAGGAAGCCTTCAGATCCTACCCACCCGCTCGCTGAACCGTCCATAGTAGCGTCTTCCTTCCTCCAGCCAACTCCTTTACCGCCATACCATCAATATCTTGACCCTCCATTTCCAAACCAACATCCGGATTTCCCACAAAATTTTTCTCGTCCTCGCAATAACTCTCACCCATCCATCGCTCCTACTACTCCGACCCACGCAAGCCATGCTCTCCCTAGCTCTGGCCATATTGCCTTTATTTTAGCCCACGACTCGCAGACGCTTGCTAAACAATTTACCATCGTCGAACAAGCTGCTCTTAGTGAAGTCGACTGGAAAGACCTTGTTGACATGCGCTGGACGCATTCCTGCCCTTCTCCACTTAACTGGGTTGACTATCTCTCTGCCGGTGTTGATCGTAAAGGCATAGATATGGTCGTCGCACGCTTTAACTTGATGGTCAAATGGGCCGTATCAGAAGTCGTGCTCACCAAAAATATCACAGAGCGTGCTCTGGTGATCACGAAACTCATTCACATTGCTGTGAACGCAAGGAAGCTGCGTAATTATGCCACTATGTTGCAGATGGTCATTGCCTTATCATCTGTCGACTGTACACGACTCGTTAAAACATGGGAGCGTGTTCCAGAGACCGAAAAGGAGATACTGGCGGAAATGGAGTTTCTGATCCAACCAATCCGCAACTTTCATAAACTTAGGTCTGAAATGGAATCTTCCGTCCAAGACGGCTGTATTCCCTTTGTTGGTAAGTAAATGCTTCTCCGTCCAGTCGTGTCTGATTTTCGCTTGATCGACAATGCTAACTGTTGCGACAGGCCTCTATGTGCAAGACTTGACATATAACGCTCAAAAGCCAGCACAGATCGCCAGCACTCGCGATGGCGAACCACTGGTCAACTTTGAGCGTTATCACACTGCCGCAGCCATCGTGAAGAGTCTTCTTCGCCTCATTGATGCAAGCACAAAATATGTTTTCGAACCTGTCCCTGGAGTTTTAGAGCGTTGCCTATGGATTGCTGCCCTGGCAGATGACGATATCAAAGCGTTCAGCAAAGCGATTGAATAAAATGTTCTTCCGACCAGCGGCTGATTTTTGAAAAGCGAGCGAGCGAATCGATCTATGACCCGTGAAACCCGGGTGTTTCACATATCTAATTACCATTTGATCTCCCATTATTGGCATTTCCCTGTCATCTAACTACCAGTTATCTTTTTTGCATTCGGCTTCAAGTTTATATGCTTAGTCTCTTTCCCCCCCCCCCCCCCCCCTCTCCTGCGCATCCTGGGGTCTGGACCTTGGTAAACATCTTATTTCTGGAGCATTGGTGTGGGCTTTTGTCTTCATTTCTTGGTCTATGTTTGATTTATTCTTATTAACTTCATGTTTTTATTTGTCTTTTTGGAATATCTGGGGGCTGGCACGGCGAGGCAGCAACTTGAGCGTGTTCTCATTAATGGCTGTTTTTTTTTTTTTTTTTTTTATTCCCTGAAGTGTTGGATGTATGATTCTTTTCTTCTCTTTTGATAATGAACATCAACGCTGCTTATGATGGATCTGGTTGCTATCTGCCATAAAAAAAGAGGGCCCGAAACGGCTTTGTTTTGGATATAATCGAAAACAGACGGTGAATGTAATGCTTCTTTTCTTCAGCTATTGCACCGACTCGCTTCTTTCACCTGTATCCTCCGTATCATCCGAGATGTTGTTGGTTATTCCTGTTAGAAACGTCATCTTGGCCATGCAACTGCTGGATCTAAACTCCACCAGGGAAAAACATCTGTCTGCCTCGTTATTTACCCACAAAGCATCATCAACCTGTCCAAACCACCAAACACGCCAGCAATCCAGCACCAGCTATAACTCCCGAACCCGATATCTCAGCGTCGCCATCCTTGCTGCCATTTACGGTTCCTGTCCGCGTGCTCATTCGCCCTAATGGACTCAGATGCTAGTTTCCCCCGCAGTCTAGGATAGCTTTTTCTCCCTGGTGAGCCCGGTTGCTTCGCATAGTCATTTGCTTGAACCCGCCGGCCCTTCGACAAACATCACCGCTGGACTGGAAGAGGGCAGTACAGCCCATCTAAATGCGATGGACCCTGAAGGCCAGGACCATGACCTGGCTCGGGGCCCTTCCGTCAGCGTCACGGCTGCCGAGCACGAGAGCAGTGGTGACGACGGGGTCGAGAAGCCCAGAACGCTACCTCCCGACTTACCAACCTCGCTAGACGACCGGCGCTCATTTCCGAGCTATAATTCTGAGACCGAGATATACGATGGATGGCAGGGTAAGCCGCTCTATTACTCTCTTCTCTATTATACAGCTGTTCCTTGCGCTACCGAGATGAGCTAACGGATTTGGATTCCTCTCTGAACAGGCCAGTCGCAATTTCTCACCACTCCTATGCCTACAAAACCCCTATCATTTAACCTAGCCCTTGATGATATTAACTCCGAAGAAGACTTCTACAATCCTCGACACCCGTCTCAGAGCCTGACGGGTGGTTCTCGACTACGTGACAGACCAAGCGAGTCAAACGATGCCCGGCTGATGGAAATGTTGGCTGCTCAGGCGGCACATCGGGATGGAGACAATGTCGAAGCGGACGAGGACGATATTGTGTCTGATGAGAAGCTATCTGAGCAGGAGAAGAAGGAAATCCTCCAAAGAACCCTGAATATGGCGGCAAGTAACGGGGATGTCGCCCGGGTCAGAAAGCTGGTCACCGGCAAGGCTATGAAATATATCGATATTAATGCGCCGGACGAGGAGGGTACTGCACCATTGATATATGCTAGCTGTTTTGTAAGTACCCATTTTGTGGAATTGCTCTCATTTTGAATTCTTCCCGCTAACGCGTTGTACTGTTTCAGGGTCATCATGAAGTTGTATCTGCTTTGCTTGATGCGGGCGCATTTGTCGACCAGCAGGACCGCAATCAATGGAGCGCTTTAATGTGGGCTATGACGAATCGACATAAAACTATTGCGAAGAATTTATTGGATCATGGCGCGTCACCGGACATCCGATCGTCTTCTGGCGGGACAGCTTTCGATTTCGTTCAGCCTGGAACAGACATCTCCAAATACCTTTACGAAAATGGCTATAAAGTTGGGTCTACAACTGGCGGAGCCGACTTTTACGACTCAGGATTCGCACACAATCGATTTGAAGAGGAAATGGCCGAAAACGAGATGAAGAGAAGGATGATGATGGAAGAGAGTGCTATCAACCTGGAAGTTGATTTGTCGAGCTTGGGTCTTAATGAGAAACACGACGACGTATGATTTCCATCTTAATTGATTGAGATGATAGGTGCTAACATTTTGCTATCATAGTCACCGGACGAATATGAGGAACAGCCCGAATTTGTCTGGGATCGTTGCCTGAATGACCAAATGTTTGTATTTCAGGAGAACGAGTTGGAGCGAATATTGGACATTGTTATAACCAATATGACACCACAACGGTCTCCTTCCCAAAAGCCTGTTCCCGCAAATTTACTCTTCCTTTGCGCACGATACGCGCACTATTATGCCAGCCCTGACCTCCTGCAGACACTTCTTCATTCTGCAACTGATCGTATCAATCGTGTGGTAGAAAAGCACCAGTGGGATATGACCATACTGGCATTCTGGATATCAAACGCCACTTTACTACTGCATTACTTAAAGAAGGATGCCGGACTGGTTGAAGCTACAGTGGAGTTCCAGCTTCACCTCGCAGAGCTGATTAATGAAATATTTATCCTTATTATCCGCGACGCTGAGCGCCGCATAGATAAAATTTTGGACACCGCAATGCTTGACCATGAAACAATACCCGGTTTTGAAGATGTTCAGTTCCAAAACGAATGGAAGCTTTTCAGAACCAAATCAAAGGTAAAACCAGAGCCTATGGAGAAGCGATATCGACCACCCTCGCCTAAGAAACGGGCAGAGATTGCACCCCGGAATGTGACATCTCTATTATCGTCAACACTCTTTGTGCTGGATCTATATGATGTGCACTCCATCATCACAACCCAAATTATAGCACAGCTATTCTACTGGCTTGGATCCGAACTTTTCAACCGTATAATGACTACGAAGCACTATCTTGCGCGCACTAAGGCTATGCAGATCAGGATGAATGTATCCGCCTTGGAGGACTGGGCACGAACAAACAACCGGCAACCTGAGCATTACGAAAACGGATCCGCGACCTGCACTGGAGAAAACACTGTTGAATCCGCTCGTAGGCACCTTGAACCGCTCATCGAACTGTTACAGTGGCTACAATGTTTCTCATCATTGGGTGAAGATATGGACTCACTTATAGAGACACTCGAACAGCTTCAGCGCCTCACGCCAAACCAGCTTCTTCACGCCGTAAAGCTCTATCGATCCGAGGTGGGAGAAAAGGGCCTCTCCAAGAGCGCAATGAAGCTCCTAATCTCACTGCAAAATGACCCAACTCAGTTACGACAGATTCTCGATCAACATCGACAGCACTCCAAGCCCACTGGTTCCCCAGCTACAGACCAAGGGAAGGGTGAGACAAAGCCAACCGAAGAACCACAAACCCCTAGGACACCTAGAGCATCACAACCCCCATCATCACCAAGCGGATCTAACTCGCCCGCGCCACCCCCATCATCACAAATAACCATCCCCAAGAACGCCCCACTCCTTCTTGACCCTTCACTCACATTACCTTTCCAGCTCCCAACCAGCACCGACATGCTAGTCAGTTACGGAGCCGGTTTTGGTGGAGTAAACCGCGAGCGTGCAAGGAAATATATACCTACTGTGCCTACGGAGTTCCTCGTCAAATTCGATCGCGAGTGATCAACTGATAGCGCAGTTATATAGCCTGTGTAACTAAACTATACAAATATTTTCATAAATAAAAGCAAACTTGAACAATCGGGAGCTGTGATCGTTACTCGTTGGTTGTACATACATCACGCATATCCAACCTCGTCAGTCACCGTCAATATTCGAAACAAACGCATGGTTCCGCTGAAAGTGCTAAAGATAAACACATCTGGGCTGAGTCAAGATCTTGCATGGCTTCTATTTTTAGACAAGTGGGCCATAGGAGGGAGGCTCTGCTCTTGAGTTTCGAAACATCTGCATGGAACTTGCATGGATGCTTCGGTTCCCCAACTAGCCCGACCTTTCCGGGAGCAGCGTGAGAATAGCGAGTGGCTTATCTCCTGACATATGTATATGCATCCTACTTAGCATTATTTAACTGGCTTAAGCCCAACTGAACCGAAGATTCAATCCTGGTCTCGATCTTAAGTTCTAGTTCCGATTGCAATCTTCATGCATGAGATGACCCCAAACTTCTTCATACTTTTGTGTAAGAAGCATGCGCTCAAGTACTGCTTACTGAAACAGAAGCTGACTCCTATTAATAGCTCAAATTTATTGGGATTGTATATTTTGTTTTCCTGGTTACTTCTAGAATACTATCGGCTCCAGAAGCATTCATGAGGATGGCTGTGTTTGAAACAATTGTGCATGCCTGATATATATTGGCGCCAAAGAAATGCAATCAACCTCGATTACTTAGGAGTAAATATTTATAGAACTTCTTATAACCACTAGGGAGAGCGTATCGGGGTCAATAGGTGTTAATTAGATATCAAGTGTTGCTAATATACAAGCTTGGAGTGCATTAATAATTAATAATTTCGATGTCAAAATCATGTAACAGTCGTTCCATCCATATCCACCCAAGTTCCCTATATCGCCGTCCCAATTATTAATATGTCATTAGAAATTAACTAGGAGGTATCCTAGATGTATATCTCGTAAATGTAATAAAAGACTGATGTTTCGTACTGTCATCGACCGAGTGATAGTCATTCAGTCGTATAGGTAATAGATGGCTGGCTCAGCTTAACGGTTGGCAAAGTAAGAAGCACGAGCCGCGGAACTTGATCTCTTTTCGGCTGCCTTGCTCATTTTCTGTCGATGAGCTGGAGCGGGAGAAGAAGACCGGGACGAAGATGGTGAAGAGGAGGCTGAATTGTCGTGATGCTCAAAGTCCCTCGAGTTGCGGCGGGATGCATTGTTTGCTTCCATGACCATTGGGGTGTAGTGGAGGGTGAAGTCGGTCAAGTTGGCGGCCATTGTTGTTGTTGTGGTTTTTGTTATTGGCGTCTGGAATAAAGGATTAACTCTTATGGCTGAGTTATCAAGGCTGCGGCTGACGTTGTAGCTTGTGGGTCACGATATGCAGATAGATAGACCCGAATTGATTGAAGAATGATTGTTTTCGTTGTGTTTGATGTTTTGTTTGTTGTAGTTGTTGTTGCTGATGATGATGAGCAGAAAGACGTCCTCTCAGCAGGATTTGAGGCCATATTTATACCCGTAGGCCTCGAGTTGAAGCCGTACTGAAAAAATTCTGATGTTGCATCGTACGGCCTCGCGACATGGGCTGTCCCATGCCCTTGAAGCGACAAGAAACATCGAGATCAATAATCTCGCTTCTCTGTCAGCTTCAACTTACGGTCCATGACGTCACAATCGCTTAAGTAAGCGCAGAATCTTCCCTGTCCGGCATAGTAGCCAATAGAATTAGGCCTTGGCTGCGGCTGAACGGCAGCAGATGTTAGTCAGCAGGTGCTTGGACCATGATCCGCGGAGTCAGATCTTGATTTCTTGATATCTTTTTCTTTCTTTTTGACCAGGGCATCAGGATGATGACGATAGAATGAGAGCGATGGCCTCGTATCCCAACAACAAGTTTCACATGACTGTGATGGAAAAGTTCGCTAAATGCTACGCACACTTTAGAGGCAGTCAGCTGCCTGGTTGTGCACCCTCAGGAGCTCCTGTGCTGGAGCATCCTGACTTACCTATCTGAGGAAAAGGAGATCCCGAGGTAACATATTCATCGTTAATCTTGTAATATACCCACCACATCCAGGTCCATTCCTCCCCCAAAGTACGCATATATAAGCCCATGGCCCTGTTGGTCCGACGGCTTATCCTGCCCTTGTAACTTCAGTCATGGGCTGGCGGATAAGTGGATATATAAATACCTGCTCAAGGTGTAACCTTGAAATGTAGGTGAATCATTATACTCTATATCAAGACCAAAGCTCAGCAGACGTAATTATACGCGACAGCACTCTAGCAGAATCCGAGGATATAGAACTTGTTAATCTTGCCAGTAATGAGTTACTAGACGTTTTGGCGTTCTTTAAGTTCGACTGTTCGATCCATTCTGTTCATTTTTTATTTTTTTTTTTTTTTTTTTTTTTTTTTTTTTGTAGTATCTGTAAAGGGAGTGTTAGGCTAATTAGCTTCGGCTCAACGAATTAATACTTAGGCTAATGTTGTCTATCACATACTACTGATATTCCTGTGCGAATAGACAAGCTATCAAATTCCAACGGGGGACTCTATTCTCCGTCGAGGACCGTGAATCACCTCTTCAACAATGAGAGATCCAGGACCAGGCATCATGAAGGGCGCGAGACAAGTATTAAGCCACCAATATTGGGGGTATCATCAAGGACTAACAGTTGAAGCAGATCTACTCTGCATACACCATGGAATTCTGCTTTCTCCATTATCTCAAATCCAAGACAGCATAGTCGTATATGCGGAGCGAGGCTCTATAGCCCCAACAGGCGAGCCCTGGCCAATTAGTGCATATCGCCTAGAAGAGTAACATCAGTGATTGGACATCCGACGTCTGCTGGAATGGTTTAAATGAAAATCTGAGAGCGAGGAATACGGCCGCGGGAGGGCTTGCATGGTGGACATCGACGCTAGCTAGCAGGATGCCGGGAGAGGGACGATAACAACGAACAGAAGTGAGGGGAAAGAGAGAAGCAGCTAGTCTCAATGGCCATGGCGTCGCCCCTTCTGCCGCCTTATTATTCAGCGTGTTGCGTGCAGGAGGCGATCGTCGCATACGGACGAGATGTGACGGAGGGAGTTAAGCGCCGGCCCTCAGATAGGTCATGTCAGTTGGTCGGGGCTGAACAGCGGGCCAAGTTGATTTATCCTCAAAGCACAGCCAATCAACCGGTCCTATATCTCCGTGGGATAATGGCCTTGTAGAAGGAAATATGCTCCTTTTTGTTTTCTCGCGTAGCGGTTGGTTCCCTTAACTGCGGCCCGCGTCGATTAGGGGTCCAACCTTGTCTCGTCACAGACCCTACATATATTCCCTGAGTTCGGCGGTTAAGTACGAACAGGCTCTTCTGCTTTGCTTCCGTTTGCCTCTTCCGCTCTACTTGTTCGTGGGTGTCGACGCCAATCACGAGCCGGTTTGTGTAGCTGGTTACTCTCAACAGGCAACTCTCACGAACTGCTGGGGATGCACGGTCGAGCGGCCCCCTGCCGCCCCCAACGGTGACTACATCCGGGCTAGAAAAGAGGCCTGCACGTTAATACGACGGCATCTGCTTATCAACAGCACATTGTATTCCCACAAGCGTATAATGGAAGGGGCGTCAACATGGTAACTGGTGATGTGTTTGTGTCTCGAAGTTGAGATAGAGTGTGCGATGAGGCCAGGCGGAAGAGGCTGAGTCAGCTTCTAAATATAGGCGGGGAGATCTGGAGATCAGGGTCCCTAATTTTTTATTTTTTATTTTTATTTTTATTTTTATTTTTTTTTTTTTTTTGGCCCCAGGCCAACGGTCTGCGATCATATGTGAGGTGCAGAAGAGTACCTGCATCTGGGGCGTTCACCGGCTCTCAGCGTCTGTTCTTCTCTGCGGCGAACGATGTCCAGCTTGCTCGCACTATGTACGAAGTATGTGCCTTTCTCTAAATTTAGACGGGGCTCCTTTCTATATGTCTCCTGTGCGCGCTGGCGTTGTTATTATTATTGTTTGTTGCGCTGGCTTTGGGCCTGTCTCTCTCTGGTCTCTGCGTTTTTTTTTTTTTTTTTTTTTTTGTGTTATTGCATCGTGGCTGTGACAAAACTTCCTAAAGCGGCAAGTGGGAAGGGCTGAGCAACCTCGGCTGTACCTTCCACGCCGAAAAAGGAAAGGTGGTGCCAAGAAGGGCCCGGTCCGCCTTCCGCATTTGGACAAATATGGGTCCCTGACAAAGCCCGAGCGCTTGACCTGATTGGGAAGCTTCCCGCGGTCGCCCAAGAATACAGTCCCTTGTTCCCAGCGTATTCTTTTACCGCCATTGCTCTGTAATACTCCATTAATATCTGGCCGGCTGCAGGAGAGCTGGGTGCGGATGCGGCTACGGTAAAATAATTATCTGCCGTTTTTTAGTGATCACACCTACTCTTTTTTCTTCTTCTTTGCTATCCTGAGACTATCACGGTCCTCTGTAGTGTAAAACAAGAACGAAGTCCAGTCAAGGTTTTCCAAAAGAGGAAGTGGAGCCGCGCTGACCAATAGGGTAGCGTCCTGGGCTGCCCCGTGCTGTACCGCCGCCTCGGTGCGTATTCCAAATACGGCGACGCTTGTATGAGGATTTTTGCGTCTGCGAGAGGAAAAACATACGAGCTGGAGCGCAAAAGAAGCAAAAAAAAAGCAACGAAAAAGAAAAGAAAAAACGGAGAGCAAAAAAGCAAAGAGGAGGAGAGAAGACGAGAAGAAGAGATGAGGAAAAAAAAGGTGGACTGAAGAAAGGGAAGGTGAGGGAGGAAGGCAAAACGGCCTGGGATGAGGTGCTGCGACTTGCGGATTATATGGGCAGGGTTCTTTCTGCCCGGCGCAACCTCCGGCTCTCCCATTCCTCCTTGCTATAATTACACCAAAGGGCCCATCACACGCACGAACTGCGGCAAGTCGAATGTTGACCTGAACAACGGTGATGGGCTGGCCTCCTTGTCCTGGGATAGATAACACGACGTCCGCCTCAGACGTTGAAGCACAAAATCTAAGAATCCACCCGTCCGCAAAAAGTACGCTATACACCCCCGGGGAGGGAAAAACTATAAGGGCTCGAAGATAGACCAGAAACAAAACAACGCACACAGGGCAGCACTGTCACGGAAGCAGGTCCATAAGAAGAAGAAGAAGAAGAAGCAAGAGAGACGCAGAGGTAGAGAGAATTGACCCATGACTAGAGCTCTCCATGCTGCTCACCCTCAAGACCTCCTCTCGCAACGGCGCCCTGGCTCTTGACGAGTGCACACGCACAAAGCCAGCATACGCATATCAGAAGCATCCTCACCCGTCTCCGTCGCCGTCGCCGTCGCCGCCTCCATCGCCGTTGTCATCAGCTCCAGCTCGCCGTCAGATGGATTCGCACCGGAGCCTGCCTCCCCCAGCTGCCATGGGCCTCACCGTCACAGATATGACATCCGCGGCCTCTCACGGCGGCTCCAGTAGCTCCAACGGCGGCGCTGGCAGCATGCCTCTGCCTCCACCGCCAACGCACTCGCATCAGCATGTCCCTGGTGGTGGTAACCATGGCCGTGATGGGTGGAGCCGAGACGGCCAGGACGATGCAATGCGCCAATGGCTGCAGGCAAAGGTCGAAGAGGATAAGCGCAAGCAGGAAGAGGAACGCACCCGGCAGGAAGCTCTCAAGCTCGATCAGCGCAAGATCGAGCAGAAGATGCTACAAGATACGCTCAGCTCCAATATCCCGCCTCACATGGTACCTCTGGTGTTTATAGGGCTAGCCGGGCCTCACGCTCAATGGGCTCAGCAATATATCCTACAGATGACCCAAAATAATGGACACAACCCAAGTTCAAGCCCATATCCGGTCCAGCAACAAAGGCATGATCAGTATACCCAGCAGTATCGGCCACCACCACCTCCTCCACCGCCTTCTGCGTTCCAGCAGCCATCACAGCAGCCCCCTCAACCACCACCGCCGCCGCCGCCGCCGCATCCGCAGCAGCAGCAGCAGCAGCCCCTAAATCATATGTCTCAGTTTCCCGAGTTTATACCCCGTCCCAAACAGAGTCCCATAGAAGCATCCGAGAACCGTGAAATAGCGCCTAATCCATATGCCATTTCCGCCCCTAGGCTCTCTATACCTGCTGGCCAGCATCAGCAACACCAGCAGCATCCGCAACAGCATCAACCACAACCACATCATAACCAACAGCATCAGCAGCAGCAGCAGCAACATCCTCCGCCACACCACCATCAACCGCGGCCATCGCATCAACATCATCCGCAACAACCTTCTCCGCCACCATCACATCCGCCAATCACTATATATGCTCCCAATCCAGCGCATCACCAGTCTCAGATGAACACCGAATCTCTTCCACGCCTGTCTACGGCTTCTGACATGCACCACCCCATTCAACAAAGGAACAATTCAGCCCCATCTTCCGGGGTCATGAGCGCGAACACCCAGTCATCCCTCTCACACTCCCATCCATCTTCCTCTCAATCTACCTCCGCAAAGCAAGACTCTACTACGGCTGCTCATCAGGTGCAACAGACCTCCCCTTCTATCTCGTTCCATCATTGGGTTCCTCCGCAATCTCAGCCAACTACCCCTGCAGGTAAAAGCCCCAACAGCTCTCCACACTCCGGCCACCCGGCCTCCGCCTCCTCATCCCAACCTCACCATCTTCGAAATGAATATCAGCAGTCACCTAAGAAGCGGAAAGCGCAAAGTTCTCATGCTCCCATTCCACCTCCCCCATCGCAGCTTTCAGAGGTTGCTACTACGGACGAGACTACTTCTCAGACCGGCCGTACCCCTCGGAATCGCTCACACTCCGGAGCTGGTGCGGAGAGGCGCCGGCAAAGCAGTTCGGCCGCTCAAGCCCGCTCAGCCGGGGAGTATACTTTCAAGATCAACACTAGGAATAATAGCACTGTGCATGCTAATCCCAGCCCTATCTCAAAGCAACAGCAGCAAGGAAGCCAACCTCCAGCCCCCGCCCAGACACAAATGCAAGTCTCTTCTCTAGTGCGCCCATCCGACCCAAACCGGACTCCCACCACCAGTCGATCTCACTCTCACTCGCGTGATGTCTCGCCGTCATCTCGCGATACTCGAGATACTACTAGAGAGATGGAGCCTCCGGCTGTGAACGAGCCAGACAATACTGCTCCTAGGGAAGCCATCGCCTCCACAAACTCTGGTAGTAGTGGAGAAAGCACAGTGTCATACCACACTGCATCAAACTCACTGACCCCTAACGACACAAACGGTCCGGTTCCCAATGGTGACTCCCTCCGCAATTGAATTTAGCCGTATGGTGGCTTGACTCTCTTTATGACTTGCCGACTACCCAACCCGGTAGGGCTTATTGGTAAATTTCTAAATCTCTGATGCCGTATCTTTTTTTTTTTTTTTTGGCCCTCTTCCCTTGCTCATTTCATTTTGTCATGTTTCGCCTTGTGTCTATTTCATGCTTTGCGCATCTTCATATGCAGATGATTACTGCTATGCTTTTGATTATCGCTTTTGATTTATTCACTCCAAGTTCCTATTCAACGTGCTAATCTATATACCATGGGTTTGATTTAATTATACTATCTAACGACTTGAGGTTGGATTCCCCTTTTCATTCTCGTCTGTTTTATTCTTAATGCCCGCTTATGTCCTGCTTTTTTATAATGCCTTGATTAGTCTATTTTACTCGTTCATTATTATTTATTCCTTTTTCTCCCCCTTCGTCATTCTTCTTCTAACTGCCTAGACTGGTGAAGCGGATAAGATCTCTCCTTACGATTCCATTTGTCTCTTATATCCTGTTTAATATCCTTCTCCCACCTCGTCCATCTTTCTCTGCTTGGTTTTCTTAAACCTAGATACCCAGTGTGGCTAAGGTCATGCATAAAAACAGCTCATGGGAGGCAACCTGTGTATTTATCTACTTTATCCCAGGGGATGTGGCTTGCCTGTCTTCCAGGCAGACAAGCGAGAAATAATATATTAAGCCCATAGGGCTACACGTACATTCTGCTCACCTCATATTCCCTTCAATGGCATGGTTCCGCCACATATGATATCACATGTGGCTTGCGGATATCATCTCCCGAGTCAAATAATGCCTGGCGCCCAGGTCTTGGACGAAGAAGACTGTGCGTTGTTAAGAGTAAGTTAGACAACGAGATGCTTCCTTTTGCCGAAGCATATCTTGTTCAATGCTGGGATCTCACTGCCGTGACACCCGGAGTGATCCCCCCGCGAGCGATAAAATACAATTTCTGAGAAATACAGAGCGAATACGGCTCACGAATCCATTGATATTTTAACCTGCTCTTACAGTCGCACAGATTGTGTTCGAGATGGTCCATTTAGTCTGTAAGTTGTTAACTCTCCCCTGCCTAACCCTTGAGTCTGGGCTACCTAGCCTCCATAAATTGGTAGACAGAGTGCACACGAGACGAAATCCAAAATATAGTCATTCAAGCATAGTTAGTTGGTGGCTAGTTACATACGCAGCCAACGAAACGGACAAATGTCGGTGTGCGCTTTTAACTAGCCTTCTCGATATGATAACAAGCTGCCTTCATAGTCCCATCAGGTTCCTTGCAACAGTAGAATTATTATCTACGAGCCGTGTAATAAGCTGGACTGCGAATCCAGGAACGTCATTTAGCGCCGACTTGAACTCGTCCTTTTGAATAAGATTATTGATATTGGCACAAGTCACTTGCACCAGTGTATCCCGAAGAGCCGGATCAGTAGTTGGGATGTCATAAACACCCCTAATGACATCAGGGTAGTCGTCGTCTTTCCAGTCAGAAAGAATGCTTGCGTGAAATTTATCTTTCACGCAGAATTTAAGCCCTTCTACGTCATATTTCTCAGCAACCGCGAAAACTTGGGCATCAAAAATGAAGGAAGCAGCGCTGGCGGCTGGATTGGTGTAATCGAATTTGTACATGAAGCTGAGCATTGCTTTGATTGCTTGGGGGTCGTCGTCTTTGAGCTCAACAACGCCCTCTAGAGTTTCCTGGTCGTCGATTAGCCTCACTTATACCCCAGCTACCAGATATTGATGTCTCAGGACTATCGCTTACCTTCCAGTCGTGTTCTAGCATGCGCGAAAAGAATGTCGAGTGGCTACACAACACCAGTTTGTGCACTTTATATTCCCCGTCAACCGTCCGGACTATGATGTCTGCAAACCGTGAGGAGTCATAATAACTAGCAAAGCTGAGCGTAAGAATAAGTCACCATTGGAAACCCGAACACGGAGATAAACTTACGTTCCAAGATTCCGGAAGAATGCCGTATTTTCTGGCTCGACCAAGTCCATCATCTTGTTTTGCCCTGGGGAATGATATAAATAGGACCTTTAGCTCGCATATTTTGAGGGCTACTCGAAAAATGCCCAGTTATATGTGTGAAGCACAATGTTGGATAAAGGTTTTTTTTTTTTTTTTCCCCTTCTTATTCTTTCGTTCTTTGTAAGCCAAAGCCCTAAGTTAACTAGTTAGAGTGTCAATGTCCAGTGTTGGAATGACAATTATATATATTGCGATCCTCCTTTGAGGTAGGTTGAGGGAGAATGATAAATATGTGTGAATCATAATATGATAAATCATGCTGACCTTTACTTGGTTACATGAGACTTCTGTGAGAGACAAGCTTTGAATAACAGCTGAATCGTTGACTTTGGCGTTAATGGATAGCTAATATCCTTTCCAGTTTGTCATATAATTGGGTGTTTTAGCAAAGATAAAGTGATGCAGCTCCAAGGAACTTCCTGGATATCAAGTAACTAATTATAGGAAGTGTAAGGTGATAGGTCTTTTCGCTTATTGTATCCTGAGGTTTCTGGTAGCTTTGTCGGATGTCCCGTAACTATAACCGACTTTGGGTTAGGGTTCTTCCCGCTCTGCCGCTTTGTATAACCGGCCTTGACTGGACCGAATACTCAACTCCCCTATCTATTTATGTACTGTATTGCTCTAAGCGTCGTTTTTCCTACTTAACCTGTATCAAATGAAATTCATGTTCAAGTGTAAACGTCTAACCTCCCGCTATATAAACTGAACCTTGCATGCATTGGAAGATAACAACACGGAAAATATACCAAAAGCCGTGGTTCATTAATTCTGGAAACATTCTAAAAGCATAATATTAACGTGCTGATAAATAACTTATGTGTTATACATCTGGCAAACATGTCTTTGCCCAATTGATGGGTATCGCGAGCTCAGACATATACCAGGTCGTCGTACCAAAGTGACATACAAAGACATAAGAACACACTCATCTAAGTAAGTCAAGTATCATAATAAAGAAAAAAAGTAGCTTTCCATTTCATCTTCACGTTCTAAGAGCGCAGTTAACGGTTCTCGTTTCCTAGTTCTTGAGGGACTTGACTGACGTGAGAAGGCTTTGAGTCTGGTGGCATTTCATATGGATGTGCGGTCACAGGTTGTGTTTGCTGTTGATACATAGGCTGTTGTACTGCTATAGGTTGTGACGCATAGGTTCTAATTAGACGGAGGCGCTTTCGTCGTTCATAAAGGGCCCAGCCTATGGCACCTATAGCTATGACGCCAAGAGGGACACCAACACCAGCACCAATAGCCACATATGTCTTCGATGCGTTTTCGAGTTCAACTGGAGCACTCATAGCGGAAGCATGTATGATGTCATTGCCAGGAGAGGTTGGATCGAGTCTGGGTACGGTGCAAGAGGCTCTGGCAAGGAGAGCGCTATCTGTGATAACATCGCCCCGATTGATGGTAAAGGGCTCCGTGTCCCCAGCACATGTTGTGGTGCTCGATGAATTGGCGACGATCGAGTTCGCGCAGTATAGAGCCGTATGGTTAACAAAGCTGTGGAGAGGGATTGAGCAGCCCGTTTTTCTTGTACTGGCTACTATTCAAGAAGATGTTAGCAACCGTCTACTTTCAAACAGGGAGACAAGTATTAAGCTGGCAGATGTAGGGGTGTACTTTTTGAGCAAGGGTCAGGACACCCAGACGATGAGCTCCAGTTCTTGTCGGTACACGTTCCACGCGCCAGGGTATATGGTTGGTTTGTTACAAGACAGTAACCGTTGGTCATGCAGATTGAGGACTTTGAGCAGCAATGTGTGTCGCGTATCCCTGAGAAACATGGCACATCGTCTACAGCAAGGGAGCCGTCTGGGAAATAGCAATCTCTTGCAGCGTACGCCGGTGCAGCCAATAGCAAATAGAGGAGTTTCCTTGACAATAACATCTTGATGGACGGGGGAGGGACGGGAGCAGCCTCAGTTGTGATCGAAAAAGGCCATAAAACGCGAAGGATGGGGGAATGAGGATAAATAATATGTGCCAGCTCCCCCTATCTTAAGCGGCCGCAAACTCGGTCGCCAGCCCTTCATGTGCTGATGGAAGCACCACCGCTGCACATCCTCTTCGTAATTGCTGAGGACAATAGCAAAAATTGTCCACTGAAGGGGTAAGGATCATCAGTTCACCCCACCGGCCAAATCCTTCAGGCGGCAGGGATGCCGTATCAAGCAAGGCGGCGGCGTCTCATGATATACCCCAACGGTATTTCGCATCTCAATCTCTGGCTGCATAGATCGCTGGCTTCGTTGGTTCAGCCATCAAAGCGCATGAGACGTTCCTTGACTTGTCCGTTCAAGCAAAGTAAACAAACGGTGGTTCTCGGACGTCGAGAAATAAGGTTGACAACCCGCGCCTGTGGAGCCTTTTCGACTGCCCGAAAGTCAAAATGAAAAAACGTGGGAAGCTTGTCACGGTGAAGGAGAGACGAACACTTAACACTTCCTCGGCGTTGGGGGAATTGGGATCCGAACTCAAAGGCCTACATATACTGTATTTTGCTCGGGAAATTAAGATTTGGCGGCAGCTAAGTCCGCACACAGTACTCCGTATAATCAAGATAGATGAATGGGGAGCTTCGTTAGAGGTGGGGTACATATTTTGTACAAATTAAGCACGAGTTGTCATAAAAGCCAGTCTAACCCAGCGTAGGGAGCAGCTAAAGCAAGAAAGACGAGTAAGAAGGTCAATGAACGAAGTAACAAAAAGGGGTAGGACATAGTAGAGACAGTAAATTTGAAGTGTATTAAATAAGATAGATGGTGAGGGTATCTCAGTAAATCTATATAGTGTAGATTTAGTATCAAAAGAAATAATAGGGAAGAAAAGAAAGAGAAAAGAAGAAATAGGAAAGGCCGCGTAAAGGAAGGCAGGTATTAAATCCATCTGAGATTAAATGGCAAGATGTAGTAAATAAGTAAGGAAAATGGTCAATGGAAAGGCATAACAACATAATACGTCCCATACGGGAGTGTGCATTAAGGGATAGAAGGAGCAACGGGGTGCGGTGATTATGTCTCTTGGAATGGTGGAATGGGAGAAAGTATATATATCAGGGGAAGGGATAGGGATCGACTGATATTAAATAAAGTGGGGAAAAAAGGCGTGTGCCAGAAGTCAGGAAGTGAAGACGAGACAAAAAAAGAAGATTAAACGCGAGCAGGCGGCGGCAGTACTTGGACTATCCTTCTGTGGAAGAATATATTATGAAAGGAATGTAGTAGTTTGGTATTAGAGTCGAGAGGAAGAAGGGTCTGGTGTTTAATGTCCCTTCTTTCGACAGTGAACTTTCCATTCGGTTCTGGCAACTCTCATGAAGAGCTCGATATCATTTATCGGCACCCAGCTGGTGAGAACTTTCATTGCATTCTCAAAGTCGGATTCGAGAATGATGTCCCGCATTCCGTCGATCAAGGCTGCGGAGGTTGCATGTAGAATATCAAGGCTCTTACCAAAGGGGTTGGCCACAGGGTGAGCAGGGCCGGTTCCAGTACTGGTAGCATCGGCGTGGCCGTTGGTACTGGCTGGAACAGGAGGCTGGATTGGTTCCCCGGAATCTCCCAGAAGCATGAATACATCCCATACTCGGAGTTGAGCAGCAAATGGGATGGAATAGTTGAATAGAGTCAAGTACCATCTGGTTCCGTAGGCAGTTGGGGGGATTCCCAGTTCGGTCTAAACAATGGGTATGGCGTTAGCATGCAGCTATGAAAGGATTAGAGAGTAAAGGAAAATCAGTAACTTACCAGTTTCTCAGCTACCTCCCCATTACCTAGCCAGTCTTTCTCAAAGCTATTCAGTGCCTCCATCAGACCAGCAAAACCTTCACGATAAAGTCGATCAAGTCCTCTGTATTGCCAGAGACGGACGAGCATGACAAAGGCGTTCTCCTCGTCATAGTAAGCAAGTAAAGTGGCAGCCAGTGCTGCCATACCCTGCACATAACCGGTTTCTGGGAAATACAGAGACATGGCATGTAGCACACGGAAAAGAAGTCTCTGTCCTCCACGGTATCGACGGCGGAACATGATATGGCTGCTAATGGTACGAGGGACGTCGATATCGATCTGGACGTCATCAGGAGAAGGATAAACCTGCAACTCATTAAACTTTCTAATCAATTCATCCTCGGTAGGGCTGTCAGGACGTTTCTTTGCACTGGCAGCTAAGAAGGCATGCCATGCTGTTGACCGCCAGCTGTCCGGGATTCCCTTCCAGGTACGATCGATGAGCTTGGTACTGGTTACGTCGAATTCAAAAGTCATGCCAGAGCCATCCTTAGCCTTGGAGGTAAGCCTGGCCATTTTACGCCACTTGTCTTCACGCTCAGATTCCTTCTTCCTCATGGCCTTGGAATAGGCTGTTTCATCTTCGGAGAAACTGAAACTATTGGTCTTTTGGGTAGGGCTGGTTAACATGTCACCGGCCTCGTCCAGGAGCTTGCGAGAACGGTTATGAGGGAGCTTGTTGGCTGCATAACGTAGACTGCTGGTGGTACGAGAAAGATGAGGCTGGTATGAACTCTGGGAGGAAGTTGGACGCATTGGTTGGTCACTGGTTCGCTGAGAGGAAGAACGGCCGGCAAAAGAACGGATACTTGCCGCCCCAGCCGTTGAAGGTGGACGTTTGGCCATAGTACGTTTCCGTCTAGGTGTGGCAGAGGCAAGCATCAAACTGGTCGAGACCCGTTGTAACGGCTGCGGTACGTGCGCTTCTGGCTCGCCATCCTCAGGATGAGGAATGATGAAACCATACCTATCGACGTAACCGTTCTCAATATCATTCCAGTCCTCTAAGCCACCAGCAAGCTCATTACTTTCTCGCTCAACCGTATTTGTCCTTCTGGCTGGGCTAATTGTATTCGTTGACACAGTTTCTGATTTCTCACTTGCAGGGTCAGTAGAAGCTGCATTTCCGTTTGCAGGAGAAGAGTCAGCATTTTCAGAGACATCTTTCTCCTCATCCTTGTCCATGAGCATGCTCTCATCTTCATCCAAAGCCTGGTTTAGTTCTGCCTCACTAATAAAATCCTCTCCCTTCTCGTACATCAACCTCACTTTTCGGGATAACATCTCTTCGTCCACCGACAAGGTACGAATGGTACCACCACTACCACTTCCAGATCTCACAACCCTCAACGAATTCGCAGATCGAATGCGTCGCGTGCTGATATTCCGCATAGTCGAGGAACTCACTTTCCTGGTGGGCGAAATTGTGTGTGCCTCATCAGCACTGAGCAGCTTTGGGTTGGTGGCTGTAGGCGGACTCCATTCGTTTATCTCGTCAATCGTAGAGCTGGTGATGTCCCCTAAAGACGCGCTTGGGATGTCCATTTTGATGCCTTGGAAGGGTGGGATGGGGGGAACGGGAGGTATATTACTTGAGCTAAGACTGGATATACCGGACCGTTTCCTTAGAGCTACCTCACCTCTAGTACCGCGCACCGAGCTCCATTTTCTCTCAGATAAAGATCTTCTTGAAGCGGGTCGGCTAGGAGCCTCGTCCACGATAATGCTGGGTATATCACCGTCGGCGCTCTGTTTGCCTCTCACGAGATTCAACGAACGTTTTCCGGCAGAGATAGTCGCGCGACGTTCCCTCGAGGCAAAGGCAGAAGAAGTGATCCGCGACCAAGCAGAAGAAGGGCGGGCGTTGGCATTGAAGCTCCTGAACGAGCCAGAGAAGGACGGTCGACTAAGTGGTTCCGCAGCCGTTTCAGCCTCGACTTCTAGTTTGTCGCGAAGTTTCGGGTCCTCAAGAGTTGCCACAAAGGAGGAAGGTTCGAAATTAACGGACTCCGCGTAGGAGGACACGACCGGAGATGACAGTGTTGGCGGTGATAGCGCTCGCTCTGAAGACGCGGTAGTTGCCATGCTGCGTAACCGGTTCGCCTGGATTGTATCTGCCCGGTTTTTGTTTTCCTACGTATATAGCTGGCCCACACACCAGCTCTTTGCGCCCAACACAGTAGTGGCGCACAAAGAGGGACGCAGAATCAGGAGCTTGCGAGTTGACGGGCAAGGGTAGACGAGGGCTTCGTTGGCGACCCTGTAGGCGGCATTCCCGAAAGCGAGCGGCCGGAGTGTGAACGTACGGGGGGAGGCCAAATATCGTGAACTGCAGGCGAGTCTGAAACGATGTAGCGGTACCACAGGGAAAAAAAGGAGTGACTGGGCGTTTGGGAACTAGTAGTTGCTCGCGTTGGGCTGCGCTGCGGGCAGGCTAGGGCATGTCGCTCGGCGTTTCAGCGGCCTGCGAGTATACCAATTCAGATATACCCCGACGACGACTTCAGCTGTCTGCTGGCGCCAGCATCGAGGGATCGTGGGATGCCCGGGGTGGTTCGTCGTGCGTTGCGCTGATGTCGAATCACTTTTTGCGCTTTTGCATGTTGACTTTCTGGGGAGGAAAAAAAGAAGGAGCGAAAAAAGAAAAACCTCCACTAAAGCAAAAAAAAAGGAGAGATTAGGTAATAATTGCTGACTAAGAGGATGAGCGGGTGGTGGGCATGTGACTCGACGCCGTTTTAGGAAGTGCTTAGTGAGATATAGATTAACTTCTTAGTCATGAATTTGTCAGTGAGAAGGTGCAAACATAAGGTGCAAACAAGCCGGAAAGGGGCGAAAGTCTCAGCCTCAAGCTTCTAATAGTGTAAGAAAGGAGATCAGAACAACGGTTTACGTCTAAGTATACAGGGCTGAAGAATACAGTGTTGATTGCTTGGGTGTAAACCATCGAGACGGTTAAAGCTCTTAAAGTCTATCTATACTCTTAGTCGACTAAGTTAACTAAATTAGTAACCATGACTAACTGGGTGGTTAATTATCTGGGGACTTGTTTGAGAAGAATCGACATACCTGAAATGATAGAACTAAGTCATGGTTTACTTTTGCTAAGTTCCACATTCCCCTTATAGGCAGAGATTGGCTTTCCATCTTGTATTAATAAAGCCTTCCTTGCAGATGACATGCCCGGTAGCCATCCAGTTCCCCGAATATAAACGAGGATAGGTAATCGCTATAGTCTATACGTGAAGCGGCTTGTATTGCGAATAATATATAGAGTCCCGTGTATTTTTCTAAAGAGAGCTAGTTCTGCTACTCCGGTATTTCGTAGGATCTCCCTTACCCTCGCCTTATCGATAGATATTTCTCCCGGGACAAAGTCACCGAGTTCAACTTCGAGCTTGCAAGCCCTTGAGTTCCAATACCTTTGCGTCACGTGATCACTTATCTAAATACTCACGTGATATGCTCTGTTAGGTACATAATGTACCGTTTTACTGATCCATCTTCAATAGATCAGTGATTAGCTCACTACCAATCTATCATATACGTTCTACCATTGATTCGTCTCTAGTCTCGCAGTACCTTTAGCCCACAAGCCTCACACTTACGGAGAATAAACTCCAGCATTGTCAGTGACGCGTAGCATGAGGTCACCCAGACTTCTTTATAGAGCTTGGACTCCATTAGGGAGATTCTGGCTTTGGGATTAGATCAGGCAATAATTGCATATAAAGATCTTGACTTAGAGGCTGAATTAGGGGTAATATGTTTTTTTTTAACCCAGGATATAAAATTTAATCTAGACTACCAGATTAGGCTAGTAATTAATAAATTTAAGATTGGTTGTTGGTGTGCTTTTTCTAGTATTTAGTCAACGTGCTTAATTTTTCAATAAGGGGTATTATTCACTTATTCCATTCTATGCCTATCTATCGCCCTTTTCTGTACTCATATAGTCGCTGAGGCATTGTTTTGCTATTGCGTTCCTTCGAGATTTCTTAGCCTCCCTTTGAAAAGTACCTAGTTAACTAGTTAGCAGGTGCAAGTGCCGCAGCCTTCTCCTTCTCGGCTCGTGCTTTAGCTAGCCTCTCCTCCTTGAGTTTGAGCAAATCAGTCAAGTTCCACGGCGAGTCCATGATATCAAAGAAGATTTCAACGACCTGGATGACGTCTGTCTTAAGAAAAGTCTCATTGTTCAAGATGACGCCGAGCTCCTTGTAAGTGCGCGCAGTGTAGCTTCTGCTGTCCTTGGCGCCGAAGAAGCAGAGCATCTTCTGGTAATCCCACATCTCAGAGATGTCGTTATACTGCTGCTCGGGGCCGTGGATGAGCCGTTCGATGGTGTAGCCCTTGTTGTTGACTACGAAGATGATGGGCTTGAAGCCCTCGCGGACCATGGTGCCGATCTCCTGGACGGTCATATGTAGACTGCCATCGCCGACAAGGAGAATGACGCGGCCTGGGCTGGAGGTCTCGCGACGGGCGAGGAGGACACCCAAAGTGGCAGGGACTGAGAAGCCGATGCAACTGTAGTAGAATTGGGAGAAGTATGTGGTGTTGTCGGGAAGCGTGAGGCCCTGGGAGCCGAACTGTGAGGTTCCCACTTCGGCAATGACAAAGTCGTTGGGCCGTAGGAACTTGGAGAGGCGGTCCCAGAAGCGAGCGTGGTCAAGGGGATCAGTACAGTTGTCATCAGATGGTTTCTATGGGAGATGTTAAAGATAATGGTCATTGCTAAAGGGTGACTGAAGCAGACATACCTCTGAGGTCTTGGGGAGTATCTTGGCAAGGTCTACTTTCCGTTGGATAGGTTCTTTGGCGAGTCTGGCGAGGAGCTTCGTAATAACAGGTCTAAAGTCAAGACCCTTCCAGACCTTTCCTCCCACTGAGCAGAATCCAGGGTGTAGTTCAATGAGCTTATCGGCGGGGAGCTGTGTGCTGAATCCACCCGTGTTTCCACTAACGTTAAACGGACCTAGGTGCAGGACAGCATCATGGGACTCTATCTGGCCCTTGAGGGCAGGGTTACTCGAGGTGATACCGCAGTATAGACCGGCATAGTGAGGATCGGACTCGTTGACAGTAGATTTACCTAGTGGCGTCGTATACCACTATCATATGTTAGAATCACTATTCAGTAAGAAGAACAGGCAGAGAGGGCAGGCTTACTGGAGCAGATAGCAGCTTGATAAGCTCACTTGTTTCCTTGTACAGGTTATGCCTGGACATCAACATGTCAACCAAGACACCGGGATCCTTGGCTTGACTCATACGCTTGACGACTTCCTCGACAACCTCATCCTCCTCCTCCTCTCTACCCTCATTCCTCACAGTAAGGTCAAGGGGTTTCTCCAACGGGGCGGCATCAATCGGACTATCTTGAATATCCAATGGCACGAACAGGTAGACGGGCAGCCTCCTCTTAATAGCTGTTTCAATCACACGGTCCACCTCGGCAGCAACCTTACTCTCGTCATCCAGGAAGGCAGTAGCGGCAGCTACAGGCTCAACCATCTTCTGATACGTTCGGTGGTCCCACTGGTCCATCCACAAGGTATGATGGATACGCGTGTGGTTGCGCTGCATGTCTCTCGACGTGTTTCCCACGATATGGATGACTGGTATGTATTCACTGTACGCGCCCACTATGCCGTTCAGGGCACTCAGCTCTCCAACTCCGTATGTAGTGACGACGACGCCGGGCAGGGAACGAGCACGGGCGTATCCATCCGCCGCGTAGGCAGCGTTCAGCTCATTGCAGGTGCCAACCCAGCGCAAATCCGGCACGCTGTAGACATGGTCGAGCAGGTTCAGGTTGAAGTCACCAGGTACTCCAACGATATTGCGAATGCCGAGCTGGTGTAGACGGCGAAAGATGTACTCGCCAACAGGGATCGTAGACATGGTCACTTCTGTATAGTTGTCTGGTTCCCTGTGTTCCTGACGGTCGTGATGCTAAATGGAGTGCCGGGAGAATGAGCGTGGGGCCGGGTCTGGATCTGCGGCAGAGAGTAAGCGAGGGATGTCTGATATCAAGGGAAGATCGAGATCGAGAAACAGGCTCTTCTCTATATATGTACCTGTAGGGATGCTTCTTCCCCTCCACGCTCGGCTTTTCGCTCCTGCTGGTTCTTTTTTGCCCCGCAAAAAACGCCCTTCGACTTCCATGCTTCGGCCCGACGGAAGCTTAGATAAGCAAGGGTAAACGCCGGGCGCCCTTGCCCTAGCCCTAACCTTGAGCCTTTCCAAAAGGGGACACCCTCCTTAGTATCAGGGGAGCTCTGGAGACAGTTGGAGACAACAAGCAGCAACAAGCGTGGCCTCTTCTGCTTGTCTGCCTCTTTCTCCCTGACTGACTGACTGCTCGTTGTTCCTCCAGATTCACTCTGCTACCTCGGCTAAACTCGGGTGTTTTTCTCCGCCTTCGCCACCGGCTGTAGTGGAGAACATGCAGGAACTAGCAGAATAGTAAAGGAGTAACTTGTTGGTAGATAAGATAGATATACAGGTAAAAAACGACGTCACCTTGGGCGAGAACTAGATCTCTCTGTTGACTGCTTCATTGTATTAGGACTTCTATATCCACACTAAACATCCAAGCATGCCTATTTCCAATATGATACTCCTAACCTCCCTCATCACTGTGCCTGCGCCTGGCTAGGAAGGTTTTCTATCTGCCGTACTAGGAAGCTCTTCTCGTCTGTAAACTGGTCATCGTCTGTTCGGTCTTCCAGAAACTTGGGAAGGAATTTTAGCAGTCTCTCTCGATTATTGATTAGAATCCGCTGGACAGCCACGCTTTTGTTCGGATTGGCCACAAATACCTATGTCATATTAGCTAAAGGTCTGAATACCACTGATAATAGAAGACACATACTTTGAAGATGTGGAAACCCTCATATTGCACCATTTTGCGGTCGTCTCGAAGCAGGTTCATGCATAGTTTGAGGTGATCACCGCTGTCCACGTACGCTGTCATGACATTGTAGTTGGCCCGATCAAGCAGCAGCTCGCCCAAAAGCTTAATGCTCTGTCTCTTGGTCACGTACGAGTCAGACAGCACCAAAATGTTGTTGTATCTGCTGAAAAACAGGTCGAAGTTGGCACTTAGGTAGCCGGCCACCAGTGCCTTATGACGAGTCAAGATATCCTAACCGTGACGTTAGTTACCAGCATAATAACCATGGAAATATATAGAAAAACATACCCTAAACGTGGTAAATGCATCTGCGCTTACTTCAAAACTACTCTGGTTGATCCAGCCCAGAAAACTCCAGAACAGTCCCTCCCCGCTCTGCTTCTTTCCTGGCTGTATCTCGTTAAGTCGTATTGCTCTTTCGCCCTCTCCAGACTCATCGTACAAGATAATACCGGCCACCACCTCGTACTTCAGCGCTTCTCGTAGAATGGAGCCACATGGCATTGCGCTTTTGTTGTTTTCATACCCTCGACATAGCTGTGTCAGGATCTCGGGCCGCTTGTGGACGACGTACGAAATGACGGGCGGGTCACCAGATGTAGACGAGACAGAAGCAGCACCTCCACCGCCCGCGGAATTAGGCATAGTTGAAGACGCGGCCGATGTGTCAGGTCTGAAACGGAGGATATGCGAGAATATGGTCTGGGTGTCCTTGCGAGCTTCAAACGGTAGATTAGGGATAGATCGCGCAAGTTCGTAGAGAAGGTCTTCCTGTAATGATGCGTGGACAAGTTGCTGTACCTGGTCGGGTAATGTATCGACCTCTATTTTCCACCTGGTTAGCAGACATAGTGGCACAAATGAGTATTGAGTACGAGCGCATCCAGACCTTGCGTCCCCTGGACTATCAACTTCATGTGGCCCAGCTGCTTAGCTAGGTCTTCCTCAACCTGCCAGTCTTATTAGTATTTCATCTGAAGTAGTGTCTCTCTGGTACTTGAGGGGTTCACCTTTGCATCTCCTGGGACATCCCGCAGCTTGACCAGCAGGTCTTTGGTTGTCCTCGCAACCTCTGCGGGCTGCCGCTGTCTGCTCCTGTTAAATAGAAATGCCATCACTAGATAAAAAGATAGACTAGGTCTTCTCCTCTTTCTCTACTATTCCCAAGGTCCTGCTCATATAAGACGCGCTTTCAGATCAGGGGAGATAGTAGTGCCGCGCCGCAGTATAGTGCAATGCAATGGATAAAAGGCAGATATCAGTGTAAAGGGCCACTTCCTAGTTCACAGTCATCATTGTCCGCCTAGCTTCCCTTCTGCCTAATTCCTGTCTGTGTAGAAGCTGTGTTTTGGTGGTGAAGGGCAGCAGATGTTGATGTTGATGTCACTAGCTGAGGAGCTCTGTTACGTTAAATAGTTATCGATCGCAAGACTTTTTGCCCCACTCGCGCAGAAAATCATCCTATTTAGTTATCTCGATATTTTTTTTTTTTTTCTTTTAACCTTGACAATAATACAAAAATTCAGACAAACATCTACAGGCTTCCAACTTGGAATACCTACTGGCTACTTGCTAGCTCTGCTTGTTTAGCGATATTTTATCTTGTTCTATCTGCGACAATGAGTCCTCCACCTACGCACGATGACCGGGATAGCGACAGTGACGAATCGGCGCCTGAAGAGCCCCTCGATCTTACCCGCGACGATGGATGGGAAGACGTAGAGCCCGAAGAAGAGAGCGAACCCATTGTTGGCCTTTTCACAGACAAGATATACCCTGACACTCGTTCAATGCTGGAAGAAAGCAAGGAGAAGTTTGGGTTCGACTTTGTTCGCGTGCAACAACAGTTGGGTGTGTACCCAGCCGGTCACTGTCTACGGTATCAACCCGGTTGCTAACCACTTCATATATAGGACTTGACTTCCTTGGGACTATCAGGCTGGTCAATTATATCCGCTCAGAGGTGAAGAACGGCAACACGAAGCCTGACGTCTCCAGCGCCGCCCTATTCGAAGATGAGAAATATCTCAAGCCTGTTCTGGAGGATGATGCACTGCTATACAACTTAGACGATATTGCAGACCTGACTGTTGGAGAACAACAAGAGGTAGCAGACAGACTAGGAAAAATAACTGATTCAGCGCGGATAAAGGATCTTGAGAATGAGCTTAGTAACCTCCGCGACGAATTTGCAGAGTATAAGCAGATGGTGCAGAAGGCCCTGAACCAATCCATAGAGGACGAGGGTGAGAGCAGCAATAACAAGGGAGATTCTTCAAGCTCGCGGTCTTTCCAGGAGGCAGAAAAGGGATACTTCACTTCATATGCCTATAACGGTGCGTATACATAACACGCATCGCTTAGTCTCACTGTCTGGACTAACGACAACAGCAATCCACGAGTCGATGATAAAGGACTCCATTCGGACAGATGCGTACCGTGATTTTATCTATGATAACAAACACTTGTTCAAGAACAAGGTTGTTCTAGATGTTGGCTGTGGAACGGGTATCTTGTCAATGTTCTGCGCCAGAGCCGGCGCAAAGCAAGTGATTGCCGTTGATAACTCAGATATCATCAGCAAGGCACGAGAAATCGTATATGAAAATGGATTCGATAAAGTCATCACGTAAGCATCATCTACCACGGTCATCTTTTGATGGTCCATATCTAATGAGAATTATAGATGCCTGCGTGGTAAGATTGAAGAAGTCATCCTTCCCGTGAAGCATGTCGACATCATAGTCTCCGAATGGATGGGCTACTGTCTCCTCTTTGAGGCTATGTTTGATTCTGTTCTCTGGGCTCGCGACCGTTACCTCGTACCTGGCGGTCTCATGGTCCCTTCGCATGCAACCATTCGCATTGCGCCAGTTGCCTCCGCGGACATCGTCCAGGAGCACATTACCTTCTGGAAATCAATTTATGGCTTTAATATGACAAGCATGCTCGAAGGCGTACATGATGAAGCTATTGTGCGTAGTCTCCAGCCCGATATCATCGCTGCTGAATCAGAGCTCTTCTTTTACATGCCGCTTCATACAATCACGGCCAAGGAGCTTGTATTCACCAAGGAATTTTCTGTCACGCTCTCCCGGGATATTGACTCTCTAGACGGCTGGGCCGTATGGTTCGATATAATATTCATGCCTTCGGCTGATAGCAAATTGACTCCCGAAGAGGCCTTGCCAGAAATAATGAAGAAACGAGATATAGTAGCCTTCACAACTGGCCCCGATGGGAAACAAACGCATTGGCATCAGGGTCTCTTCCTCATTGACCAGAAGAAAAACCCTACTGCTGCAATGAAGAAGGGACAGGTAATTAGTGGCTCTATCGAGTACCAGAAGAAGGATGAGAAGTCACGCTTGTTAGATATCACCATTGGGTGGAACTCGGATGGCAAGTCTGGAAGCCAGAAGTGGTCTTTGACATAGTTCATATGAGGATAGAGAGCGATTAGAGCATTGGGCGGGTTACTTGATGGACATCACCTTTGATCTATGGGTAATGGGTATAGAGAAAAGCGGGTTAAATTATCAGGAGTTTATGGGTATCAATGGGGGTATAAAATAACGAGCTTGTTGTCTCAAGTGCCTGCGAATTGAGCACTGTATCTTTTTCCTGAAGCTTGACTCCAAGCAACAGACACTTTCTCGGGTTTCGGCCCAGTTTTGGATTCATGTCTATCATTGCGCCTTTTCCGGTGTGCCTCGTCATGCCGTGACCTGTCCCTTCCGCTACCTCGATCTCGATCTCGATCTCGAGAACGGCTTCTATGGTGCCTTCTTTTCCTCCTTTCAGCCCCAGCATCTAGCCTGAAACCATCAAGGCTATCATCTGAATCAACATTACCCTGGTGCCTTCGTCTTTGTCGTTTCTCCTTATCCCTATCTTCTCTTTTCAGAGCCTTGAGCTCTCTCTCCCTTTCCTCAGCCCACTTTGTTCTCTCCTTCTCCACCTCCTTTAGCTGCTTCACACCTTTCTTCATCGCCGTCAGCGGATCGTTCGTAGCTATTCTTATTTTTTCCCTCTCTTGTCTTCTGGGGTCTTCGTCTCCCCAAACGTTCTTATTAGGTAGCCCGGCGTTCTGTGTGGATATTTCCGTATTTGAGGAGTACCATGGCGTAGAGGTCAGCTGCTGTTTATAACCCGCAGCATTGGAGAGCCGCATCATATATTGGTCTTCAAACTCTTGGTTCTTTTTTGCAGTTTCGGCTTCAGCTTCTGGGTTCTTGTCTGAACGGCGCGTTCGAGACATTGATTCCTCGGGAAACAAACTGATGTGTCCTGACTTATCGACAATAGGTGCATCGTCAGTACGCCGGCGAGATGCCTTAGATTCAACTCGCTGACGTGCCAGCTCAGCATCTTCTTTTGCGAATCGGATGTCACGATCGGTATCATTTTCTCCAGCCAGCCTTCTCCTTTTCCGGTGTCTCGACTCTACAGGAGGTTTCTCACGGGAGCGAGAATGGCGCTCTTTTTCATCCACAGCATCATTCAAGGGTAACGGTATCTTCCCACGTAAAATGTCTATCCTCCTCTCCGCATCTTCTTCCCGTTGCTTTCTTTCATTTTCCTCCTCCTCAGCCTTTGCGCGAGCTTCATCTCGGCGCACTCTTTCGATGTTGTCCTTGTTGTATACGTTCCATGACTTCTTCCCTAACAAATGTCTATAAATAACATGTCAGCATGGACCCCAGCTTCATGCATATCAATAGTCCCACTTACAACGGCATCGTCCAGTGCTTTTTCTTGCTCTCCTATGATGTTTTCTTGACGTGCGGTCAAAAAGCAAGGAAGGCCAAAAGTGACGACACTGCTGACTAAGACAGACCAGCTCCTCCAGCGCATCGAAGTCGCCTGAAGGCAGCAAGCGAAACAACAAGACGACGAAGAGCAGACTTGACACATTTCAAGTCTGTTTCAGATTTTGAGGGACGCTATCTAGAACATATATACCGATACTATCCACGCAGATATCCCCTTGCTACCTCACGACTATACAATAAGCCGATTTGTTTACGCTAGCAAACCCCCGCAAAACGGTGGATAGCTAGCAGGAACCGCACGCAGCATGTTCAATCCGTTCGGATCAAGCAATCCACCTCGTGGTGATGCCCCTTATCCTCCTCGAGCACCTCAACAACAACGGGGTGGCTATGACGGCGGTTATGGACAGGATCCCCGAATGGGAGGTATGAGCGGAAGGTACGTTTTCGAGTATATACCCTTCTACGTGGCTGGATATACCGTTGTGGCTGACGGATGTAAATGAGAATAGCAGCAGTTATGGGAGTTCGCCAATGGGTAGACCAGGTGAGAGACAGATGCCTCCTAGACCTACCGGAGGTCGAGGTGGCGAGGGGCAAACCTGGTCTTTGCGTCCTGCCAAAAGTCCGGATAATTCATACACCTATGGAAACCTGTACGTCTTGATATTCCCTAATCAATAAGTTACATGGGATGGAGTCTAACGGTAATTTGTTTTGTTATAGTGTTGCAGTTTCTCCCCGTGATATCCCTCGTTCCCGTGACGGCACCGATGTCCCAATTTTGGTCAATGGGCTATACGTGTTTTCTGCTCGCCCCATGGAGGGTTTCCCTCAGGGTCATATCAGTATGTCAGATCCACAGAGGACATGGGCGCAGGTTGCCTTGACCGACATGGTGCAGGTACAGCTGTACGATGCGTTCAGTCAAGGTAGCCAGGCCTACCTTGGGTCTATGGATATTGAAGTGAGCTTTGCTGGAAGAAAGAGGACAGAGGTCCCTTATGACCAAGATCAACTTGCTCAGACATTTATCAAGGTAGGTTTGAGGAGTACGATGATGTTTGTTCGTGGCTAGATATTCAGTGCTAATGCAGCGTAGAACTTCGAGGATCAGATTCTTGCACCTGGTCAGAAGATACTCATGGATGACAAGAGCATCCCTTTGCTATTGACAGTGAAAACGGTTCAGCTTGGTGATTTAACTACAGAGAAACCATCTTCCTCTGCACCAACCTCGTCGGATCCCCACTCCAGAGGCATTCTAACAGGCTATACATTAATCAACTTTTTCAAGGATGCAAAAACCGGAATCAATGTTAAAGCATCTAATCGACGACCAGCAGCAAATTCAATAGTCCAGCCTGATTTCAAATTTGAGAATATGGGAATTGGCGGTTTGGACACAGAGTTTAGCACCATCTTCCGAAGAGCTTTTGCATCCCGTATCTTCCCTCCAGGACTTGTCGAGAAGCTTGGTATCCAGCACGTCAAAGGTATCTTGCTTTATGGACCTCCTGGAACAGGTAAAACTTTGATTGCAAGGCAAATTGGAAAAATGTTGAATGCCAGAGAGCCTAAGGTTATCAACGGCCCCGAAGTGTTGAATAAATTTGTTGGCCAGTCCGAAGAGAACATCAGGAAACTCTTTGCCGATGCCGAGAAGGAGTATAGAGAGAAAGGTGACGAGAGCGGACTACACATTATCATTTTTGATGAATTGGATGCTGTTTGCAAACAGAGAGGCAGCGGTGCCGGTGGTGGAACGGGTGTTGGCGATAGTGTTGTCAACCAACTTCTATCAAAGCTCGACGGTGTTGACCAGCTAAACAATATCCTCCTTATAGGAATGACAAACCGAATGGACATGATTGATGATGCCCTACTGCGTCCAGGTCGACTGGAGGTCCATATGGAAATATCCCTCCCAGATGAACATGGCCGGGCTCAAATATTGAAAATCCATACCCAGAAAATGCGAGAGAACGATGTTATGGACCGAGACGTGGATCTCAAGGAGCTTGCAGCACTTACCAAGAACTTTTCAGGTGCCGAGATTAGCGGATTGGTGAAGTCAGCTTCGTCCTTTGCCTTTAATCGCCACGTTAAAGTGGGAACCATGGCCGGTATAAGTGATGATATTGTTAACATGAAGGTCAACCGAACAGACTTTCACAACGCGTTAGAAGAGGTAAAGCCCGCCTTTGGTGTTTCTGAAGAAGAGCTCGAGACTTGTATCCACGGAGGGATCCATCATTTCTCACGAGCGGTGGGTGAGATTCTGGAAGAGGGTAACCTCTTCGTCAAACAAGTCCGTGACCCAGAATCAACGACATCTCTTTTCTCAGTGCTTCTCCATGGGCCACCTGGCAGTGGAAAGACGGCTCTAGCTGCTAAGATTGCGATTGACTCGGGTTTCCCCTTCGTCAAACTAATTAGCCCAGAAGATATGGTGGGCTATAGCGAGATGGCCAAAGTGCAGCACATGAATAAAGTGTTCACAGATGCCTACAAGAGTCCAACCAGCGTTGTTGTCATGGACAACATTGAGCGAATCATTGACTGGGTGCCCATCGGACCACGATTCAGCAATTCCGTCCTCCAAGCTGTGATGGTGCTGCTCAGGAAACAACCTCCTAAAGGCCGTCGTCTCCTGGTCCTTGCAACCACGACTGAACGATCAATCCTGAAGCAGCTTGACGTGTTCACTTCGTTCAATGCGGACATACCTGTACCAAACATCAACACCTACGAGGAATTAGCCTACATCTTGCAGCAGGAACAGACTCTGTCTACTGACGAGATCAAGTCTGCTTTGTCACGGATTCGAGAATTGACACAGAGTGATAAGATTGGAGTCGGTGTGAAGAAGGTGCTGCTTGGTGTTGGCACTGCAAAGCAAGACACTGACAAGGCCACTCGGTTTGCGTCTGTTATCGCTCGAGCAATGGATGAGCAAAATTATGTATAGAGAGAGGTTAGCACATGCTAAGATGCAGGATTAAACCCTGGCCTTATATATCTGTTTGTTGTCCTTTTGCAGTGTAATTCTATATTCAATTCAAGTACGTCTCCGCTTGAAATGGGTCATATAAATACACTGCTTCCCTATATATCCCGCTGGACTATCTATTGCTTTATTAATAAGACAACTTGTGATATCCCCCCTACCAGTTTCTTACCTCAAAAAGTGTCTCTTTACTGAGAAACCAGGCGTTTATAGACTGGAATATCCCAATATCCTTGTTGAAGCCCCTTAACAACACATCTCTTGCCTGCACGTGATGATTTCCTAAAAGGGAAGAGGACTGATATGACAAAATAAAACTTCGCTTAGGCAAATATCAACCACACTCTTTGTTACTGCAGAGACGCTCTTCACAGCTCTCTTTTTCGGCTGAAGTCTTTCCATTCTATCTTTGATAACGCGTCTCTATACAAGTAGAAGCCATCCTCCTTCTCCCCCTATCTACAAAGCAAAGCGTGATATCAACAAGACAGGACGTTGCCGAACATGGCTGCCAACGATAGCACCAACAATGTTACAGGCACCAATGCTGCTGCTGGGCCTGCTGCACCAGCTGCACCAGCTGTGCCAGCAGGATCTTCCACTCGATTCTATAGCAAACATGCTCAGAATAAGGGACAGTATGGACGCCGCTGGGACTCCTCTGAGAGTAAGCTCGAGACCTCTGGCCCTCCTGGCGCCCCGAACTCCTTTCCTGGACCGCGTCCTGCAGCTCCTGCAGCTCCTCCAGCAGCATCGAGACCAAACCCAGCCCGCCCCCCCGTTTACGCCTGCTCCTAGAAAATGGGGTCCAAGCCCTGCGGCTGGAGCTCCAGGGTCCTCTTCTGCTGGCGCTGACACTGGAAAAGACTACAAGCGTAAGAACCGCAAGTTCAAGCCTAAAAAGGAGAGAAAGGATGGCACGCCAACCAATACGCCCGTGTCTGATGCCCCTGATGGGCTCAAGGATACCACTAACCGCCGTCCTCAGAGACGCAACATGCCTGGGACTCGCAACCCAGGCATGAGACGTCGAAACGAAGAAGGTGGACGCTCTGCAGCCCCAGGAGCCAACCGAGATGAGCCAACAGTTGTCGAAGCCCCTGCAAACGACAAGACTCCTGCTGTCCCTGCACAGGAAGACAATGCTGTCAAGGAACAGCCAGTTGGTACTGAGGAGCCCAAGGCTATGACGCCGCCCAAAGAGGAGGATGCCAAACCGGCCGAAGTTAACCAGGCATCCGATGCTCCTGTCCCCAAAGACGTTGAAGGTACGCATACCCCCTTTATTTGTTTTTGTGCAGGTCAATAACAATGATACTAATGCATGTCGACAGTGTCTCCCCCAAAAGACGCTGAGGATACACCCAAGCCTGCTTCTGAGCCTGCAGAGGAAAAAGCAGAGGCAGTACCTCCTCTCATCAAATGGAGCCCCATCTTCCCTCCAGGTGGTCCTAGTAGGTCATAAACATTCCAAAAATCATGTATCAGGTCCCATACTAACCATGGCTCTAGGACCAACTCCCGCCCTCAACGACGGAGCCTCCGGCGAGCAGCCTAAACGCACCAACTACGTCGACGCGAATGGCAACTACCATGCCCCCAATGGAACGATCATGAGCGCTGAGCTTCTCAAGCTGTTCGCTACCGGAAAGATCCGCAACTCGCTGGGCGATAAGGTGTACTTCATGCCGTCCTTCATTGAGAACCACCCCCCAGAGGGCCAGCAGCCCTATCCTCTTGCCGGTACTCCCTCGCGCATCTTCTATGATCCTAGAGACTTCAAGAAGGCCTCGCAGTGAGCGATGAGTGATATTTTCGTGGTGGTGGTCTGGGTATACTTTAGTCGGAGAGGTACCGTTGGCTAGCTAAAACGGAATAGGAGACAGAACAGCTGACGTGGGAAAAGAAAATGAATTGGAATGAAAAAAGGTGCAACAAAAATTCTCAGTCGCAGCAACTACTGTGATGTATGTACATCTGAAACAAGAAGGGGAAAAGAGGAGGTAGAAAAAAATAAGGATGATAGGTAAAAAAAAAAAAAAAAGGAGAGGTAGCATGCAAGCAGACCAGCTCAATAAAAGAAGTGATATCTCTCCAGGTCAGGGGGCGTACACCACCCACACCCACCACACCCACCACACCCACCACACCACACCAGAGCAGCGGACAGACATAGTACGTACCTTTAAAGGTAGCAAGCAGCAGTAGAGTAGACGTTAACAGGCAGAAAGGGCCTCCTTTATAGTTATCTTATGTGCGATGTTACACCTCAGCAAGATCAGACCCGAGGATATATACCCACCCACACCCACAAACAACACCATCCACGGGACCCCGTCGGAAAGGGTATTATTCGTATTACAGGGCATAAAAAGAGCATAAACTAGTATAACAGCCTCTCTCACGGGGCCAGCTACGGCAGACGTATCAGTATTACGCTTACTGTTACTGTGGGAGGATCAAATAGGTCACTTGCCGGTTCTACGCCACACAGCTGAGCAAGCAGCACCCGAGGGGACCATATACGGCGGATCAGTACTACGGCATACAGGCGTACATAAATTACAAGTCTAGAAGGGATCCATGGGCCCGGCACGCGCTAATAAGGGCCGTTGATAGGTGGAATCGTCTTTTAAGAGTTCCCGATATGCAGGTTCCCTTGCGCCCCTCCCCCCTGGTCCAGCACCCTGAACGTAAGGGGGGGCAGGCAGGGGGTGCAGCGGTACGCTTGGTCCCGCTAGCTGCAGCGGGGCGGGGGGCGGAAACCCCGGGCGGAAAGGGCTGACGGCGGGACGCTACGGGCCAGGGGTGTGGGCGGGAGGTTGGAGGGCGGTTTGCGGGGATGTGCTGGCTGGCCCAGACATTGTGCGGTGGATTTTCTGTTTCTGGCGGGCAGTATCGAGCTGGTTGTGGCATAGTAGCTTGGTATCGTCGTCGCTGGGTCAGCGCTGGTGGTGGTGTTGCGGGAAATGTGATGTATCAGACGAAGTGTGCGGAAAAAAAAGGGGGGGGGGGGGGGGGGGGTAAGCAGGTATAAATCGGTCGAATTCTGATCACACCAATTTTGTATGAACATAAAAAAAGCCATTAACAGCAGAATATATCCTCCCACTCTGTACCCGTGAATAAAAAAAGATGACGAAATATTAAAATAGATCAGCGTGGGGGGGGAAGAGGGGCTGAGACATCCATAACCCGGGGTCCAAAAAAAAAGCAGCGCAAAAATCCAGCCAAACGGAACATTCTGCCTCCCAATTGTTTTTTTTTTTTTAGAAGCAGGGAAAAACTGAAGAAAAAGCAAGGAAACCGGTACTCCTGTGCCTGGGGGAATTCATCAAAAAAAGAAAAGAAAGTCGTTAGCTTTGCAGGGTCGTTAAAAGTGGACGGGATATCGATATCCAGGGGGTGAAGATTAGTAGTCCTCAGGATAAGCGTATTTGCTTGATGCAGAGCGGTATTCCTTTGGAAGCGCCGATTCAGCCTTTGCCTTCATGGCACTGCAGATTCACGTATTAGCAGAAAATTCCAATCGCTGATATAAGGGCGGTTTTGCGAAGGGGGAAAAAAAAGCGGCCACCTGCAAAATTGCCAAGGACGGCGGGGCGGAGAAAACAGAGCAGGGGCGGAGCGGGGCGGAAACCGACATGGTTACCAGGAATGGCAGTGTGTAGAGGGGTGTAAATGCAGCAGAAAATGGGGTTGAAGCGGGTGCAGAGGCTGAAAAAAAGCGACTGCAGGGAGGAAACTCACCCGACCCGTTTTTGGGTCCACTCGAGGTCGGCCTTGGTCTCCTTTGCGGCCTTGATGCCCTCTGCGAAGTTTGCTCTGGCGCCCTTGACGCGGCGTTGCATGAGCGCCTGGAGTTCGAGGAGCTCGCGCTGTTTAGCGTTGAGCTGGCCGGAGCTGCAGAGAGTCAGAACACGATCATGAAACAAGCACTCGCTAGTAAGAATGCTAGGAAAGAAAAGAAAGAAAAGAACAGAAGGGGTTAAAAGAAAAAGGGGGACGAAGAGACGTACAGCTGGGTCTGCTTAGCGATGCCCTGGTCGAGACGGGAGGGATCGAAGACGTTGCTCATGCGGTCGTTGAGGGTGTCGATAACGTCGACGCCCGAGTAGCCGGCCGAGGAGTCGTATTCGCCGCTGGCGCTGCCGGTGGTGGTGCTGACATCTGAAACCTCAGGGGGAGAGCCGGCAATGCGGGAGACGGGGTAGTAGCTGGCGCTCTGGGGGGCCTTGGACGGCATGTTGATGGGAAAGGAGGCATTGTGGGCTCGCATGGCAGTCTCCATTGTGACAGCAGTGTTTTGATGGCGAGGACAGTAAGGATGCAGAGGCAGGAGGGTATAGCTACTGGGTATCAGGGGCAGCAGTGTATGCAATGCAAGGCTACTGTGCTAGTATGAAGACGTAGGAGTATGTATGCAGCAGGACAGGAGGCAAGACGGCAGTCAATGCTAGGCAGGGCAATGCAGACGGGCAAGACGATGGTCGAGAAAATAAGGAAGAAGGAGGAGGAGGACCAGACGAGGACGAGGAGGCCCCTTTTATACCCCTCGAGGCCCTCCTGGCCTGCCCGAAGGGGGATAGTCCCGCTGGCTCCCTCCCCCCGGCTGCGCTGCGACTCCCGCCGGCGCCCCCTTCTGCCCTTGCGGCCCTTCGTCTCGTCCCTTCGTCGTCATCGGAGGAACAAGGGAGAAGACGAGGGAGCAACGGAAAAAGAAAAGAAACGAGAAAAAAGTACAGCGCCCCCCTTTTCCCTGTGGTCGACCCCCCCCCCCCCCCCCGGCCCGTCCGTCTCCAGCGTCCCAGTCCTGATCCCTTCCCGATCCCTTCACCCCCTTCTCGCCCGCTGCCTCTGGCCTCCCTGCCTCCGTCCGCCGATTCGCTGCTGGCGCTGGCTGAACCCCGCCTCGCCCCCCGCGGAGGCCATGCCCAGCTGCTCGCGGATTCGCCAGAGACAGGCGCTAGAGCTGGGGGGGTTGCAAAAGTCGAGTTGAGGAACTGGCAGCACACACGGTAACAAAAGTGTAAAAACGGGATGCGAATTGACGGCCAGCAGCGAGGCCTGGGCTGGGATCCGGCGGCGAGCGGCCAGAGAGCCAGTCCCCCTGCAGTCCTCTCAGCGGCCGGCGACACCCTCCATCAGTGCTGCGGATCGGTCGTTCATCGGGCGTTGGCCGTTGGGCGTAGGGTTGGTCCTCGTCTGTCTCGTCTGTTTAGTCAAGTAACTTGGGCGCAGGCAGACCAGAGACGAGGATGCGGTCGATCGATCGATGGTTCCTTTTTCTTAGCTGCTAGTTAGTTAGCTCGTTAGCTAGACAGTTATAATACTAGCCAACTAGTTATTGGAATTTTTTAGTTAATATTATCAAGTGGTTATTATGATGTAGATGTGACTGTGTTCAAAGGCCGTTGATTTGATACTGCGGCCTTTTTCTCGGGCGGCGGCAGAGGTCGATATAAAGGACGCAGCAGGGCCAGCAGGCAGCCAGTCAGGGCCGTCAGGTCGTCAAGAAGACAGTCGGGTAGCCAGAGAACTAGATAAGCTGGGTCAATCGTCGGGGGACAGGCGGCAGTGACCTGATATATCAAAGTGCTACGAGCTGTCAAGGGCCTTCACCTCCACGTCTCAACGGTCTGGCGGGCTGCATGGAACTAGCTGCCAGTTGCATCTGTCATTGGCTGCCATTGAAACGGGACGAGCTGCTGCTGCCTGACCGTCGCTGCTCGCATTGAAACTTGCGGCCAGACGAGCAGACCAGGTCGAGGAAGTGGACGAAGTGGGCGATGAAGACGGAGTAGACGACGAAGACGACGAAGACGACGAAGACGAAGGAAGACGAGAAGTCCAGATTCAAAGGAACCATGATCATCCTCTCATTCTAACAGCCGGCCGTAACCAAGTCGCCGTCTAGTCAAGATGTCACTGATGTAACTACCAGGGAGTTGGTCCGATGGCGGTTGTATCGACGTCAAGGTTTAGTTACCCAGACGAAGGCCATCCTGCGCTGGAGATTAGCTAGTTAGTTAGAAAAGCAGAAGGACTCGTTTCAGGGAGTTGAAGTAACCAGCGAGCCGCTTGTCTGGTGGAGATTACCTGGCTGGAGTCGATCATGGTGGCCAGGAACCCCTGGACTCAGAGACAAAATGATAGAGTATAAACGACTGGTTCTATATCCTGTCCCTCGACTAGACACTCAATTCCACAGTATATATATATATATATATCCAGGACATCTATGCTATGCATATGCATGCGCGCAGGAGGGATACCAGCTAATAACCTGATGCAGGGGTCGAAAAGGAAGCAAAGAATCAGGGGTAGACAAGGCTATAGAGAGAGAAGCCCCAGAGTCGGCGTAATCGATCATATACAGAGCTGTCAAGTAGAGAGATATACAGGAGAGCAAGAAGAAGTCATACAGAAGGTCCTTGGAAGTAATACTAGCTAATAGTCGTCATAATTTAGTCCCGATATTTCTCTTCTACTCCATTTTGCGTCCATGATTTTGAACAGGAGAATAATAACAGTAAAAAGATATGAAGGAAAGCAAGAATAAAAAAAAAAAAAAGAAAACAGCACAAGGAGATGAAAAAAAGGATCATATATATAATAGTTGAAGCGAAAGGAGACAAAAAAAATAAAAATAAAACAAAAGCAGAACTAGCCACCGGTTCGTAAATTCCTCCTATTTAACCCATGCACCGATTGAAAGCCAGAACAAGCGTGAGGCCAGAGAGGACAGCATGAAGGACGCAGGACGTAGAAGAGGGATAGCAGTTTAGGGAGGAAGAGGACGGAGAACGAGAAGAAGCATAGCAGAAGAACCCGAAGGAAGTCAAATATGTAAGTAATGCATGGATAACGTGGGGGAAAATAAAGATAAAAAAAAGAAACGTAAAAAAGGAAAGGCCATTAAAGAGTCCCATTAGAAAGCCCGGATTGGTTTTTTTTTTTGTTGCCCTCGCGCAGAATGGGCCAAAGAACGGTGAAAACAAGCATTGAATACTTTAAAAAAAGATAAACAAAATGACAGAAAGAAAAAGTGGGAAAGGAGGGCAGGGAGGCGCTGTTGAGGCGGACTTTAAGGTTTGCGATCCTTGAGAAGGACACGCGGAGTGCTGGGGTCGAGCAGCTCCATCATCATCTTACCGAGCTCGTTGTGTTTGATCGGCTTCGTGACGTAGTCGTTGAAGCCAGCGTGGGCGGCATCGTCGATCTGGTCTATCATCGCATTGGCGGAGAGCGCCATAATGGGGATCTGGGGGAAGTGGTTGTGATTCTCCCAGGATCGGATCTCCTTGCAGGTCTCATACCCGTTTTTAACAGGCATTTGAATATCGCACTGCCGACATGTTAGATTCAGACACTTTATAGGATGGAAGGCGGGATAATGCATACAATTATCAGCGAGTAATAGCCCGGTTCTTTGGAGAAGACCATGTCGACGCACTCTTGGCCATTCCCGGCAGTTTCAGAGACAAGCTTGACTTTATCCAGGTATTTTAGCATGACCTAGGTTATTTTAACGTTAGCACTAGCGCCATCACGGCATAAAGGTAAGATAAGAATGTTAGTACATACCGTCCGATTCGTCTCGTCATCTTCAACAAGCAAAACTCTATACCCCTTATTGCCAATGACCTCTTTGACAATCTTGGACATATTTTTGAAGCTGTTGTTAACCTCACGTGCCATATCTTGGTTTCGATCTTTGCTCAGCTCGCGCTCGCTCCTGGGATCGAATATCAAGGAAAACGCGCTTGGCTTGACGGGCTTGGGTACAATAAACACACTCTTCCCGGCTGCTAAGAGTTCCTTGTATACGGCAGTGATGTTGCGCTTGAGGTAGATATCTGCTATTATCACTAGTGTCGGACTAGGAGGGCCGTCAGGATCGGTTTTAAGAAAACTGGACATGATCTCGGTCACCTCAGGGGCTTCTGGGAGACCAAGAACTAGGTGCGTCAGAGGATCATTTTTGTTCAGTCTTAACTCCCTCCAATCTTCCATATCCAGCAGGCAGGTCATCTTGGATTGCACGCCATACGGTACAACTTGCTCGATATGCTGCTTGATTGCTTCTCGAGCATAGTCAAACGGACAGATTAACACTGTGTTGTACGCTTTGTATATAGTGGCAACCTCCATCGATTTAATTGGCGAACAGAGTGCTGGCGGAGCCGCAGTCGAAACATAATATTCAGATTTTGGTTTGGCAATGGGCAGCTGCTTTTCTTCTCCCGTCGATACTGGGGCGGTAGGAGGCCGTGACAGGTGGTCATCGTCTTGGATCTCCATCACTTGACCAGGCGTGGGGGGCTCGACAATCTCCTCCGAAGGTGACTGGGGTGGCGCCCCGGCCATCACATAGAATGAGAACTTGGCTCCCCGCCCTTCTTTGCTAGTAGGTGTCAACCGCCCGCCATGCATCTCTACAAGCTGCTTTGACAAGAACAAGCCTAAACCGCTACCAGCATGCTGTTGCGACCCGTTCGTTTCAATCTGGCTGAACCGTTGCATCAGGCGCTCTGCATCTGTCGAATTGAAACCTTTACCAGTGTCCACGACTTCGAAATTAAGCAGGATCTCAGATGGTTTCGTGTTAACGTTGGGATCGACGAGGATCGAACATCGCGTGCAAATCTCGCCTTGGGTAGTGAACTTGACCGCATTACCCATGAGGTTGATCAAGATCTGACGGATACGGAACCGATCTCCCAGCACGGTCGAAGGGACATCGGTGTCAACCAAATAGTTTAGTTCCAGACCCTTGTCGATCGCCCTGGAGCTAATGGTGTCTATGGCGTCTTCCAGTACCGATCGGACATGGAACCACTGCCTGACAATATTCATCTTCCCTGCTTCCACCTTCGACACGTCAAGGATGTTATCCACCAGCTCACGAAGATTCGTTGAGCTGTTCTGGATCGTATCCAGCATTCTTCTCTGGTCATTGTCAAGTAAGGTATCAAGTACGAACGGAATTGTGCCTAAAATCCCATTAAGCGGCGTCCTAATCTCATGAGACATGTTGCTGAAGAATTTCGTCTTAGACTCCATCTCCCTATTCAACTTCTGCAGGGCAGTATTGAGCTCACGCTCCAATAACTTGCGATCGTTGATATCTGTACATGTACCATACCACGACGCTTCACCGCTGCCAAAGTCGGGTGTCTCAACCTTGACCAACCGCACGAGGTGCCATCGGAAATCTCCTTTTCGGGACCTAAATCTGATTTCAGTCGTATAGGAATCTCGACCGTTCTCATCGCGTTGGATTGTAACGATTTCTCGTCGCACGAGTTCCTGCAATGCAGGCGTTACGCCTTTACCAAACACTCTGAGTGGATTATCATATTGCTGCTGCTCTGCAGATGAAGACGAGGGTGACGCCTGTGTTGAATTCCTTCGACACCTCTCGGCTTCCTTCAGCGTTTCAGCGAGGTTTCCATTAGACATTATACGGGCAAACTCAGGTATATCATTCGACTCTGGAATAACCTGCGGAGGCGATAAGATGCCACATTTCTCCAGATCATCGCGATGAATATACTTTGCAAAGCCCAAAGTCATTGCTTCATCAAGGGACTGGCCTGTGTATAGTTCCCATTGCTCATTTACTGAGATCAACCCACTATACTCTGCGGCCTCGAAGACAACCTGAGGAATTGAATTGGCGAGAGCTCTGTATTTGACATCGGTCGCGAACATTTCTCGCTCCTGCGCCGCCTTGCGCTCAGCGACATGTTGTTCATGAACATCCAGAAATGAGCCGATCCAATACAGAAGCTCACCCGCCCCTGATATGAGCGGATTTGCCCGGAAGATAAACCAACGGTATTCAGATTCATCATTGAAGCGTTTCACGCGCACGCGCTCTGTAAACTGCGATCCAGTACGCAACGCTTTTGTCCAATGCTTAAGTACCTTTTCATATTCACTAGGATGAACGTTCTGCCAAGGGTCCCGAACTCGCGGTTCCATAGGCTGGCTTCGCCGATACGCATCAAACTTTGCATTGGTCCAAATAACCTCGCCGGTATGTGGCTTTGCAAGGAAGAGGTGTAAGGGTATCGAGTTGAGCATCAGCTGCGCAACTGTGTCTGGGAAGGGGCGCGAGGAGACCTCACGATGCCATTGAGCGGTGAAGGAGCCTGTTGACGAATGACGTGAAAATTCGGCGAGCATCTGTGGAGTATTCTGACTTGCTTTTGTCGGAGCTTCGGCAATCGAAGGGGTATGCACTAATCCCGGGTCCCTTGAAGTTAATTCATCGTATGCAGCCTTTTGTTGTGATGGAGGGATTGCAATAGCCAGTCCTTCGGTTGGTGTCCCTTGAACACTGTTATTGGCCATTGCGGACGCTGCAGCCGCAGTGCTATTGCAGTTATTGTTTTCAGTCGAAGACGGGCTCTTAGCTCGAAAATATCCCTCACCAGTAGCGTCACCACCACCCAATTGAGTCAAGGGGCTTGCATAGTTTACATGCCCCGATAGACCATTAATGAGCTCAAGCTCACTGTTAGCGTCTGAAAAGGTACCGCCGAGACCCAAGAGGTGACCATATCGCTCGACAGTAGGGCTCGTGCTTTGTTTTTCTAGCTGGCTGTACTGCTGCGCAAGGCAAAATGAGGTCGTAAGATGAGGAAGCAGTAGTGCTAGAGAGTTTCGGAGATTGGTTGGATATGGGATTATGGGAGCTAGGAGGGATATGACAGCAACAGGAAAGCGGAGCGTATCCGACCTTCCCTGTCGTGACGAGGAAGAATGGATTAGGGGAATGTGGATGACACTCTTTGCGCGATCGATACCAATGGCCTCCAGGGGTGCCGTTTCTGAATAATCGTGCGGCGGTGGACTCGAGGCGAATGCATCTTCGTTCACCTCATTATATGTTTCTGCAAAGAAGGGATTGACGTCCGGTTTTAGGAGAGGAGCGGGAGATGGAGCAGGCGACTGTGACCAAGGAGAAGGCGGAGTCTGTTCATATTCTTCGTACTTTTGGGCTGGAGGTGAAGGGTCAAAGGGAATCGGCTGGTATTCGTGGCCCATGAGTGTGGATTTTGGAATACCCCTGCGTTCTTGGGCCGAAGCTAGGCTAAGAGACAACGGAGTGGATCGATGGGATGGCATGGGTCCTTTCAGCGGTGCTCCTGGTGTCTCCGAGCGTGGGGTACGCTGGATGATGTCCTTGTGCTTGTGAATCGCTGCATTGCTATCAGACGAGACATCTTGCATGGGATCATCAGCGTATTCTCTCGTCAATGCAACGGGAGTTGTGCGGCCAAAAAGTTTCACCACACCTGTCCGCTTAATCAATGGCTCAGGCTCAACTTCCAATGCTCTAGGAGTAGAAAAGACAACAGCAGTTGGGCTCGGTGGCCCGGACGCAGGCCTTGAACCAGGTCCAGACGCGGCCCCGAGTAACTCGCCGCTGGGTCCACGGGACTGGTTCCGGTGCTGGTGCAGTTGTTGAAAGGTCCCACTCAACGGGACAGTGTTGAAATCACATACATCAGCCATGATTTCATCCTCGCGCATGTGCTTACGCGGTTTTCTAAACTCCCCACTGGAACTTTTTCGTCGTGAATGGCGACCCTTTAACGGCGTAGGACCGCCTGATGCATCTTCGTTCCATTTCTCTGAAGGGTAAGAAGCATGACCAGCAAACGAATGACGACCCATCAGCTTTGGACGACGACTACCAGTGACAGATTTTGTATATTTGAAGGTATTGCCGTCCTCTTTGGTAGCTTCGCTGAAGCGGGCCTTAGAGGAGGGCTTTTCACATTCAGCCTTGGGGAGAGGCTGTGGCGACGAGAGGAATGGCGTGGATTCGTTCCCATATATACTATATGTAGCCTTCTGCAGCCATGGGACATTCTCTAGATCAGTAGCGTCGCCTGGAACCGCAAGAGTGAGCCTTTCAGCGCCATAGTGAGTCTTCAGAATCGGTACCACATTGGACCACCACCCATCAAGGCCAGGGTCGGCATTCAAAGAAAGAGTGATATCATAGAGATTTGGGGTCGGGTAGGGAGAGCTGTCGGCGATCGGTGCGGTGCCAGGAGGTAAGAAGTCTGCAGGAGCAGCTGTTATCGAGGCAGCTGGCATCTCGTTCATTCTCTTGAGGGTGTCCGCTGTGTAAGGGTGTCTGATAGACCGCCGCTTTGGTTTTGTCCCTCGAGGGGAGTGAGGAAATGGAGAATGAGGCTGGTGCTGCTGGCCGTGGAATCCCAGTCCATTCGAGGTCGCAGCATTGGCAGCGTTTGTATTCAAATTCAAGGCTGCCGAAGACGCCAGATGACCGTCCTTTTCGGCATTGGTTTTGGCTGAATGAGTGTCAAACGGCGACAGAGGAGTTACTAGTGACCGTTGTGGCAGGCTCGATGGCCGCATTGATCGCGAGGATGGAGACCTGGGGACCGACGGCTGGGATGATTGAGTAACCTTTTCATCGGATGTGTTTGGTGTCATGTTGGTATCCGAGTCAGTGAATCCAGAGTCGGTAGAAACAGATTCCTGGGCATAGTAGTACTGTGCCGCCTTCTGCTGCTGCTGCTGTTGCTGCTGCTGCTGTTGATTCATGATGGTCTCACCCATGCGTTTCCGCAGCTCTTCAAGAACGGAGCCGCTTGACTTCTTGCTATTCTGAGACGATTGATGAAGTCCAGCGTCTGTCAAGTCGAGATCTGGTGCTGTCGCATCATTGCTGTTGTTTCTGATAGTGTTTCCGCAAGTAGCAAACTCGGAATGGCGCGAGAAAGGTCTGGGGGTGGTGTTGGTATCACGACTCGGACGCGGTGCCGGCTGCGTCAGGTCAGAAACGAGAATTGATGAGCCCTGGCTCTCCTGGTACTGGTACTGCTGGCTCTGCGGAAGTCCTTCCTGCTGGTAGTCCTGCTGGCAGAGGTTGAGGCTGTCCTCTGGCTGCGAGCAAGAGAGACGGCGGCGCTGGTGGTGCTGGTGCTGGCCGGGAGAAGTCATAGAAGCGAGAGGTCCAACAGGCGAAGGTAACGGCGGAGTCCGCATGCTGACATGCCTCCCTCGCTGGCCAGTGAAGTCGTCCTCTGTCTGGCCTGGCTGTCTATCTCTGTCTATCTCGCTGTCGTGTCCTGTCTGGCTGCTTCACCCCCCCGTTGGCGGCGGCGGAGGTGGCTCTTGGGAGGCGGAGAAGAGGCTTACAACGACGACTTTACAGGCGAGCGACAGGCGGGTAGGGGCAGAAGCAAGCCATGCATCTCTCGGGGATCAGGAAGACGCAGACGACAGCCAAAAGAAAAGAAAGCTGGCTGACAAGAGCTCGCTGCCGTCGGCGCTGGCGCTATCGTGGATGGATGTCGGATTTGTGTCTTCTTCAGCGACGTCGAGGAGGTGAGGTCGAGGTTGAGTGTTGGAGTCTTCCGCTTTCGGCAGTATCTTCGCCGTCTTTAACTCGACTTCAAGAAAGTAAGTGAAAAAGGAAAAACAGCGACGAAAATCTTCACGGGTCAGTCAGTCAGTCAGCAAACGAGGTCGACTACGGCGAGCAATCCAACAGCCAACAGCTGCGCTAGGAAGAGATCCCGTACTTTTTGCTCTTCTTCCTCTCCGTTCTTCTTTTTCTTCTTCTTCCCCCTGGTCCCTTGGCGGGTCTCTACTCTCTTTTCTTCTATTCTTGCTTCGACTAGCTACGTCATCGCGCTGCCCCCATACAATTTCCCCCCCTACCCCCCGGTTACAAACAAAACCTGCCATCTGCTGGGTTCAACGAACTAATAATAATACCAACTAACCACTGGGACTAGCAGGATGGAGTACTTGGAGTGTTTGGGACAGACGCCAAAGCTTCTCCTAGTCGCCCTTTCATCCCCTGCGCCGTTACAGACTCGGATTCCGACAGAGAGGTTCGCCAGCTGAGCGACAGATGGACAAACAGACGGGCAGCCTGATAACTAGGGGGGAAAAAAAAAAAAAGAGAGAGAGACCGCACCCCGGGACCCTGCCTATATGCTGATTACTTTTTTCCCGTCACAGTACATATGTGGTAAAGCCTTGCATTGGCCAGGACTGGACAGGAACACGACGGAACGCAAAATAAAAAACGATATGACATATAATGGGGGGGGAGGGGGACACAGGGACGAGAGAAAAGGGGAAAGACAGAGAATTTCCTATCAGGCGCACTCTCCGCTGGGCCAGTCGTGGCAGCAGCCTCTCTCACACTTCCTCGTCCTACCAATCCAATTATTTACTTTGAGATGTTGTTCGATAGTTGCTCGAACTTCAAACGGCCGTCCAAAAATAATTGGAAGAAAAAGGAAGCAGACAACTAACTACGGGGTACGGAGTACATAGTTACGGAGTACGGAGAGAGTGTACGTTAAGTGGCTGCTCGACATCGTCACTTGGGCAGTCAGACATCTCTCCGGTAGTTGCTTCTTTTCTTTTCCACCCTAAAGTTGCACCGGCTGCACCATATACGTAACTGAGAGACGATGGGACAGTGCAATCCCTCGACTTGTACGACTCCTCATGTTGATTTATCGACCAGACCATCTCTCGATTTCCACGACGGATATTCTCAGATGTCGATTAGTTATTTTATCTGCGTCGGGCTTTCTTTACACCCTTCATTTATTATTCGACCCACAGCAAGGGGGAAAGAGAAGAGCAGGTGAAGGGGGTAGGATCCACCGCCGCCGTTTAAAAAAAAAAAAAAGGTGTTGAGTATACATATATGTGAACCGTTGGCGTCTTACAAGAACAGCATGCAACACGCATCACACTATATCCATACGGAGGAAGAGGGAAACCCCGTACTAGTCCACGGAGAAAAATCACAAACATGGAACGATTTTCCTGCGAGAAAGAGAGGGCACACACACCTGCACTTGGGGGAAATGAGTAAGAAGAATTCAGATAAGGCTGAGATCGGCGGCTTCAATAAGCCATCAGCATGCAAAGTGACATAACAGAGTGGCAGCAAATTAGAGCTCAACAGGCCGGGATCATATTCTGGAGTGCAGCACCAATGCTAATCGCCGACTCTATCCCTTGCTCGAGATTGTTGCTTCTGATCATGCATGATGATATATATGGAGTATATATTTATTTTTATATATATTTTCATCTAATCGCGGTATCGTTTAATATGCACCAACGACCTTCGCTTCACATTAAGCGGCCGTCGAGCGGTGAGCACAAGGCATGAGGTCACTGAATACGAATCGTTGAGGATAATGCCTGTTACCCATGAGATATGGGTAGCGCCTGAGATTTGCAATGATTTGCATTTTTGCCTTTTGGCTTTTCAGCCGTGTGGGATAATTTAAATAACGGTGAGCAACTCCATACTGATGACGATAGGATGGGGACGGTTCGATGACGGTGATGCCGATGCTTCTCCGTCCGTACCTAGCAGTATGTAAGCAACATAACATTGACATACATGCGCCTGTTGCGTACTCGTATAAGGCATGCATCCATCCTTCTCCTGCCTTCTTCCCACCCCCCCTTAATCACCATATCTTCCTTCACTTGCTTCATCCCCAGCAAAAGGGGGTGTTGATCGATTTCAATAGTCTGCACTCCTCGCACCTCCTGTGCTCTCTACCTGCTCTACCAGTCAGAAATATCGACCACTGCACCTTTCGTCAACTCCTCCTCCCTGTTGTGTCGGCCACATGCAGTCTTGTTCATGTGCAGACAGGGCAAATGGGAACCCATCCCGAGGAATCCGCTGAACACGTTTTTAGCGCCTTACCCGGCACCATGGACTGACAAGAGGAGACATCAGATCATTCATTGGGACGTGGCTTTTGGTGATGACAGAGGTGTTACTACTACTGGTGGTGCTGGTTCAGGCCATCACAAGTCCCTCACGGTGCTCTTCGGACGGAGCACGGAGTAGGGTTACAGAGTACGCTGAGCACTCGCCTAGGAAGTATGACGTGTAACTTGCTGGCCTGTCTTGGTTACTGGAACACTGGCGCTGTCATCGGTCAGACCACACAGCCTTGGAGTACGCCGGCTGATTGCTCTGCTGACGAGGTTGGATCAATGGAATAGGCTATCGGCGCCGGACGGGGCGGTCGGTCTCGTAGGTAACTAGTTAAGGTTGTTGGTTGGATCTCACACTAACAACGGCCTAACACCTGCCAGACAGGAAACTGTTGAGAAGAGATTTTTGTGACAAATTGTTAGCTCTCGTTAGTTCGTTCCTTTTCGTTCCCTTTCATCCTTAGAGAGGACTCCTGCATCCTCTGACATCATAGGGTCGTCCGTTTACCCTAAACGGAATACTTCCAAGACCACAGTTCTCAGGGGTAGATCATGATGGAAAACCATAGACAAAGAATAAGGGAGGCTTGTCTCAAAAGCACTTGGTCGACAGCAACGAGGTTCAATGGAAATAACAAACGAGACGACCTTGTCGACTTGTCGGGTATTTCGTAAGAAGAAAGGCAGAGAAGGCTTGATAATTTCTTCTTCTAGCCACGAGTCGTGCTCTGGTGGGTAGAGCGACGCTGTGCAAAATAGCCTTGAAGGAAACGCACAGATGACTATTGTTATTTTGTTGGTCTCACTGTTTGCTGTATTGACGGACTAATAACGAGTGTCTTCGAGAGGTTTCTTGTCCGGGTACACACACCCCTGCTAGGGAGGCCGGAGTGATATACCTGGATTAACATTGATATACAGGGCACAGGTCTATAAATACATGCGTGGTTCAAGATACCTGGTGTCAAACGGAAAGGATAGGAATATGGATAATGAAAACTGGGCATCCGGGGAGTCTGCTAGTTATCCGTGAATTGGCTTTCGATATATCAACTTCGCCCATGCACATCGACTATACGACACAGCACGAGAGCACAGAGTACTCCGTACAGATACAGCATTGACTCCAGCATAGAGTATGATAGGTAGAGATAGAGATATGGATAAAATGTGAGCTGAGGGGCCCTCGAAACCTGTAGCCGGGAGGAGCTAACCTCCCGGCTAACCGATGTCCAGTAACAATACGCCATACCTCGTCTTGATACTTATTGTAGCATCCAACCGATTCCCACGATGCCATGGCATGCATATGGATTGCGATCAGGGACACATCGTGTTTGGCTCCTTTTTTGGGAACCATGGGCCCCTGCTTTGGCTTTAGGTAGCTTGCCGTTTCAATCCATGGCCCCGAAGGCTACCCATAACTATCGTCATTGCGGGCCCCGGGGGGTGTCATCAAGAGAGGCATTTGCTTCTTCCTCCCCTGACCACGGAAAAAAAAAAAAAAACCTGGTTAAGTTTTGCCTCCGCATCGTAACTTCTATATTCTCAAACTTATGAAGTCACCACCAGATCTGAGGAATAATGATCTTCTGCGAGGATCCCGAAGGCGTCTCACAAGCTGGTTCCTCATTGCTTTCATGCATCCAGCTTGTGCTGCCATCCGCTTGATCACGAATTACATCGTTGTTCTTCACCACGCCGTGTGTCAGCTGGGAGGCGGAAAGGGAGGAACCAAGTGCTGCAATTCGGCCAGGTGCATACGAGCATCGGGAAGGGCGGCTTTCAACCACAATAAATCTCTGTTTGTTTGCATGTCTCGATATCTCTGGGCCGTCGATCCAACATGATTCGCAGCCAGGCAACTTCGACCAATTGGAGCAGGCGGGGCGCTTTTGACGAAGGGAAAACGGTCTGATTGGTGCCCGGATGCACAGTCACGTGTGGAAATGAAAGACTAATCATCCAATCAGTTCCCGTGAACTGTCTAATAACATATTATACACCCAATAGTGATAATTTTATATTTAAAACACTAGTAAAACTATTTTTTATTGGTCGAAATATATGATGCACCATGTAATGGACTTCCTAAAATGGCATCGCCTTCTGCCTGCAAGGATCGCAAGTTGGGCTTTTTGATAGAAGAAAGAGATAAAGAGAGAAAGGGAGAGAGAGAAGCAGAAGAAAAGGAGGAGAAAGATGGCAGAGTACGGAGCTCACTAGTGACAAAAAAATAACAAAGATATAAGATAAAAAAGGTGGGAAAAAAGGCTGGTGCAGGACTGGTTTGCAGCGAAGTCAGTCCGTCTGCCAGGGCCGATGTAGCTAGGTATAATCTCATATCTCGTCCCATGGATTCCCTTACGAAGTTGCTGTATCCAGCCCTGCTCTCTTGGGAACTCTAGTTATCTCAAAGGGAGCTGGGACGGTTCGCGGAGCACTTGAACGCTATATGTGTTAAGAATAGTCACCCAACAACTAATACCCTGGAATATACGGAGTACACCCCAAGGTATCAGAGGATCGTAATGAATTACTGCCGTATAAGATTCTATCTGATCCCCTCCAGCCCGTCAATATTCCGCGGGGTCGTCTCAAATAGTTATTCGTTGTCATACAAGTGCCAGGGGCCCTTTCACCCCCTGAGTCTGCATTGATATTGATATCAAAGCCCACAAGACCTGTGATAACCAACCTTAGAGCTGCCGTAGCCCGTTTTAACTCTCCCTATTCATGCATTGGCAGCCTTCTATGGAAAGCCATGCAGATGCCAGGGACATCCCCCTGACCGAGGTTGGCCAACTACTCGTGATCTTTGTCTCTGCGCACCACATACCAGCATCGTATGGCGAACCCATAACTATCCGCCATCTTCGGCACAGAGTCTAACGAAGTCCGCCAGCCAGGTCAGTCAGAGTGTCAACCAACCCAAAGACTCGCCTTCAGAGGCCCTCTCGAACAACTAGGCTCGGCGCATAAACCATATGCGTAGCCGGCCCCCTCTGCTAACCTTGATAAAAAACCATCTCCTGCAGACTTAGCTACTGAGCGCTCTGGCTAGCTCAACGCATAAAAAAGGGGGCTCAGCCAGGCCTTTTAAGCCGCAGCAGCAGCAGCAGCAGCGGCAGCTCAGCGAGACTGAAGGGCTGTCGACCAAGCCAGTGACAGCCTGCCAGACCTGGTCGTGTGCCCTGTCGTCGCTGGGCCATCCGGCACCTCAGCAGCAAAGCCACATCAACTGACACTGCTGCCGATGTTTTCTCTCCAGACAGCGAGGCCTGCTGCCTGTCCTCGACCTTGTCCAACCGTCTAAACCTTCCCGCAAGAGGTGCGTCTGACTAGCTGGACTAGCGCTGGTGCGAGAGCCACAAGGCGACTTGCGTCAGTGACCCCAGCAGTTAGTTAGTGGACTCGTGGCTGGAGGTTTTGATAGGCCTAGGCTCGATCCCCCGGTGTCATCGCTGAGACAGAAAGCGAAGAAATCAAGTTGGAAGTTGAAGCGAGAACAGCAACAAGGGCTTCTTTCTGGTCCTTTCCATGCACTCTGGCTTCTTCTTCGTCCTTTTCCTTTCCTGCTCTTTGAGTTACCAGAGCCAGCGGGAAGCACATGATTGCCTTTCCTTTGGCCTTCTTCCCTTTTTGTCGCCGGCCAACCAACCGCAAGGCAAAAAAATAAAAACATCCCAACTCAACAACGACCAACTTCCTCCTCCTCCCCACATTTCTCAGGTTAATATATATAAAAAATTCACCCTATATATACGCTCTTCTCCCAGTGACAACCATGAGATTTCGGTAATCGGTGACCTCTGACCACGGACATGACCCTCCTCTCGCTGTCGCTGTCGTTGCCGCCGCCGCCGCTCTGTTGCACCGCTTGCCCTCCAGGGACCTCGGGGAAGTCTTCGCTCCCCGCAACCACATAAGAAGAAAAAGTTATTAAGATATTCAAGAGAGATAAGAAAATAAGGATAATAAATACAGAAATCAAGAGGACAAGGAAAGATGGAGGAGAGCAGGATTCTGGGGGAGGACCTCCATGCGCTTCCAGAGCGTCTGCTAGAGCGTCTTTCGCAGATTCCGGGATACTCATGGGACCAGAACGTCACCCCTTTTCAGTCCTCCTACGACCACTGGCAGTTCACTGGAATCAAATACTCCGCAGACTCCGAAAGCATTTCGACGCATACCGCGGCCTCCTCCTCGTCTCGTTCCAAGGCCTCCGCATCGTCGCATAACTCGCCGGAGCTGGAGCCAAGGTCCTTTTTTCCGTCGCAGTGGCGAAAGGCCCCCAGTGAAGCTGGGAGTGAGATCACATCCCCACGCGAAGAAGTCGAGAGGCCATGGCTTCCCGTCATAGCCCGTGTGTCCGGCCATGTTGTCCGCCTTGAGCGTGAGTTTCACATCTTGCGGACGATCGTTGAGACCTCCGATCCAGAATGCAAGCACACCGTTCGCCCCATCGATATCATACACCTTGCTCGCGAGCCAGAGGACAGAGGGCTGCTCCTCGTCACGATTTATGAATACGTATCGCCTAACTATCTAAGACGCTTGATTCTGGGTGGGCCGCACTCCTTCCAAATGGATTGCAGTGTCCCGCCATCGACCAATCCAGATATTGAAGAGGTTTCACTGCAGGCGTTTTTTGATTTTGCCATTGGAGCTTGCGAGTGTCTCGAGTTGCTGCATTATGGTCTAAAGACCATCCATGGTGAAATACGTGGTGACGCTTTCCACTTCTCCGAGGAAACTAGGGTCGTTAGGCTGATGAATACCGGTAATGGTCCTAGGTCATTCGACAATGCTCTAGGCGACGGTTGGGCCGTCTTGTCAAAGGAAATCGGCGTCAGGAACAAGCTACAGTTTATCGCGCCAGAACAGACCGGAAGATTACCAACAGAGCCTGACAGCAGAACAGATATATATGCTCTTGGTATTCTACTATGGATTATGCTAGCTCGGAAGCCCGCTTTCGAGGGAAAAGACCTTGTTGAAGTAGTGCAGAATGTCCTGAGCAAGAAACTATCTCCCATATCGACCTTACGCCTTGATATGCCTGATGCATGCTCCGCCGTTATTCAAAAGATGACCAAAAAACAAATCAATGAGAGGTATCATACCATCTCAGCAGTCAAATGGGATTTCCAGCAGATCTCCAAGCTGCTCGGCGATGGGAACTCAGAGGCACTGAGAGACTTCCAGGTAGCCCAGCGGGATGTTTCCTCTTTCTTCACGCTACCTTCCGGCATGTTTGGAAGGAAAGTCGAATTCGACCGGATTATGAGCGTCATAAACAAGGCCAGCAAGCGACGGCAAGCTGCCACCACCCCTAACAAGCCAAGTCTCTACGCAAGGAGCTCGGCTTCGTCGATTTCGGGCGACAGACTAGATGCTGTTGAAGTTGATGCCTCCAGTGATTCTGGTTCCTACGCAGCCCCTATTTCAGCATTCAGACCTAACTCGATTTCTCACGCTTCGACCTCTCATGGCTTGATGCCTTCCCACGATTCGATGTTCAGTGGTGATCATGGCACTACTAGCGGTAAATCCACGCTTCTTTCAAACCGCATGAAAAGCCCTACGGATTCGCGAATGTCATGGGAATTTATCGATCGTGACTCCCCCAGCGTCGCATTCGACTCGACCTCTCTAGCTCGGCGAAAAGCAGCACATACAAAATATAGACATGGTGGTCGATGTGAAGTGATAACGGTGTCTGGACCAACCGGAATGGGCAAATCAGACCTGCTCCAGCGTCTGCTACCCGAAATACGCAAACTCGGTTACGTTGCCGTTGCAAAGGTCGACCGACAGTCTAAATTGCCGTTTGATCCTTTCCTCAAAGCACTAGCCAGCCTATTACGACAGATATTTTCTGAGCGTGATATTTCGACAGAATACCACAATTCCATCCGCAATAGCCTGCAGCCCATCTGGCCGTCCCTCCACCAATTCCTCGACCTTCCCTACCAGCTACTCTTCCAAGATAATGTCGACTACGAACCACCGGTACACCAGAGATCCTTTCACCCACTAAAGGGCCTAAAGGAGGGTATAGAAGAATCGTTCAGTGTCAGTGCCCCCGAATTTACAAGTCTCAGACATGGCCAAACCTCACAAGATTTCATTCAGGGACCGTCCGCTTCAGGAATGAACTTTGTGGAAATCGTGATCGACGTGCTGAGGGTTATGTCCTTATACGAGGTCATCTGCATATGTATCGACAATGCACACTTCGTGGACGATGAGTCTGCCGGCCTATTGCTTGAGATCATAAAGAACAAAGTCAGATGCGTGGTCATCCTCACTGGACGCACCGATGACATTGTCTCGCCTATCATGAAATCCATTTTCGCAGGCGAGGGATCAAGTATTACAAATGTGGTACTGGAACCTCTGACCGAAGATGATATTCTTGAATTCGTCGCCGCGACAATGCACCAAACTTCAAACAACTCTCTGGTCCCCCTAGCCGCTGTCGTTCAGGAGAAGAGCCGTGGAAACCCCTTTTACATTCGCATGATTCTTGAAACATGTTATCGGAAGAACTGCATCTGGTACTCCTGGAGAGACGCTGCGTGGGAGTTCGACCTTGATCGAGTATTCTCGGAATTTGTTGTCCCTGGGTACGGCGAAGGCATTGGAACCAACTTCGTTGTCAAACGATTGCAAGAAATGCCTTCTGCCGCACGTTCTATTGTCCTATGGGCTGCGTTGCTAGGCACTACCTTTTCATTCTCGCTTGTGCAAAAGCTACTTTCTGGAGAATTCCTGTTTGAGGTTGGTGGCGAGGAAGAAGATGATGTGACTTGTCCCGCTCAGACCAAGTGGAAACAAAACAGTAGTGACATTGTTGCTGGGCTTCAATTCCTACTTCAGGCATACATCATAATTCCTGGAGAAACTGATGATGAGTTCAGGTGAGTATATTCATTCTGATTTTTATGTTTTGGGATAAGGATTTGACCGGCTAATACGAGATAGATTTTCTTCTGATCATTATGCCCAAGCAGTGGCCTCTATGCGGCAGTGCCATAATGTGGAGAAAATGCATTTCATCATAACGCAAACTATGATGAAGTATTTACCTGACAACGAAGCGACCATGCACCTTAAATCTCGCCACATTGGTCTTTCTGCCAAGCTAATCAAGGAAAGGGTCCCGATACGTACTGCATATCGTGATGTTTTGTACAGGGCAGGGCTATCGAGCTACAAGTCGGGAGCCAAAGCAATGGCCCTTAAACATTATCAACTATGTGTCTTCCTTCTACAGGACAGCCCTTGGGCCCCAGATACCCCAGACGCCTACTACGACGAGACTAGGGAGCTTTACATTCAAGTCGCAGAAATGCACCTTGCCTTGGGTCAAACAGAGGAAACGTTGAATGCTCTCAAGCCTGTTTTTGAAAATGCACGCACAGCACCCTGTAAGGCCAGAGCTTGGACGTTGCGAAGTCGAGTTCATTCCGTTTCAGGGGACGTATGTTCTGCCCTTGGTGACCTATTCACCTGCTTGGAGGAGCTCGGCGTGAAAATCAACCGCGTAGCAACGTGGGAAGAAAGCGACAAGGCATACAGAAAAATTGCAAAGTATCTTCAAACGATTGACTTCGATACTCTGTTAACGCGACCTCTTAGCAATGACCGAGCCTTAATCGCGGCCGGCTCAGTGTTGAACGAAGCCATATCCATTTGCCTCTGGCTTGACCCTATGATGTACTTCCATCTTACCGTCGAAATGATGCGGCTACATCTTGAGTATGGGGCGATGGCGCAGGTAGTATACTTGTACAGCCAGTTATCGACAATTGCATTGAGCCGATTTAAGGATATGCAACTCGGCTTGAAGCTTAGTGACGCTGCATTGTCGATTCTGCGCATTACTAGTGACCCAGCAGCGATCGCGCGTGGCATTACCATTCATAATTTCTTCATTAACCATATGCGGGACCCAGTTTCTGCGATTCTACCCCTACTGGAAACGTCAACAGAGGCTGCGTTCTTCCTTGGTGACCGTTATTACATCCTTCTCAATGTATCCTCGATGGTTATCACTCGGCTTGTTCTCGGCCACGACTTAGGGGAGATAGAAGATCTTTGCAATGATGCGACTGAAGGGATCGATGACTGGGTTCATGATATTCGTGGAGGGCTCGGTATTGTAGCGACTCGGTAAGTGCAGTATTCCCCACCTATCCTTAAGTTATGGCGCAGTACATGTATTAATTCTTTAACAGACAAGCCGCACGCGCACTTCAAGGGAAAACACTGGCTAGTTCACCAGAACTTGCCCTATCTGATGCATATCATGACGATCAAAGATTGCAGGCGGAAGTTTTGGAGCGTTTCCCTGGCAAACCCCATGTTCTAGTTACATACCGCAGTATCATTCTCATTCCACTGTATGCGTTTGGCCACTACTCAAGGATAGTGGAAATGGGTACCGAGATGGTCGGTCAGTTGCGTGGTATCTTTTCGTCAAGACTGGCCACTCAGGTTTACTTTTATCTCTCGTTGGCTACTTTATCCCTGCATTTCGAAGACCCTTTGAGACCTGATTTAGAGGAAAACCTTAAGACGGTTGAACGATACAAGGAAGAAATTGATTATATGCGGGACGCCTGTGATGCAAATTATGGAATGTGGTCGTTACTAGTCAAAGGTCTACTGTCTGAACTGAAGAGAGACTTCCAAGGTGCATTGGTAGCATTTGAGGTAAGTGTCGAGCTTACCCCTTTAAGCGGCATTGTTCAAATCTAACCACTTGGAATCACAGGAGGCGTTAGATCATGCTCAAATCCACAACTGGCCAATTGAAGAGGCCATCGCTTACGAACTTCAAGGTAAAGATAATCTCGCTGCATGATGCTGTACAACCATATAAAAAAAGCTCATTGCTAACCATTTCTTGTGCAGTTGATTTTCTTGTTCGACGTGGGGCTAAACGTGCAGCGCAAATGATGCTGCAGCCAGCTATTTCTGTGTGGAATAGAATTGGAGCGTCTAGAAAGGCACGACAGCTAACTGAGAAATTCGAATGGCTGATGAGGATCGGCACAGTGTCAAGAACAAACGACGTTGGCTGCCAAACGATCGACTCACTTCTTGGTGTTCAAAAGTCCAACGTTACTGAGTCTACGTCTGAAAACCGTGGCCTTAATTCTCTCGAGAGCGGCCATAATCAGAAATGGCTGGAACAAAATCAAGGGAACGAAGGCCCTTCTGACATAACTGGGGTTGGTCTGGATATAATCGACCTGTCTACCATTATCGAATTCAGCCATATCATGTCATCTGAACTCGAGGTCAACAAGCTATTAACGAAGATGGTCGGCATTATATTGGAATCATGCAGCGGCTCGGAACTTGCCCTTGTGATCACCGAATTCGAATCCCAGGGTTGGTGTGTTGCTGCCTCTGGAGACAACGAAAGCGACCCTATTGCATACGAAAACGGTCTGCCTTTCTCTGAAGTGGAAGATAAAATGGCCCAGCAAATCAGCAACTATACTCTTCGTACCAGGGAGGCAGTCTTGGTGCACAACGTCTTGGAAGACGACCGATTTACAAATCTCAGCGAATCCTACGCATCCCGTCATCCCCACGGTCGGTCAATAATTGTTCTGCCGATTATTCAGGCAAAGAAGTTCCTTGGAGTGGTACATATCGAAGGAAAACCGAATTCCTTTACTCAACGCAATCTGGTATTGTTGCGCCTTGTTTGCAACCAAATGGGTATCTCGCTTGCAAATGCCTTCCTTTTCCAAGAGGTGCGGAAAGTGAGGTAAGTTTTATCATATTAGTACAGTCTTGCCACGGAAATACATGAACTAACTTCTGCTCTAGTGCTGCTAATGCTGCCATGGTTGAAGCCCAAAAGCGTGCCTTAGTCCAAGCCCGGGAAGCGGAGCATAAAGCTAAAATTGCCGAAGTTGAGGCCAACCATAACGTTAAGCTCAAGGAAGATGCGGCAAAGGCTAAGTCAATTTTCCTTGCAAACATCTCGCACGATTTACGCACACCTATGACTGGAGTCATTGGATTATCGGAATTGCTTAAAGCTACTAAGCTGGATCCTAAGCAAGATGTTTACGTTGAATCAATACGTGTTTGTGCCGACACTCTACTTACATTGATTAACGATATCTTGGACTTTTCTAAACTTGAGGCTGGAAAGATGAAGGTTTCCATTGTCCCGATAAACCTTCGCCAGACAATTGCTGAAGTCGTCCGGGCCCTTCGATATACTCATCGAGAGAAGGGACTGAACACGATTGAAGACCTTGATAGCATCGATCCCGACCTTCTTGTCATGGGAGATCCCGTTCGTTTGCACCAGATATTTATGAACTTGTTGAGTAATAGCTACAAGTTCACACCAGCAGGGTCAGTGACAGTTCGAGCAATTGTCGAAGAAGATACTCCAGAGAAAATACGGGTAACATGCAAAGTTGCCGACACTGGAATTGGTATTTCAGAGGAGCAACTAGTTCGCTTGTTCAGACCGTTCTCTCAGGCTGACAGCTCTACTGCAAGATCTTATGGTGGTAGTGGGTTGGGGCTAAGTATTTGCAAGGCTATCATCGAGGACGTTCTTGGTGGACGAATATGGCTACAGTCCAAGGAAGGTGAAGGAACTACAGTGACCTTCACGCTCGTCTTCAAAAAGGCTGGCAAGGATGCAGTTCCAAAGGCCCCATGGACACAGGAGCCGGGACATAAGCAGCCACATGCCCACAGATTACGGGATATTTCCCATATACCCCGCGACGATGTCAGGATTTGCATTGCCGAAGACAATCCAATTAACCAAAAGATAGCTGTGAGCTTCGTCCACCACCTAGGTCTGTCGAGTGAGGTGTATAGTGATGGTGAGCAAGCTGTTGAGGCCCTTCGACAGAGATCTAGGGATGGCAAGCCCTTCCATGTTGTTTTGATGGATGTCCAAATGCCAGTGCTCGACGGGTGCGATGCCACACGCAGGATCCGCGAAGATCCAGACCCAAATGTCAACGAGGTGCTGGTCATCGCCATGACAGCAAGTGCCATTGAGGGAGACCGTGAAAAGTGCATTGACGCCGGCATGAACAATTACTTAGCCAAACCTGTGCGATCTGATGTGCTAAAGGGTATGCTGGACCGGTACCTGGCACCGCAGACGAAGGCACTGCCGAAGAGGTCAAAGTCATCGGCTGCTGCCTCTCGTTTGATAGAATTACAGGCTACTACTCCGCCTAAACCCCCGCAGCCTGCTCCATCAATAGATGAACTCATTGCTGAAGAGAAACGGACTAAAGCTACAATAGACGCTGCGATTGTTGCGGCAACCAAAAGGCGCGAAGATACTCCAAATGGTGATTCTATACCTGAGGAATACACCGAGGGAAGCACCGAGGGAAACACTGAGGACAACACCGAGGAAAACACCGAGGAAAAGAGTCAACCTGTGGAGGAGTCGAGAGTAGAAGAACTTAACGATGACGATGCCACGCCAACGCCCCCGAGCAATGATCCCTCTGTCGACAAGACGCCGACCTTGAACGCTGATACCCACTAGCTCGACTCTTCAACGCTCCATCAATGACAACAATATGCCCTGGGTTTATCACCACTTTACAAATTTTTTTAATTATAAGCAGTACGGCCTCTCTCGCGCCTATATTGCTTTTCCATATTCATTTGTTTATCAGATAATAACGACATTTAATACCTTTTTTTTTTTTTTTCAATTTTGGGATATGTGGCAGAGGACCATTCCTCTTTTACCTACTTTCTCACGGCAATGCGAACATGTATATATGGGAACGGGAACATTTGGGACGGTTTTCTTTACTCTTCACTTATGATCAAGAACAGGTAATGGCTTTCTTTTTATTTCTTTCTCATGCTGGTTGGAAAAGACTACGCTCGGCTTGGGAGTGCTGGCTGGCTCAATTGGGATTTGTCCGCAAACATGGTGATCAAAAAAACGAAAAAAGAAGAGAAAAGGAAAAAAAATATCTGGGTTCTGTCATGCTGTACACTCTACTTTCTCTGTTTTCTCTCATGAATGTCGTTCTTCATCAGTTATAGTCTGTGTTTATATGCCTGAATAAATAAATATATTGTATGAATATGGCAGTTCTTCCTCCTCGTGTAGACTATGATCTATGGCCAAAGATGCGGAATCTCTTGACTCCCCCGTCTGGGATCATAGTGAGCTTTGCGTGAGTTGCATGCTGGCCGGCTACCAGGGCGTCTCCCTCGAATACGTGCTCCGTATCAGCTTTGCACGGCTGCTCGCCCTTGACCAGCTCAGCCCAGCCGTCATGGTCGAACGGCGGCTCACTGTCTCCCTCGCCCTTCCAGTCAATCGTCTCGACACGCACTGCCCGCGGGAAGTTCCCCCTGAAGTCCTTGGTATCAACGACCACCTTGACGGCCGATCCAGGCAGGCCCAACTTCACGATGACCCAGTCGACATGGCCTCGTTGGCGGGAGCGTGCAGTCTCCCACCCATCGCCCATGTCCTTCCCTCGCCCGGGCAGCAGAAGGTTAGATGCCGGCGTAAAGTGCTGGTTGCTTGCAGCCAGAGCCAGTCCACCCATCAGCGCCGAGGAGAGCTCTTCCACGGGGGGAGCCTGGCCCTGAGCCGATGCTAGAGACGGCGGCAAGGCGTGGCCGTAGAGTCTGAGCCTGGAGAATCCGCCGTCAGGATACATGCGCACTCTGATATGCGTCAACGGGCCGGTTGGCTTGGGCAGCTTCCAGGCCTGACGCATCGAGGGGCCACATGGCTGCTGTGGCAGGATGGTCTCCCACCGTGAGAAGCTGTCACTGATCATCTCTTGCTCGCTCGCGGCCGATGCAGGGTCAGCGGCGGGCAGATACGCTGCCTCAACGAGGACATGCTCGCCGTAGTTGCCGACGAAGTAAGCGGTATCGATCTCGATTCCCTCGATGATCCCACTGCCTACCCCGAGCTTGATGAGTGCCCAGTCGTACTCGGCGGGGTTATGGCGTCTGGTCTCCCATCCGTCGTACCAGGCCCCTGTGTGGACGAAGACGCCTGGCTTGTGGATAGGGGCACCGGGAGTGAGCAGGTTCGATGCGGCGGCGAAGTACTCGTCGCTACAGGCCAGGACAGTCGAGTTCAGGGCAGAGGATGCTAGATTGGTCGTCTTGGAGAAGCACTTGTCTATCTCCTCACGGGGAACGCTGGTGGCCATGGTCGATTATACAGGGAGAGTAAGTATATATACAGCTTGCTCGTTGGTGTTGCTACTTACCTTGAACAGGGACAGTCTTCTCCCTCTTATACTTACTTGAACTTGCTATACCGAGGGCAAGACAAGACGGCAGCCCCCGCGAGATCTGCTAACTAACGCTCAGTTGCTCGGATGCCGCCGTAACTAAGCAGTTATCCACCTGTCTAGCCATTAGTTATTCTTATACGACTGGGTTGAAGCTACCGCCACCTTCAACGGCAAGGGGACTCTAGCCCCAACTTACTCGAGGTCATATTAAAATATATCACTTGATGCATATACTATACTTGATTATATGGTTTATTTTATGCTATCTGGTTAAGCCTACGGGGATGAAGGATTAGGGTTATTATAAGGACCTCCCAGGGGATAGACACTCTTGTGGCTATCTTTGGTAGAAAGGTGAAGGAAGGTTGATTCTATCTAATATGGGATTGCCCCTTTTTAGTTACATGATCACTGCTTGCTGATAGCATGGACCACGGTGCTCTGTGGTTGAGGTGATCTCCCAATGTAATGGATAGGTATTCTATATCAGAATATACAGCGACTCTTTCTGCAGCCATTTAGGGGCTTCCCCCTTTTCGACCCAGCGGTTTGATTCTTCCTCTAAGGCTGAGAACCAGAGCTGTGGATGTCATGAATGGCTATGCTCCCTTTAATCCACAAATTTCCTCACCCTCACCTCTAGATAGGAGTTTTCCAGGCCATGGAATCAACGGTTATGCCATCTGAATTTCGTGCTGCCCGATGATATCGCTGGAGATCCTGAAACGAGAGATTTCCCTGAAAGCTGTCTGCAACAAATATTGAGAATGATGTGCATAGTCCATCTCCATGTTCCCACAATGGAGTAAACTCTGAAGTCTGTGTTTTATCGAGTTCTCCTTTGGTAGTCAGTTATAGTCGTAGTCAATATATGCGTCACGTAAAGAATCCGTCCATCCTCGATGTGCTGGTTCAAGTAGCAATTCCATCATGAAAAGAGACGGGTATATGGGCATTTTCCAGGTATTCCAGCAAGTAGACTCTGGTTGCTCCATCAACCTTGCCTGCTTCGATGGGCTTATGCTGTTGGAGGCTGTGGCTCTGTGGCCGGTATTTGGGGTATGATAAAGCGGGACTTGAAGGGTTAACAGCTATATATGAGCTGTCTGCTTGAACTGGAGCTCTCCACGGAGTATCTGAAGAAGAAGAAAAAGCGGGAGAGATGGCCTCAGGGACAGATACTTATACCTCGAGCTGCCGGGTGAATATCTGGCTAGTTAGTTAATGCGAAGGAGTGACAGCCCCTGAGCCGTCACTACCAGACAGCGGCTTGCAGTGACTCGCCTCTTCACTCGGCCAGCAGCCAGCCAGCAGTTAGGTAGCTAGCTAGCTAGTTACCTGTTAGTTAGCACCTGGTCAGTCCGACTCTGGGTGCTGGTGCTGGATTTGAATACGGCGACGCTGACTGGCTGCTCCAGGGATGACAAGACGGACCAAAAACTGTGAAACGGCGCAAGGAATGATGCAATAATGCTTGCGATGCTGCTTGTCCGGTCCTCCTCCTCCTCTCAAGCTTGCCAACACCAGGAAACAGCGGGCATACAGGCCAATTAGACCGAGATAACGCTGCGATGGCCTCTGCAACTGGCATTCCGGAAGAGCGGGCGTCCGCCCTGCCAGGCGGCGTCGAGAACGAGCCGCTGCTCGGGGAGCCGGGCACAGTGACCCAGCGCGAGGACCAGAGCATCTTCACCAACCTGATTACCGGTAGGTCTGCGGGCAGCGGTGGACGGGGATCGACGGCCGGTGGTGGATGGGACGCTGACTCTGCGCTTCTAGGGACTGCGAGCCTGGCGCAGGTTGGGATTCTGATCGTAAGTCGCATCGCCATCTAGTTACATCCGGCTGGCCGTGTGTTTGTATAACTACGAGAAGACTGACAACAGACTGACCAGAATGTCGCCCTCGTCTGGTCCGGGATCTTCACTCACGACCTCATCTTCTTCTCGCCGCACCCGGTAAGCTGGCCGTCGCCATCCATTATATTATATTTCAGCCTATATACGGAGTACTGACTGCGATGACAGCTCCTCAACTCCGTCGGAATCCTGCTCACCGTGCAGGCAATCCTCGTCGTACAGCCAACCAGGACCCCCCAGCAGAAGCAAACCGGTGCTCTCACGCACTTTGGGTTCCTCGCCGTCGCAAACCTGGCCTTCATCTCGGCCCTCATCATCATCGAGATCAACAAGCAGAGCCATCCGGAAACCCGTTTCTCCTCTGTCCATGGAGTCCTCGGCCTGATAACCTACATCATCATCTTCCTGCAGTCGGCCGTCGGTGTTGCGCAGTACTTCTTCCCAGAGACCATCTTTGGCAGCGTTGAGAACGGAAAGAAGATATACAAATGGCACCGTGTGAGCGGATACGTGCTCTTTGTCCTGGAATTGGCAGTAGTTATAGCTGCTACCAAGACGGATTATAACGTCAAGACCCTGCATATTGGATTCTGGCCGGTCATCATTTCAGCGTTTCTCACCTTTGCCGGTGTCGTGGCGAGAGTCAAGAGGTACAAGCTGCCGGCTTTCTTACGAGGATCGACTTCTGCACCAAGCATATAAGCAGCTCGCTCTACTCGTCTCTCTGCTGTCCTCTCTGCCGTCCTTTCTGGTATATCCTCTCGGTATTACTCTATGATTGATGCTCTTCTCCTGTTCGTCCAGCCATCCGTTTCGGTGTTTGTGTATACCTCCTATTCTTACTGTCTATTTCAACACATAGCTCTTCTCTCGTTAGCTTTTATTAGCACCCGAGAGACAATAAATGAATACTTTACTTATGCATATATATAATATTAATATCGGTTACCTTGTGCGAATGGAAGTAATTTTTGCTTGTAGATATCATCCAGTGTTATCCTCCTACTTCTCAAACTTACTAGGCGCATTTCCAACTTCAAAGTTCGAAAAAACATCCAACTTTCCAGCACCAAAGAAACTTCGAATGACAGGAATTGTCACCGCAGCCGATCCCGATGAGGCCCTCCTCGCTATACATATGCCTCAATTGCAGGTTATCGCTTAGGCCTCCCACGCGGAATGTCGCCTTCCCTCGTCGCGTTATCAGTACAGCGTCGTCTCGACCGCCAACAGCTCCGAAACCAGTCCCAAACGTCCGCCACATCCGCGAAAATGCAGAATTATACTCGAAGAACTGCTTCGATCGCAATTATAAGCCGGTCGCAGACTACCCGCCGAGAATACAGTCTCTAGCCAAAGAAGCCTCGGATTTGCAGCATGCCTTGAAGCATCCTCGAGCTCGAATAAAGCAGGTTGAAAAAGAGATAGGCAAGCTCGCTACTGTTGCTGTGCGCCAGCAGCTAGAGCCGGAACAAAATGGAGCCCTGGATGCGCTTCGACAAGAAGCAAAGGAGCTCAAGGATGCCTCGCAGCAGATGATGGATCGGAGAGAAGAGTGTATGGAGGAAATACAGCAGTTGGCATTGTCGCTACCAAATCTTACGTCGAAGGACACCCCAATTGGAGACATTCCTCGCATCGTCACATACATCAATTTCGACCCCGAATCCCCTCCCTTGTATGCATCGCCGACTTCATCGGCGGCTGCTATCCCACGATCCCACGTCTCAATTGGTACTGAGCTGGGACTACTGGATTTCACCAGCTCAGCAACATCAACTGGCTGGGGATGGTACTTCCTCACCAACGAAGGCTGTCTCCTCGAACATGCTCTTGTCCAGTACGCCCTAACCACAGCTCGTAAGAAGGGCTGGAAACCGGTCTCTCCGCCGAGTGTTGTATACTCTCATATTGCGGAAGCTTGCGGCTTCCAGCCCCGAGATGCGAACAACGAGCAGCAAATTTGGTCTATTCAGCAGACAGAGAGAGACAAGGCTGCACATAAACCACAGCGCAGCCTGACAGGAACTGCCGAGATACCACTTGCTGCTATGTACGCGGGCCAGGAAATTCGGGCTGAACAGCTTCCCCTAAAGTTCGTGGGAGCAAGTAGATGCTATAGAGCTGAGGCTGGTGCAAGAGGTGTCGATACCAAGGGACTATACCGTGTGCACGAATTTACTAAGGTCGAGTTATTTGGCTGGGCAGACAACATTGAGCAGGACGGTACGGGTGCGAATACCAATGGAATAACGTCGACCTCTCTCTTTGAAGAAATGCTTTCTATCCAAACAGATATTCTCTCTTCTCTCAATCTGCCATGCCGAGTATTAGAAATGTCGTCTTCAGACCTTGGCGCGAGTGCAATTCGAAAAAGAGATATTGAAGTCCTATTCCCGTCCAGAATACCAAACAAATCAGACAGCTCATCTGTGCTGGACCCTGATTACAGCGGTTGGGGCGAAGTCACTTCGACTTCCATATGTACGGACTACCAGAGCAGACGGTTAGGAACAAGGGTGCGTGACAGTTCAGGGGTGTCAAGGTTCCCGCATACCGTCAACGGAACCGCTATGGCTGTCCCGAGAGTACTGGCAGCAATACTAGAGCACGGATGGGATGAAGCCCTAGGTGGCGTCGTTGTCCCTGAGGTGCTGAGGCCATGGATGGGTGGACTAGAAGTTATCCAGAGAAATAAATAAATCTAGAATAGCGAATCTCCTGTAACATATTTGTACGATAATGGCAACTAGAGCATTACTATACCACCATTTGACTAACGCATGAGAAATAAGTCAGCTACAAGTAAGTATAGGTAAGTGCCCATCCATTTATCACCTTGCATGTGATTTCTAGTCCATCGTTAATTGAGTTGCGTGGCTAGAAAGGGATAGTTCCACGCAGTCAATAATAGTAGAGGTATTTTAAATAGTACCTACTTAGATATATGGATAAATACTTTACACACCTTACCCTTTCCCTTAAGGGCACATTCTTCCTTTTTCTTTAGCCCACAGCCTGGCTTATCTCTTTATGCTGGCTCTCTCTTAAGTCTGCCCCTAGTTAGTCTAAGCGCGGCTGCTTGCCGCTAAGTTTGAGCCAATTGCCGCCAAGGTTTTTCCATAGGCGCGTTGTCAACGACGACCAACTTCTTTCTGTCATACCGACAGTCTCAAGCCACCCAAATTTGGTAAAGACCTCGATGCCTGTGCTTTTACACTCAGATTTACACATGGGGAATATCTTTACCACAGAGGAAGGTAAGGATACCATAAACATCACCAGTATTATTGACTGGCATTCAATTTCGATTGCACCGAAATTTTTACAAGCGCGATGGCCGGTATTCCTTGAACCTTTAGACGGTTACACCCCTGGCTTGATAGAAAAACCTGAGCCGCTATCTGGGCTTGAAGACATGGATGCTGCGGATAGAGCAGTGGCCAAAGTCACTTATGAGCAGAACTACCTCGCGAAGGCCTATGAGGTGTGTACAGGTGCCTTCAATACCCATTTGCATACTGCGTTACTGGTCCCATCGGCACTGAAGGAAATATATATACGCTGCGGAGAGACATCTGTTGATGGGATTTTCCCCCTTCGCTCCTGCTTAGCTGAGTTATATAAATACTGGTCGGATCTAAGATTTATGGAGCCTTGCCCCATACATTTTACTGAAGTTGAGCTTTCACAGTACGAGGAAGAACTTGCAAAATACGAGGAATGGAATGATCTTAAAGTTCTGGTTAAAAGAGCGTTAGACACTGATTCAGAGGGCTGGGTATCTCCTGCATTTGACTGGAATGAAAAGAAAACGCAACATGAAGAGCTATACCAGATGTTCGCGAAAAAAATGCTGGCCGAAAATAAAACCATCGATGAAATCAAGCAAATATGGCCCTTCCCAATTAGCTCATAGGGAGCTGCAATCAGATAAACCGACAAGGTACAAACACGCTTGAAATTAGTCCTTAACCACCTGGAACCATGAATGATTTAAAGCTTCTTGAGCAGTGAGCCTCTTTTTGGGATCAATGTCTGTTAAACCGGCAATTAAATCTTTGAAGACCGGGTCCACACCCTTCCACAACGCAAATGGTTCACGAGGAGTAGTCTCGTCGAATCCATTCCAAAGTACATTTATAACAGTGCACCAAGGACCTTCATCACCAATGTGCTTTAAGAATGCGGCGATAGAGTCATCGTTCCCGAAATATGAGAGCTGACGCTGGAGAACAATCGCTTGAACGTCCACACCTTCAGGAAGTTCCTTTGCATCTACAGCTAAGATAACATGCTTTAAGACTGCACAGATGCACTTTTTTATGTCTATTAGCGACCTTACTTATACCAACGACTTTAGATAGATAGGGATAATGAAATTACTCACCACAATTCCAAAGGAGAATATGTCGGAGGGCTTATTCACACGGGCCTCTACATGGGCTTCTGGGCTGCGCCACATCCAGTTTCCTACAGCCTTCCCGAGGATATCACAATTAGGGGGTATAATTGCGCTATCCTCGATATCAGCCAGTTGTACCCGCTTGATGGTTAGTTCCCCATTCTCTTCTTTCCAGTCAATCAGGATGTTGTTCGCCTTGATGTCTATAGCACTAATATGAGTAATGGGTTCCAAGACGGAACATAGCAAATATAAATTATCAAGACCTCTACCTGTATGGACGATATTGTGATCATGTAGCCCTTTGAGTCCACATAAAGCATCTCTAAGGATTCGTTTTGTGACCATGATAGGTATATCTTTTTTCGCCATATTGAGAAGATGGTCGGTAAGGTATTCGTAGACGAATATTGACTGGTCTGGCACAGTATCATGCAACAAGCGGAGACAAGGAGAGCTAGAGATGCGACGGTAGATATCGTGGTAGTAATCGAAATCGTGGACATGTTTTATTATGAACTTCTCCGTTCCATTGCTAAGATTACCAGTACCTAGTTAAACATATTGAGAGATGCCCACGGTAGAGGGATGACAAACTTTGCCAGGTAAATGCGAATATCTAGGGTTTTCTTTTCCTGCAGAAGCCGTTCAATAACGTATCGACTGCCAAATTTGCCGACAATTCTAGTTCCTACGGATGCCATTTCTGCTGTTTTGTGCTCAGGGACATCTGTCAAGGTTTTTTGCGTATCCGTATGAATGGGTACCGAGTAGGTAGTAGGGCATGTAAGTTTTCGAGCAAAGAGTACTGGATGCAAGGTGTGTCCAATATGCCTTATGATAGAAAGACGTAATAAAACTGGGGGAAATGCAGCTCTAGACATCGTAGCAGCCTGACTCCAAAGATGGCTTGCGGATAGCTTAACCAACTTCCATAACTAGAGATAACTGACGGGACCTGCAGGGCTGGCACTGGAGCCCGTGGCATAATTGACACATCCTTAATCTTATCTACTACCAGCCTCCTTAGTTTATTCACATTGGTATATTTGATCCGGGATGTTCCTTCTCGTGTGATCAGAGTAGTTCTCCCTCCATAGCCGAGATTCAAACAAGTCCAGAACGTTAGCATCTTGAAGTTCCTTAATCCTCTAGTAGAGCTGGTATTGCGTTGGAGGCTAGGACTGGTTGAAGGTACTCAGGGCTAGCTCGACAAGCTGATGAACCTGTCGTAGGGAAGTTCATCTGGCCACACGGCTCACCAGCGAGTTCTAGGTTGAAAGAGCTGGGATCCCAATCACCCTCTTGTGGTGTTTTTCTGTTTTAGGAGGATACGTTGACATATATTTATTGCATCAAAAAGCACCCCGTCATTTTAGCTGTCCTGCTGAGGTGTTGTCAGCATAGCTTGCGATCTATTGACCCATCCCGTAGATGATGGAATGACGGGACCTACCTACTGGCCAGGTAGTTACTATGGCAGACTATTTGTAGGCTCAAAACTCATTTTCATGAGCTGGAGTCGTTGGGGCTGGAGCTTGAGTTCCCGTGGCTGGAGCTGGGGGTTCTCCCCCCATTTTTATATCTTGTGCTCTATTCCTTATAACTATAAATTAGCCTAGATCTTATAGTCGTTTATAACTTGAATTATTTACCTCCTTCCCATAGTGAATTCACAAGATGTGCCGTCTTGCCTCTCCACTGAGAATTTTGTGCCGTGACATTGTCTATAATAAAATAGTAAGTATTAACTCTTTATATAATAGTGACCTTTCCTCACTTGTATGTATGTTTAGAAATTTTGTAAAGGGCTAACAGGATGACCGAAATTGTTCCCATCCAATTGAGTACTTCTGGGACTGGTATCATCTTGACAGTAGCCGTAGTAGTAAGCTAGAGCAATCGTTGTTCCATGGCCGAGGCCCCAGTTAGTCAACTTAGTTAACAAGTTGTGATGAGCATCCGGCTCTTCGACTTTTCGCCAGCATCTAACTACCTCGTCTATCGATACTGTTAGTTGACGAAGCACGGCTAACTGAATGGATGGTTATGACCAGGCCCAAGGTTATCTTCGAACCGGCGTGCTATCAGTCAACCGGCTAACTAGTAGTTATGTTACCCCAGCGTGGATGACCCTGTCGCCAACTCTTGGAGATATCCCGTCTTTCGAACTCCGAATGCAGCCTCTATGCGCGATGCCAGGCAGCTTGATATTACCTCGCATGGTGCCCAGCAGCACTGCCGGGATAGCATCTGTCTATCATTGGGCGAAGCGGCTTCTCTGGCACTTGCAACTCGGAGTCGGAGCAACCATCAGAGAGCCCCCAGGATGTTATATAGCCAGTTGGGCGGTGCCTCGTTGACCAAGGAGTCTCTGGAATACCGACCTTCACTGCCATTTCACGGTCACTCTTCCTGTCGAACCTGTGCTAGTGAATAACTTTGGCCAGCCAGGCTCTCCTTCTCATTCACCATGCCGGCCAACGAGATTGATCAAGGGGCCATGGGATCTGGCTTCAAGAGCTACAGACGCATCTTCCGCTATGCTGACCGAAAGGCCTGGTTCCTTTACTCTATATCCTTCCTTGCCGCTATTATAGGTGGTTCAGCGCTTCCATTAATGGACCTGGTCTTTGGCAAGTTTGTAACGACCTTCAACAACTTTGCTAACGGCTCCATCAGCTCTGAAAGCTATATACAGGAGGTGTCAAAATACTCGTAGGTTCATCAACAACAGCCCAATTGCAACACGGATATCAAAGTGGCCTAACAGGAGTTACAGTCTTTACCTGGTTTATCTATTTCTCGCCAAGTTCTTTCTGGTCTACATCCACACTCTTGCCGCCTCAGTAGCGGCCATTCGGGCTACCAAGGCGTTGCGATTGGAGTTTATGCAAAGCCTCCTACGCCAGGATGCCAGCTATTTCGATTCAAACAAAGACGGGTCGCCATCCGTCAAGGTTACTATGAATGGTAATATCATAACTAACGGCATTTCAGAGAAGCTATCAGTGTTTATTCAAAGCTGCGCCACTTTTGTAGCAGCTTTTGCCGTTGCGTTTGGAGTGCAGTGGAAGCTGACGCTTATCACCATCTGCATTGTTCCAGCTATCCTTATTATCACTGGGGTTTGCATGAGCATCGATGTCAAGAGTGAGGATAAGCTGATGGCTATCCTTTCGCGCTCTAGTCTAGTCGCAGAGGAAACCTTTCTCGTCTATATCAACTGTTCATGCCTTCTGGTTACAGCCATTGATGGCACAGCGCTACGAAGAGTTTCTTGCTGAATTGGAAAGTGTGGGCAGAAAGAAATCACCGAATTATGGTGCTTTATTTTCTACTGAATTCTTCTGCGTTTATTCGGGCTATGGTCTTGCTTTCTGGCAGGGCATCAATATGTTTGCTCGTGGTGATATCCAAGAGTCTGGCGACGTCGTAACGTATGGTTAATCTCCATAAAATGTTCTATGGCCTTTTTTTTTGCTAATCCTCTCCACAGTGTGATATTCGCTGTCGTTGTTGCGGCCACATCTCTGACCCATATTGCCCCCCAAATCATCACAATCACCAAAGCCGCTGCCGCTGCCGAAGAACTATTTCGCATTATCGATAAGGAGTCGGCTATTGACTCTTTCTCAACCTCAGGATTGGCACCCGAGGAATGTGTTGGGGAGCTCAAGCTGGAAGGCCTGGAGTTTGCCTACCCATCTCGCCCGGATACCAAAGTCCTTAACGGCGTGGACTTGAATGTGCCTGCTGGTAAGACTCCGGCTCTGGTTGGTGCTAGTGGCTCGGGGAAGAGCACAATAATCGGGCTGTTGGAACGTTGGTACGACCATACCGCCGGTAGCATCCTTCTTGATGGCATTAAGATACAAGAACTCAATATTGCATGGCTACGTACCCAAATTCGTCTTGTACAGCAGGAACCAGTTCTCTTCAGCGGCACAATCTTCGATAACGTCGCCTTTGGCCTTGTGGGGACGCAGCATGAAGACGCCCCTTATGAACAGAAACTTGCATTGGTGAAAGAAGCCTGCAAAGAGGCTTATGCGGACGTCTTCATTGATCACTTGCCTAAGCAATATGATACACAAGTTGGCGAGCGAGCACGCATGCTATCCGGTGGTCAAAAACAACGTATAGCAATTGCGCGCAGCATAATTTCACACCCCTCAGTTCTACTGCTAGATGAAGCGACGAGTGCCCTTGATCCTAAGGCTGAGAGGATAGTTCAAAGCGCCCTAGATAACATTTCTATTGACCGAACTACCATTATCATCGCGCATAAGCTCTCTACGGTACAGAAGGCAGACAATATCGCCGTCATGTCTGCTGGCAAAATCATTGAACAAGGAACTCACCATGGACTCATGGCCAACGATGGTGTCTATGCAAGGCTTGTCCGTACACAGGTTCTAGAACAAAAAAGCCGTGGGATGACAGAGAATGATCTGGCTACTGACATAGTTGAGCAGGGTGACTGGGACGAAGGGAAATATAACCTAGATGAAAAGGAAACTAGGAAGGAGAGGGGTGATGAGAAGCAAATCACATATCTTACAACACAGCATGCAAGGAGCATAGCTTCTGACACCTTGGAACCAAATTTCAACGCACAAGCAAAGGAAACCATGGGATACAACCTAATCCAGTGCCTATGGCTTCTGATAAAGGAGCAGCGGAATCTTTGGGGCTCATACTCGATCTTTGCATTTGCCTGTATTCTTGGGGGTGAGTGTTTCTTCCACACGGTAATAATGTAACCATCATATTCTGATCAGTTGCAGGTGCTACTTTTCCAACTCAAGCTGTCATTCTTGCACGGACGCTTGAAGTTTTTCAGCTCCGCGGCAGCGAAGCCGTTCGCCGTGGGAACTTCTGGGCACTGATGTTCTTCGCTGTAGCCCTTGCTAATTTCCTTATTTACTTCTTTGTGGGATGGGTAGCCAATATCATCATTCAGGTGAGTTTCCTTTTTCTATACTCCAAAGTTGGTGCACTGGGATTAACTACTGAAAACAACCTTAACCTTACAGGAAGTTAGCCGGAGGTATAGGAGAGAACTCTTCAGAAACACCCTTAAGCAAGATATCTCTTTCTTCAATCTGGAGCATAATGCTACTGGCTCAATCTGTGCTAGGTTATTGATTCATGCGTCAAATTTGAATGAGCTCTTAGGTATCAATTCGGGCTTAATTCTCATCAACGTCGTCACAATTATCTCTGTTTCTATCTTGGGCATTGCTTATGGATGGAAACTTGGCCTCGTGTGTGTCTTTGCTGCTCTACCATTACTGCTATTAAGCGGCTACTTCCGTATCCATCTTGAGAGCAAGCTGGAGGAAGATACTTCTACACGCTTCGCCAGCAGCGCTGCAATTGCAACGGAAGCAGTCTTAGCTATAAGGACAGTATCATCCCTTACTCTGGAGAAGAGGATTCTTCAAAAATACCAAGAAAGATTCGACGTCGTTGCGCATCAGTCTGTAAAAGCCCTGACTTTTACAATGTTTTGGTACGCCTTGACCCAATCTATTACCTTCCTAGCCATGGCCTTGGGCTTCTGGTATGGCGGGAAACTGGTATCTACACACGAGTATAGCAACGAGCAATTCTTTGTCGTCTTCACTGCGGTTGTGGTTGGCGGTGAGAATGCAGCAGCTCTTTTCCAATACACCACTGGCATCACGAAAGCAACGAGCTCTACCAACTACATCTTTTGGCTACGCCAGCGAGTCCCTGCCATGGATAACGACTTTTCGAATGAACCCCTCGCGAATGGCTCCTTCGAGAATAATGAAACTATTGCTATTGAATGTCAAACTGTCAGCTTTGCCTACCCTTCTCGTGGGGGATCAAAAAATGTCATTTCTGACATCAATATCAGAATTCCTCCAGGAAAATTTGTTGCGTTTGTTGGCCCATCAGGCTGTGGAAAGTCAACCATGATCAATCTCCTCTGCCGCTTCTATGATCCAACCACCGGCTTCATTACCTTTAATAACCAAGCAATCCATGAAACCGACCTTCATGACCATCGCCGGCGTCTAGCCCTTGTTCAGCAAGAACCTGTACTATTTCAGGGCAGTATCAGGGAGAATATTGCCATGGGCTTGATTGATTCCAGTGAGGCAACAGAAGCACAGATAGAGCAAGCCTGTAAAGATGCAAATATCTACGAATTTGTCTTGTCTTTACCTGACGGGCTGGGGAGTGAAGTCGGTCTTCGTGGCTCTAAACTCTCTGGTGGCCAATGCCAGCGTATTGCTATTGCCCGAGCTCTTGTTCGAGACCCCAAAGTTCTGCTTCTTGATGAAGCAACAAGTGCGTTGGATACAGAAAGTGAAAAGATGGTCCAGGACGCTATAAACGAGGCAGCCAAGGGGGGTAAAAGGAGTATAGTTGCAGTGGCCCACAGGTTGAGTACTATTCAAAGCGCTGATACCATCTATGTCTTTCAGGCAGGGAGAATTGCCGAGGCTGGTACTCATATCGAACTGCTGGGCAAAAAGGGTGATTATTATGAGATGTGCCAGGGACAGGCATTGGATACGGCTCTAGGCTGAGGGGGACTCAGGGGGCAGTGGAAGAGAGGTTTCATACCTGCAGTACAATTCTACGAGTTCATGCATGAAGTCTGAAAGTGCATTTCTAACATCGCTTGCTTAGTTATTCTAGTGTCGACCACATCCCGCAGCGATATGAGCGGATGAGATGAAATCTGTCAGCCTAATATCTTGCTTCCGGTGATAATTACATTACAACAACCCGGGAGTCCAGAGTAAAGCTGGGCGCCTCTCGATCCTTGCGCATCATAATTGGCAATGTTGGCATTGCTCCGCCTGCAGCAAACATGATTGATAGCGGCACAAAATGTCACGATGTCAAGAGGGGCAGAACGCCCTGTGAGCCAACATGTTATTGCAAAAATGGCCAGATTTACATCTAGGCGTACATGATAACAATAAAGAAAAGATGCGCTTTTTGGACGCATGGAGCAAGGGGACAGGGCAGGGGGTGTTGACTTGGGCCTGGGTATTAACAGCGCAGCAGGGAACTTGTGGACTGTATTGGCAGGGTTATTATCCCCCCCTGCCTGCGAGCTTCGAATGCCGGAAGAGCCGCTTCGTCTTTCAGCCTCCCTGTCCTCAGAGCGATTGCTGCTGCCTGGCCCTCTTGGTAGCGTTGTATGACCAATCTCTCCCTCCCGCCTCTCAGGTCGACAGTTCAACTTCTCAATCATATACACATTAAAGCATGGACTGTCCTGAAGGCAACTGCGTAATCCCAAGCCTTACGCGGGAAGAAAAACGCAAGAGATTTGGCCATGACCCTGCCAATTCGCAAGAAACCTGGGAGGGCCTTCGCAACAATATATACAGCATTGGTAGAAGCTACATTGACAACCACTGTACCGCCGCCGAAACTGAGAGCCGGCTGCATGACCTTTGGGATGAACTCATCCATGTCGCAAAGGTGACTCCAGCCCATAGTCCAGAACATGACCGACTCGTCATTCTGATCCTCGAAGCTCGAGAACTCGGCTCGTTTCCTATCAACCAGAAAGATAGAGATGCGCTGCCAGGCACCAGGGTGTGCGAAGTGGCTACCATGCCCAACGGACAGCGTCTGTGGGTCGATTTACCATACCTTGTGCAGGCAATTTATGCTGTCTGGACAAAAGAGTCAATGAAGTTTTCATCTCAGGAACGGCAAAGCCTGGCGGTGCTGACTGCTAAGCTGTGTGCCGTTGGCGTCTGTCCGGATCAACTCAGCCGTTGTGCTCTTTGGCTGTTTAGGGAGTCTCTAGAGACAGCAAGGGACGGTGTTCCGCTTCCTTCTAAACCAGAAGATGGCTCAAATACTATTGTTGAGCTCCTACCTGCCTGTCTAGAATGGCTTAAACAAAGCAGTCATAAGCTTGTAAAGCTATCGTTGGCAGATTATGATCCAGCTACGGGTTTGGCAGCTGATCTAAATGATTCTCTAACGGCCCCAGGAGAACTTGCAGTCAAATCAAATATCAAGCAGCCTGGTTTCAGCCTCCCTCGGTGGCTATTTTGGAGACAACGCTTCAAAGACTTGTATCGTTGTAGACACGAACCCCTTGTTAGCATGGCAAGGGCTTGCTTTGACGCATCGATTTTCAGCGGCCTTAACACTGGGCTGACTGTTCCGGGTGAGCAGATATACCTAGATCGGCTCTTCCAGGCACTTGACAAGGAACTCGCTGCTAGAGGGAATAAAGACTCTGTTGATGCGAGTGAGATAGAAATCGATATGGATTGGGATAAGGAGTAGAAGATGCTTAACCTCGGCAAGATTTTTTTTTTTTTTTTTATGATGCATAAATAGTTCTGTATGTCTCCAAAGTTGAAAATATAGTAATTTTCATAGCTATATAACCGTGCTTCCAATTCTCATGACATATTGACGCAGGAGGTATGTCTTAAGCCTTGGCAAGTGTCTGTATGCAGAATATGCCATGGCACAGAACATATTTCATCAGATTTAGTCCTGGGCAGCAGCCCAGTCCCACAACCCCGTTGACTCGGCATTTTTGTCATTCTTCAAATCCCAAACAAGCACTTCCTTGGGCAGATCCTCTACCTTGCAATCGGCAGACTGAGGGAAGAAAGTCTGTATAACTTTCTTTCGAATCACCTTGTCGGTCGTCGTCCGTGGAATAATATCGTCGTCTTTAAGAATGCGGAGAAGAGTTGGCAGCTTGTATTGCGCAACCTTCAGTTCTGTAAGATCTCGCCTTACTTTAAAGAGCATGTTTGATGTAGGCTTTCCATCCGGGCCTAAGATGTTGGCGTCTTCTTCTTTGAACGAGGGCTTGAGACGGGCAATGACAGCTACCCTGTGCAGGATCTCCATGTCCGGAACAGCAACGACGTATGCTTCTGACAGGTAAGGAAGCTCTGACAACTTATCTTCGAGCTCAAGGGTTCCCACTTTGAGGGTTCTCGAACGGACGACTATTGGGGGGATTAGTATGACCTTTTTTTCTTTGATAGAGGATATATTGGCGCGATAGGGATGAAGGTGCACTCACAATCTTCGTTGACTCGGCCATCAATAATGTAGTTCCCATCTTCCTCAATGTGCGCCAAGTCACCTGTCTTGTAGAACCCGTTTTCGTCCAATGCCGCCTTTGTAGCAGCCTCGTTATTAAGGTATCTACGAAGGAATTAGTATAGCCCCAGTAAAACTAGCAAGGCCAATGAACTCACCCAAGGAACAGGTCGCTACTTTTCAACAGAATCTCCCCATGGTCACCTTCGGAAAGTTTGACCTCAACACCAGGCATGGGCTTGCCTATCACACGCTATCCACAACGATATGTTAGAATAAAGCGGAATTGAGAAGCATTGATGACCTGGGAGAAATAATAGCGGGCATACCTTCGTGACATCATAGCCTTCAGGGGTTGTGCTTGTCCCTCCACCACCCTCGGTCGTGCCATAAAGAATGGTGATGGGGATACCGCCACGCATGTCTTTCCAGAATTGTCCGACAGAGGGCATGGGAACTGCACCACCACAACCGATATATTTAATTTTCTTCATTCCTTCACTGTATTCCTTTACCTTTTCAGGTTCGAGCACGGCCAGATGCTCTTTGTAATACTGCATCAGACGAAGCAAGGTCAAATTCGTGGCATAAGCCATTGTTATTTTCTGCTGGCGGATAACCTCCCATATTTGCTCTGGGCTGGGGTCCGGATCAACAATGTAAATGGCTAACCCATTCGAGATCGAAGCTACCGGAGGATATATTCCAAATCCCCAGTGGACAGCACGGTGGCACAGCGCGAGGTCTTCGTTCGCAGCACCGGCCACAGTACGGAGGTCGTACGCAGGCATTGTGCGAATAACTCCTTTGGGTGGGCCAGTGGTGCCAGATGTGTGGAGGAGAATTAATGGCCGGCGTGGGGAAAAGACGATATTCTCGTCGATATGGTACTGGCGTTTTGTTGACGGAACTGGAACCGTGAGATCTACGCCAATGACTTTGATAGCGTGTCCAGTCTCGTTTTTGATGTAACTCTGGATTGCGGCAGCTGCATCGCGCTGACTCGCGCTGGCTATCAGGAGCACAGCTTTGTTCCTTTGGATGAGAAACGAGACCTCCTGTGGTGTAAGGCCAGTTGCTATACAAGGTAATCGTTAATATCCACGCGGTATCCCAAAAAAAAACGACGGAAAATAACACATACCCAGCGGGGACACCGCCGCTCCCACTGCCCATACGGCAAAGGTAGCTACGAAAATCTCATAACTTGCCGGTGCGAGAGTGCAGATATATACACCTTCATCACGGATTATCCCGTTGGAGTCGAGGAGATCCGGAATCTGCTCACGGATGGTGCGTCGCAGTTCGACAACATCGTTCATGAAACGATCAAAGGTGGCAGTGATATCATTGTTAGGGTCATGAACGATAACCCCCTCGTTCAAGGGGATAGACTTGATGAGCTGTTGGAAAACAGGGTGATTTGGGAAGCCTTCGGTTGCCATGCTGAAATGCTTCCTTTTACTGAGAGAGGAAGAGTTAATCAAATGTGCTTTCTAGGCCAAATATATTCGATGAAGTCTTTCTAGGCTGAACCGAACGAAGTGGGATGTCGTTCGTGCTTATAGTGTCATGTCCTGTGCACCCCGGACTGGCCAACTACCCGAGCTTTTTGCCCGGGTAGCAGCAACGCAGACGTCATGCAAGGCTATGCATCACATTAACAAGGGTGAGCCAGAGCAAATATGCCGTTTAGCCCGTGGATTGGAGGCATGGCTCGAACTCGGTTGGGCCTTTCAGCTGGTCGCAAAGGACCATTTCTTTATCCCTGGTACATGGACTAGCCAGACGCACTGATCGACAGTTTGTTGGTATGTTGCAGCCTAGCGTGCTTATCGTGTATAAAACGAGCACATCTCCTGCATAACTCGGGTATCGCGATGTATAAACATCCAGCAGCCTCCAGGGATGGCGCAGTCCAGGGCATCTGATGTCGCGATGTCGTTGGCCGGGAGTCGTTAAAAGTGTTATTGCACCAAAGCCAACCGTCTTAGTCAGCATAGATGTTGACGAGAAGGGCAAAAAGAACGACGCCGCAAAGTCTCGAGATGGACGCAGCAACGACATCGCCAGCCCAAAAGACGTCTTATATTCTGTCGTTCGTCCAGAGAACCCGCTGTTGGACGGCATAAAAAGGACGCCAGGCCAGGGTTGTACAGCTGCGAGTCTGAGAACGCCCAACCCCGGTATTTTTATCTGCAGCAGCGATTGGACGTCGCCAGCCAACGGGACTTCCGCTCCCCCGTCGACTAATCAATCGGGGCTCTGCCAGGTTGCTTCTGTCTTGCAGGCCGGCCAAGGAGCTAGACATTCGACAGAATCAGCCAGGGACTTGTCCGGAAGATCCCCCTTGCCAGTCAAGAGCCAGTAAGATCGTATTTCCCGCACTGACATTCTAAAAAAAACCAATAACCTACGGAGTATCCTTCGAGAAGTTTTCTTCACTCAAGGCTGACGTATGAGTAGACCGTTCAACCGTCTCCTCGAACGACTTGACAGGCTTCTTTGCCTGGGAATTGGCTAGTTAGCGGGCCGAGGAATCCCCATCACTTATCAGCTTCCCCATATTTTCTGTTGCAGTTGATGAACAATGGAGAGCCACTGGCCTAAGGACGGGGATTCAGGGTCTAGCGGACCAAAAGAGCAGAGAGAACCCGAGTTCACCGGATACAACGAAGCAGACGACGAGACGTTGGATCGCATATACCGCAAATTGGACATACGTATCATACCGCCGTTATGGACGCTCTACTTCCTCTGTTCTGCCATCCGATCCAACGTCGGGCTGGCCCAGACGATGAATCTCAAGGAAAAACATGACCTGGGCCATGTGCTACATCTGACGCCCCGGCAGATCTCGACGAGTTTGGCACTGTTCTATGTATGCTATATTATATTCGATCTACCGTCGAACCTGATTATGACCAGACTAAGCCCTCATGTCTGGATGAGCCGGATAGTCATCAGTGTTGGCGTGATAGGGGCGTTGATGGCAGCTGTCAAAGCCGCGTGGTCGTTATAGTACGTATATACCCTGACCAATCCATGGATTCAACTGCTTTCTATATCTAACCAAATTATGGAAACTCTAGTCTCCTCCGCCTGCTGCTTGGAATCGTGATAGCCGGCATGTGGCCTGGCATGGCATACTATCTATCACTTTTCTACCCTCCCGCCCGGACCGGCCAGCGTATAGGCTTCTACTTCACAGCCGCCCAAGTATCCGCTGCAGTCGTTGGACTAGTATCAGCTGGATTCCAGAAAATGGACGGCCTGCAGGGCCTCGTGGGCTTCCAATGGATGTTCCTCATCTGGGGTCTGGTCGGTACTGTGATGGGCATAACGTTGCTATGGTGGCTACCAGATCGACCAGTACCACCAGGCGAATCCCGCCCGCCTCGCTCGGCCTGGCTTCGATGGATACCCAACACCACACCAGCCCTATCCGGCCGCGACGAGGAGCTACACTATGCCGATGTACAGCGTGTTTACAAGAAGGTCCAATGGGGCTGGTCGGATGTTCTTCGCATACTGTGCGACTGGCGTCTCTGGCCAGTGACGATAATGTACTTTGGCGTCGTGGGCGTTGGCATCGGAGTCCAAAGTTACGGCACGGTCATCATCCGGGCTGCCATCCCTTCGCTGACGGGCGTGCAGCTGTCGTTGCTCTTTGCGCCGATTTGGGTGATGGACCTGATAGCCATACTGATCATGACCCCGATATCCGATGCGTTCCATCACCACAGACCGGCAATATTCATATTCTCGTGTCTGATATTGCTTACTGGCTTGCTGCTTACGACCTTCACGCACACCTGGACTGCATACGGTGGCCTGTTGATCGTAGGCTTCGGTCTGGGCCCGACGGTGCCTATCACCATGTCTCTGACCGCCGAGCTGTTTGGAGCAAGGTACGGTGACGTCGGCGTTGCTGCTTCGACGGCTATAGTGAGTGGACTGGGCAACCTGGGCAGCATTGTGAGTACGTATGCGCTGTACACGGGCTGGGAAGGGGACGTGAAGAGGGGGTATAGAGGCAGCAACGGGGTGATGTGCGGGATTGTTGGCGGGAGTATTCTCGCCGCTGTGGTTGTGGGGATGATAGTCTGGGGCAAGCAGAAGGAGGAGCAGCGTGGATGGAGAGGCGTCTGGTGGGCGAAATGGCTGATTAGATGAAAAGCAATTGATTTCTGTATGATATTTGGGGAATACTGGATAAAAGGATAGTAGTCATTTAGCAATTAATAGTTGGACGGTTTCATCTTTGTAGAAGTATCCCATGTTCCCTCCATCGGCATTCATAGTCCGATCTCCCTACTTCTACCTGCAACCATCATCCACCGGCATCTTCCGAGCATCCAATCGGTCCTTGACTGCCTGCATGGCCATAACGACCCTGTAATAAGTCTCTCTCGGTTGGGCGTTGCCGTTGTAGCCAACAGGGACGTAGCCAAGTAAACAGGCGAGCGATGAAACGCTTCAAGGATCGGAGATTAACCACGCACCCACAGCCTCAAACGCCTCAACTGTTGGTTGATACGAACTACGAAACAAGCTAACTACGCACGCTGAAACGCGTGGTGGGAGACAATTTGGGTTAAATGAGTGTGATTTCTCTCAGCTCGAAAAGGGCGCTCTTGTCTGTTGTACAGCAGTGGTAAAAAGAAAAGGACCGGGGGCTATCTACCGCATAACGCAGGCAGGCAAGATACGCAAACAGACACACGATGGATAGAAGTCAAGGAAGCAATGGTGAAGGGAGCAAGTTGGTAGTCGTAACGCTGACGAAACAGCAGGCAAGCAGACATTGATAGCTGGTTTGCCGGGTTGATATAGATTAATGTAAGGATATATAAAAAGTAGAGCAGTAACGGTAATAATAGTTAGTTTAGTCGGTCTTCGTCTTTTTTTTTTTTTTTTTTCGTTTCGTTTTGTATAGGATGGGGAAGAAAGAAGTAAACGACGATAGAGCCGAACTGAACTGAACTGAACCTGATAGAACGCGATCCCACGGTTTCAGTGGGAGCAATATGCAGTATTTGTGTGTGCAACTGACATATTGCAAGGAGTGATAAATGGATGGACAAGAAAATAGCAGACATGATGAGAGAGAAAAACAACATGAGCTAGGCATGAACAGGCTAGGAAAAGAAGAACAGTAAAAAGGGGCATCGAAGCGTGGAAGATCTAATTAAAAGGCATTAGGTGTGTTTTGATTCTTGAAGAGACGGAAAGGAAACGGTAAGGAAATGCATTTCGACGTAGGTATCTCGTTGAGAGTTTAATCACTTCCGCAGAGCTGGAGAGACTTGTTAGTATAATGGACTATGATGATAGAATGTAAGATGGAATGTAAGGAAGGCTTACAGTTTCAACGATGATACCAGTGATCTGGTAGGGATCCGCGTTACTGGCGGGTCTTCGGTCTTCGAAATAGCCCTTTCCGTCCTTTGCACACTGTCTGGGGATACGGATACTGCCACCACGGTCGGCGACACCCCAGCTGAACTTGTCGATGCTTCCGGTCTCGTGGCGGCCGGTGAGACGGTCCTCGTTACCCTCGCCGTAGACAGCGATGTGCTCTGGGTGACGGGCCTCGAGCTTCTTCATGGCGGCCTCGATGACCTTCATACCACCCTCAGCACGCATGGCAGCGGTGGAAACGTTGGAATGGAGGCCAGCGCCGTTCCAGTCACCGGGGATGGGCTTGGGAGCAAAGCTGATGACGACACCGAAGTCTTCGGCGACACGGTTGAGGAGGAAACGGGACATCCAGAGCTGGTCACCAACTGTAATGTTTGTTAGTTAAGTCCTAAGAAAAATATGATAGAGAGGACAACTTACGGGTGATGCCCTCGCAAGGACCGACTTGGTACTCCCACTGAGAAGGCATGACCTCAGCGTTGATACCGGATATGCTGATGCCGGCGTAGAGACAGGCCTTGTAGTGAGCATCGACGATGTCACGGCACTGGGCCTTGCCGGTACCGACACCGCAGTAGTAAGGGCCCTGGGCACCGGGGTAACCACCCTTGGGCCATCCGAAGGGCCAGCCATCAGCGTCAAGGAGTGTGTATTCTTGTTCTAGGCCGAACCAGAACTGTTCCTTCTCGTGGGTGCGCATGAGACGAGCAGCCTCGTGGCGGTAGTTGTACTTGTTGGGGGAGCCATCGGAGTCCCAGGTCTCGCAGAGGACGAGGATGTTGTCACCGCCACGGAAGGGGTCGGGGAAGATGGCGCAGGGACGGAGGTAGACATCTGAGTCGTGGCCGGGAGCCTGTCCTGTCGATGAGCCGTCGAAGTTCCACTCTGGAAGCTCGTCGGCCGAGGTGACTGGGCGACTGAGAGTCTACAGCAGTATGAGTCAGTATCAACTGTATATACTCAAGCAAACGACAAAACTCATCACTCAAAGTGTCTGGCCCGTGTAGATCACCGTTCACACCCCAGCCAGCAGTGAGCGTTGTCTGTATGGAGGGGTTGACTGGGGGCTAATGCAGGAACCAGGCGAGTTCGAGCAAGGGTCGACACCACAGCAAAAAAAATATACCAAAAAAGAAGCAAAAATGGAAAAAATAAAAAATAAAGACGAACCTTTGTTTTTGAGCGAACACCGCCGTGAGCATCTACCCAGACGTATTCAGCGAGGACCTTTCCACGCTGGTCGAGGCCCATGTATTTTTGGAGCTGGAGGCGTTGTTAGTTATGGTTGTCCGGGATGTGGACTCGACGACAGGGGAGCAAGCGAGGGCACACACATTAGCAGCATCAGATCGACGAGTATTCGCCTGTAGGATTATCGTTAGTAGATTGTTCTTCTAATTGATGTTGTTGATGTTGTTGTTGCTGCTGTGATGAACCCACCATGATGAGAGATAACAGCGAGATAAGTCCTGCTTGGACGGGTAGATAGAGGCGATAAGCAGAAGCGAGAGTCGGCTGGAGACAAGAGCAGCTGCAGCTAAGGCAAGCAAGCAAGCGACAGAACCGAGCAGGAGAAACAGCGAACAAACAGCGTGCTGCTGGAAGAGAAGCAGGAGAAGCAGAAGAAGATAAGAATAAACAGAAGAGATAATAAAAGAGGAGGAGGAGGAGAGAAAGAGAAGGAGAAGAAGAAGACGAAGCGAAAAGCGGGTTTTGCGTGCGCTTAAAAAGAAGGCAAAGTTTTCCTGCGCTTTTCCTGCTGCGGCCGGCGTGGATGACGTAAGGCAAGTCTCAGGGCGCTTAAGTAAGCAGTTCCCTGTCGCCCAAAATAGAAAAAGGCCGGAAGAAGGCCGGAAGAAGGCCGGGAGAAGACGGCGGGCGGACCCATTTTTTTCTTGCTCCTTCTTGGTTGGGCCTCTTCCTTTTTGGTGGCGGTGCGAGATCGCCCGATAAGGCAGGGAGAGGCGGGGGAAGCGCCGAGATAAGACTAAGGGCGCGCGATAAGGAAATCCCTCATACATAGTCGAGCCGGCGGTTGAGATAAGAAGGGCAGGCGGTGAGACCTGAGACCTGAGACCTGAGACCGTGACTGAAGCTGAGCTGAGGCTGCGCTGATCGGCTGTTTCACTGCGGGCAGAAGATTTACAGGAGGATTTGCAGCGAACAGAAGTACTGACGGAGTACATACTCTACAGTCTACAGAGGTGCATAGATGGATGAGGTACCTACGGGGCATCCGTCGTGCTGCCGTGGTTACCGCCGTTGCGTTGCTGCAGCTACTTGCGCTGCGCCTGGTGGCTGGCTGTTGGCGCTGGCTGGCCAGACGGCTTGGCCGCCCGGAGATAAGACGGCGGCGTCTGGTTGGTTGGGCAACAAGAGACAGCAAGAGCCAAAAAGAGGGCGATGAGTAATACGATGACATAAGACGCTGCCGAGGTTCCCGCGCGCATGAAGCTTATGTAATATAACACTAAACCAGCAGCCATACAACTGCCTCCGTCGCTCCGTACATATATACTCACAGCAGGTCGACAAGCCTCTACTATCTACCTACTTAGTTGGGAGATCTTCGGAAGGATGGGAATATGGAATCTTGGGACGGACGGGGACTGCGTGGGACTAATAATGGGACTAGGACTAGGGCTAGACTAGCTGCGATGCCGGCGGACGGCGTACTTGCAGGCGGACTCGACCAGCAACCCCAGATCCTCGCATGTCTCCAGGACACGACCCAGCAAGCCACACAGCTTCTTCTCCTCGGCAGCTCGCGTGGGCGTGTTGGCGGGCCCAGAGGGAGAGGGCTCGACCTCGACGATCCCGCGGGTGCAGGGCACTTGCAGCCGGCCGTCGGCGAGCACCTCGACTGTGACGCTGGCTGTCCGGGAAGAGGGAGGAGAAGACGGAGAGGGAGAGGAAGAGGAAGAGGAAGAGGAAGAGGCTGCCAGGGGGAAGACAACCAGCAGGGTCGGCGGTGATGAGACAGGCGTCCGCAGGCTGATCGAGATGCGTTTCGTCTCGTCACTCTGGTCGGTAGATGAGAGAAGGCTGTTCAGCCGAGTCTCTGCTGCATCGACATTGTCCATTCGATGGCCCTCTTGCGTGTACCCTTCATCGTCCGACTCTTGATCTTCATCATCCTCGTTCTTACCCTTGGAATTATTGCTTGTGCCCATCTGAAATACGCTGAGTAGCTTGCCGAGTAGAGCATACTGTCGAAGCAGGGGGATGACCTCCTCTATCTGTCGAGGATGCGAAAAGGGAAGCTCCCTCACCGTATAGCCAGGCACATGCTCCAGGGCATGGAAGCTGTACACATGCTTCTTCCTCGTCACCTCGTCTTCTCCTCCTTCTGTTTGGCCAAAGATAGGTACCGTCCTCACATGCTCTTCTTCTTCCTGCTCGTCCCCGCCTTCCCCCTTTACTGTTCGCGATGGCCGCCGCTCAACAGGTACCACAAGCGCGTCATAGGCGGCTGGCGCCCTCGTCTCCTGCTGCATCGCTATCCCGACCAGGCGATACACCTCTGCTGCCACGACGATAGGCACATGTATCGCTGGCTCCAAGCGTGCCACGAAGCGCACATTCGGTGGGCTCGACGGCAGCAGAGGATCGGTCGAGACGAGCGTTGGGTCGGGCTCTAGCCAGTTCGTTCGCGTCTTGCCAACCTTGCCGTTCGTATCCTCGGCGCCATTATTGCCCTCGTTATCATTATTGTTGCTCTTTTCATTATTGGTGATATTGATATCGTTTTCGTTATTGTTTTCGTTGTTGTTCTCGTCCTGCGTCGGTAGCACCGTAGGATCGCCCACCCAGCCCTTAGATATGCGTAGTGACGGGTAGCCAGCCTCACACTCTATCACAGCACTGTATACCTGCCGTCTGCTGCTCCCCTTGGACCGCTTCAGGGACGGGGACAGCTCAGCTTGCAGTACCTCTTCAAGCGAAGTGCGTTGAGCATCCAGTAGCCGCCGTTGGTCAGCCCAGTAGTGTATCGCCAGGCCAACGTTCTCGCCCCGGTGCATGGTGGGACAGCCCACACTGCTGCTCCTACACAGCCGCTCCCAGAACCTGCTTTCGGGCCCAGACGTGGTTTTTTTCGTGTCTGTGTCTGTGTCTGTGTCTGTGTTCAGCTTCAGGTCCGGGTCCGTGCCCTTGCCCGTGCTGTCCCAAACCTTCTGCAGGCTCTCATGTACCCCTTCCACCGCCTCGAAGCAGTTGACCTCTCTGCATAACCCATCCATTCTCGCCAGCCGCGTCAGGTTCGCGTGGAATACATCGACTGGCTTCCACTCTCCTGCAGCTACTCGTTCCTCAGCATCACCATCACCATCATCGCCAAATGTCAACACCCTCTTCAGCACCGCTGATGCAGCTTCCCTCTTCTCTCCTTCAGCCATATCCTGCGTAGCATATCGGAGCGTCACATCCTTCACCACATCAGCTTCTGTCCCGTCCCGGCCAAACTCAATCTCCAAATCAACGCTGTTCCCCGCGATACTTAGATTATTATCCTGCCACATACACTCGAATCCTTCCAGCGTGCCAAGTCGTTCAACGGCCTCTCGACACACGCCGCGTCCCGCCACCCGTGACCGTAGCATAGCTAGCACCTCAGACATGTTTCGTCGTTTCTCTGCTTCCGTATCTTTCGCTGTTGCGCCTGGCAGCGAGTGCATGGGTAGGTCAAGGGGCATTCCCATCCCCATCCCCATCGCGTCAGACATGCTTAGTCCCATGCCGATGCCCATACTCAGTCCGCCTGTCATCGCGACTCCCCCGGGGCCGGGAGAAGGTGTTATGCCAGATAGACCCAGCGCTAGCAGTGCAGAAGGTGAGCTAAACCCTGCGGCATCATCAAGCATAGGCGTGTACTGGTGTGCCGGTGCCTGTGAGTGCGATGAAGCAGGCGGCTGCTGCTGCTGCTGTCCCGGGTGAGATTGTTGCTGATGCTGGTGTTGTTGCTGTTGATGGTGGTGTGAAGGGGTTCGTGTTGCTGATGGTGAAATATGCGATAGCGGGCGTCCCATGGGCACCGCCGAGGGAGCTGGATAGGGTGAGGAAGTGATCTGGGTTGGGGTAACGCCGGGGTTGGCGCTGGCCGTGTTGTTTTTGGCAGGAGTCGCCATGGTTTGATGGTATCAAAAAGCAACAACAAATGCTATAATTTCCAAGGTAAGATAGTGTGTAGATGGAGATTCTATTGACAGCGAATGCCCATGGGTATCATATTATGCATAGTCTCGTTCAAATAAGCCGCTTCTCAGCCCTCCGCCTCCGCTGGTTGCCACAGCTCAAAGGAAGAGGGATCCCCCGTAGTAGCAGCACTTTGGTATCCAGAATCGTAGTTCAAAATGTCCCATCGCGCGTCGCTCCCTTCTCTCGTTTTAGCGTAACTATCATCAGCTCCCGCATCCAATCTGCATTCCCAGCTCTGAGGCTGTGGCTTTGCTTTGCCCTTCGTCTTTGAAGTCGGACGTTGGACCGCAAAACGAGCTACGGATTTAAGATTGGTCACGTGAGGACAGCGAAGAGCCCTTCTTTACTTGATAGCGACAGAGCTTCAGGAGTATCTTTAACTACCTAGCTATCTACACTACTCACAGTCTCACGACGATAGCATCATGCTCGCTGTTCCTCCTCTCTCTGCCTCTCCCCCCCCTCTCTCGCTTTGCTCCATTCTATTTCCGCCTCCCTCTTCCGCCCCCTTTTCCACTCCTTTCGCCTCTCTTTCTCCATAGCTTTCTCCCTCTTTATTTCTGCTTCCCGCTCCTTGCGTCTCGCCTTCTCTCTCTTCTTTACCTCCCACTCTGCTCTCGCCCACGCAGACATCTCGGCTCTTAGCTGGTCTAGTTTCGCCCTATGCGCCTTGATTTGTGCAGCCTCTTCCTGTGGGTTCCTAGTACTCATTAACTAATGGTTATATGGTGGGTTGGGGGGACTTGCTAGTATACTTAGATATACTCCTTATAAGCAAAGCTACTTACCGTCCCTTTGGCCTAATATGGAGTTTCATACTGCTAATAGATTTAATATAAAAATAGTCATTATCTGATGCTGTCATGAATATACTATAAGTAAGAAAGATAGTTAATATATATATATTTCCTTCTGTTAAGGAGTAGTAGTACTTACATTCCGGCACCTTCGGGTAGTTTGACTGTGGGTATATTCTCTGCAGTAGAGTAGGGTGGTGGAGGACTTGTCTTCTCCATATTTAAGGGCTTTAACTAAGCGCCGTTGCGAAATTCGAGCGCAGCTACTTGAGATAAAAAGTTTTGAGGCGTCTATTGAAGAATAGTAATGAGAGAAGACGAGTAAGACAGATTAAGAAGCAGAAGAAAAGAATATACGAGAGTTGTGCCTATTAATATTTATATATGTGTGTGGTGTGTGCGTGTTTGGTGTGGCAAGCCATAGTAGCATCATCGTCGACTGTCAACCACGATTTAACTAGTTACATACATCGCCTTTTGAGTTGAGGTTTTGCTCTAGCCACTTAACTAACACATCTCCTTGCCTTCCACCGAGAGGAACACAAATGATGGGCCTAGCTGCCAAAATAGCAACCCAAGCAAGACCAATGGCTTCTCTCACGGGAGCTTTTCGCCCTATCATGGGCTCGAGCCGGCCTTTGTCTAGGCAGCTATCAACACTGTCGAATAATCCTCACATCGTACGGCCAGCACACCCCGTCCCATATCCATCCAAAGCCATCTGCATAAACTAACGCCAACATATAGTACGTTTTCCCGAATGCAACAGGCACGAGCCATACGCTATCACTCCTACCGACCTCTCCTCCAACTCCAGACGTCGCAATCGGGTCAACAACTACTTCTGCCCTCCCTCCAACACCAACCACATTCTCCCCAAACCCGCGCTTCATATCAATCCTAGACTCCGTGCTAGCAGATCATGCGTACCAGGACCCAGATACCGTGTCCGCAGCACAAGTAATGGCATCAACTGCCGGTGCGAACCTCTTCTCACGCATGCATGGACGGGCAGAAGGGGCAGGGTCAGCTGGTCGAGGTGGATTCATACATATAGCTGATTCGAGAGAGCCGCCGGAATACGGCAGGATACCTTCGTATGTTTGACCCATTGGGCTTTACGGTTGTGTTGGTGGGAAAACTAACATATAACTACAGGCCTGAGGATATATTTGGCTCTATTGAAGTTGATGGACAGGGTAACATTGAAGGGAAAGGAAACTATCAAAGCAGCGGTATGATACATTCTTTTTTCCTTCGTGAATGAATGTATTGCATTACTAACTACATTTCTATCCAGGAACATATCGTATTGTGACGAGGAGTGGAATGTAAGTGTTCCTCGCGTTCGTTATGGATTTGTCTCACATTGCTAACGACGTACAGCCTTGGACTAAGTCCATTTCTTAGAGAAAAATTGGTCGAGAGACTAAAGGCTGAGGAGCAGAAGATACGGCAGTAAAGGTGTCAACTCCCAGTGAAGTGATATTAACGTTATTCACGACGAAGTGTAAGATAAGTATACTTGTATAATAGACATTGCATGTTGGACAGCGAACCCAGTCAAAAGAGGGATGAATATCGTACATAGATAGATCAAACATAAATCGCAACTAAATCACTTCTTGAAGAAATTGGTAATTCGCTGGTTTCCACCACTTGGTTTAGCACTGGATTTCGGTTTCGTGTTATTGCTTGTTGCACTTCGCATCTTCCTCGTAGGACTGCTTCCTTTAAGGGGTTCCATCTTCTCTTGGGCAAATTCTTTTTGTGGGCTTTCAATCTTCACCCTCTTGTTGCTGTCTGCAGAAGTTTTCTCCGATTTATCATCTGGAGTGTGTTCTCTCTTTAGACTGCTGGAATATCCCTCCGGTTTTTCGAGTTTAGTTTCCGGCACTTCTGTTTTCCCCTTCTTTTGCCCCTTTCCTTGGAAAAAATTGGCGATGTTTGACTTATTTTCCTTGCTATCAAGCGGTACGATGAAGCTCGGGGAGTTATTGCCGACTTTCCCTACATCTTTACTAACAGGGTATGTCTCCAGTTCACCTTCATAGGGCTTCAAGAGTGATTGAAGCTCCTTGGTCCATGTAGTAGTATGCGGGTCTAGCCAAGCTGCCATTGCCTTACTACCTGGATCAAGAATGACCGGCATACGGTCGTGGAGGAATTTCAGTTGTGGGTTGGACGAAGTGGTGATAACCGTGTAGGTATACAACTTCTCACCCGAATCTATTATGGGTCAGTCACACACCCAAAATATATTATCCAATGCCAATCCTACTTGCCTTCATACTTGACACAATCCCACAAGCCAGCGAAACACATCAGATCGCCATCCTTTCGACGGGTATAATACGGTAGCCTGGTTTTACCTCCAGGGCCAGTTTTAAGCCATTCGTAAAAGCCTTGGCATATAACTATGCAACGCTTTTTCCTCTTCATCGAAGTCCACATGCCTCGGTCCTCTATTAACGAGTCATCCCGACAGTTGATAGTCTTCATCAGTGAGCCATAGTCTGGAGAACGTTTGGTCCAAAAGGGTATAAGCCCCCATTTCATGGCTTGAATCTTATACTTGATGCCTTTCTCTTCTGCCTCGGCTTGCTCAGCATCCTGCTGCTCTTCGGGAGCTTCTCCTTCAGCGGCTTCATGACTCACGCCACCGTGGTCAGGGGTGTCCGCTCTGAGGACAGCACCGTAGTTTCCCGGTGCAAAATTATACGTCTCCCTCACTTCATCGTCATCCGCTATCTCATCAACCTGCTGTCCTCTCTCTTGTAGCTGATGTCGAATGAACGCTAGGCGCTGTCCCAAAAGATATCAGACTAGTGGTCTCCTTGTATTAGAGCATAGGATCATGCATACAATTCCCATAGCATAACGCCCACACATTTTGCCGCCGTGACCAATTCTTTGGTGTATACAACTTGGTTATAAACCTTGCATATGTTAGAAAGAGCTGGACATCAAAGACTGGTATATATCTAATGGATAACTTGCTGCCTTCGAGGTTGTAATTAACTTGCTGGATGTATTTAGTCTAGACCTTGGCTAGTCGGACCTGGTACACGTGACCGTCTAACGCGACCACAGCTAGGGACCCTCATATTAATTATGTTGAATATTACTACCTCGTCTTACATAGAGCGCCATAAATAGCTATCAATATACACGGTGTGCTATGTATCTTTATCTTAAGGGAAAAGAAATAATCAATGTATGGCCGTTAGAACTCATGGTTGAGTCCGATAAAAAGCCCACGCTAAAAATGTCTAAGCAACCTTAAATTTACCACCTGCTATCACAACCACCGGCCGGGAGTGAAGTCGTTATTATCTCGATTGTGTTCTAACTAGGCATCAGTGACCAGGCTTGCAGTTACTTGCTTCAGTCCTAACAAATTATTAGATATGACCTAGAAAGATGCTGCCGAAACTAGGATGGCGCGTCAGCGCTCTCTCACGACCGATATGCAGTCCGATTTTCTCGCAATCGATGACGAGATCAATTTCTTCATGCAGAACGGCCCATCGACCAAGAATACAACTCCTCTCTCGCAGCCCGTCGATCTCCCAATTCCGATCATACACATACTACCAGCGCTTCAGGGACAATTTCCGGGTTGCTGCACGAAATGTCCATCGCAAACACCCCATCGGATTTCCTCTTACACTGCTTTTCGCCGTGGGAAATACCGCCCTCTTAGTATACATTGTCTACGACTTTATGACTCGAGTGAATCCGGAATTCACAAAGTTCCCTAAGGAAATAGCTACGCCTCTTCGAAAGGCAGTATATTATACTGAAATGGACCTCAAACCACCGTCAGCATTGGCCTATTACAAACAGGCATTAGCCGCTGGATATCAATTGGGACTACATCCATTTTCAGATGAAATGCTGGGCATACGATTAGCGGTAGCTGCTATGCTGGAGAAGGCAAAATTGTTTGATGCAGCGATTGAAGTTCTCACGACAATTAAGCATGATTGCGAGACTTGGATAGAGAATGGAAGGAGACGAAAACTGATAATGGATCGGGAAAATCAGAGTGGGAAAAATACCCGACCTGACCCCTCTGATTTGGATGCTGTAGCTGAGTACGAAACTGATCTGAAAAAGGAGCAGGAAGAGGAGGAACTGCGCGACAAGGTGGTGAAGAAGATACCAGGCATTAGCCTAAAACTAGCCGATATATACTCCGAACAATACCCTGATGATACCGCGAAGGCAGAGAAATTCCTTACCTCTGCCTTCGAAACTAGCAGAGCAGAGCTTCAGCGAAGAAGAGACTTGAAGCTGCCTATTACATCGGATGAGGAAAATCCAGCATACCTTACTCTTTCCGAAGTGGGCAATGCATGTAGTGAGTTGGCTGACCACTACGTAAATAAAGGCAGAAGCGACCTAGCAACCATTCTGTACATGCAAGCAATATCCTTATTCAAGGAAGACGAAGGAGATGGACGACACAAATGCATCCAGGCCGTTCTCCTAAATAATATTGCTAGTCAGATGGCAGAACAGGCTGGAAAGGTGCCTTTGGGCGCCCCGTTGCCCTCTTCTGCGTCTTCAAACCCTGTTTCACGCGATCAGCTGCTATCCGCAGCGGGAGAATGGGCCAAAAAAGCATTGGACGTTGCTAGCAATGTTGAGGAATCATATAAGAATGAGCAATGTGACCAAGCCTGTGTTGTTGCTCTGTTCAACTTGGGAGAGATAGCTGAGATGCAAGAAAATTCTCAGCAGGCAGAGGACTTCTATCGGAAAGCCAAAGCAGCGGCTGTGAAAGTTCAATTCGCGGAAGGAATTGAACAGGCGGAAGATGCACTGAAGAGGCTGCGACGCAAGAAGTGAGATAAAGTAACATCCATGTATAATACCTCTCAAACGGGCAAGATAGTTACGAACATAGAAACCCCATGTACAACATTTTGACAAAATTTAGGTTCCATATTGAGAATCTGTTGAACTACGGCGAACGAGAAAGGTATAATCATGATGTAGAATCTCCATTAAAGTCGTGAAAGACGTACATAGCATAACCTTTCTAGCCAATACGATAGGTCACTCGCCAACTTAAATGTCCATGAAGAAAATGCCATCGGCTTTGAAGATAGGGTAGCAGTGGGCAGGTTATGCTTTTGAACTTTTTTTTTTGCTTCCATTTAGATAGATCCGTTGTAAATAACTCCAGGGAACTATCAAACACCACAGCTCATGTTGTCCACGGGGGTAGCCCTTTTTTGCCCTTCCTTTTTGATCAGGTGTGCGCATTGCTTCATCCGAATGATCCCCAACCAGTCATATTGTTTCATTGGACATTATCTAGTAAACAACTCACTCCGGTATTAAAGATGTGACAAAAGGGGAATAAAAAGTGGTACTCTTATACCCTTGACATGACACCCCAGGCGCGAATCTTGTTATCAGTGTATCCAGAGAACAGAGTCTGGCCATCAGCGCTCCAAGCCAAGCTTATGCACTCAGGGTCACGGCTCTTCTTGCCCTTGTCCTCGAATTCAGGCTTGAGCTCATCAATCTTGCTCTTCTTCTCCAAGTCGAAGATGCTGATGCTGCTGGCAGTGGCAGCGCAAAGCCAGTAGCGGTTAGGAGAGAAGACAAGAGCGTGGATTTCATCACCAGCGTTGAGAGAGTAGAGGTGTTTCGATTCGTTCAAATCCCAGAGCATGACAACGCCGTCCTTGCCACCAGAGGCGCAAAGAGAGCCATCAGGGGAGATGGTGACAGTGTTGATGTAGCCGCTGTGGCCAATGTGGTCAGTCTGGATGCGGCAGGTGGAGAGTTCCCAGACCTATTGTTCCTCGATTGTTAGCAAATGCGCCCAAAGAAGTGCAACAATACTCCTAGAAAAGTTTTCTGTGGGCAGTATATAATAATAATCAAGGGGGGTAATTTCCATCAGGGCAAAGGTGAATAATGGTCTCATGGCCCGCAACGGAGCTCTGAAGTAGCAAATACGTAATTGCAAAACATCATTTGGAAAACAAGGCGACATAGAAAACGAGGAGGTTGCTGGTAGTCAGGTGATTCGTACCTTGACGAGCTTGTCCCAACCAGCAGAGACGATGACGGGGTTCTGGGGGTTAGGGCTGAAGCGGACGCAGGAGACCCATTCGGTGTGGCCCTTGTCGGTGATGGTGAACTTGCAGTCACCAAGAGTGTTCCACAGCTTGATGGTTCTGTCACGGGAACCAGAGACAATTTGACGGTTGTCAGCAGAGAAGGAAACGGACAGAACGTCGTTGTTGTGGCCGACGAAAGTGCGGGTGGTGTTTCCGGTAGCCAATTCCCACAGACGGAGGGTCTTATCCCAGGAGCTGGAGAGAGCGTAGGCACCATCGGAGGAGATGACCTATTATATCAATAATTAGCCATGCAAAAAAGAAAATCCCCATGGCTTATGCCCCTCTTCAATGGTTTTTTTCCCTCCATATCTCGTCACCCTGCGCAAACATATCAACTGGACCCGGGGGGAATATCATACACAGTCAGAAACGATGTGAGAGTGGCCGTGGAGGGATCGCTTTGGGTATCCGTATGCGGTGTCATCGCGGGTCAAGTTCCAGACGATCAGGGTCTTGTCGCGGGAGGCGGACAAGAGCATGTTTGGGCTAAACCGGCCTGTCAGCATCATCCTCCATCCGCCTGAAGCTCATCGTCTTTGCTTCTCTTCTCAATCACAGGAATCATCATGGAATGGTCCTTACTTCTCCAAAGTCGTGGCCAAGCTGGTAACCCAGCCATTGTGGCCCTGGAGGGTTCCACGGAGGACTAGCTGCTCAGCCATGATGTGCGGACTCGAGCTCGACTGCGTGATGCTCTCGTAAATCCTCGAGGGGTGGTGGTGGACGGAGAGGGATGAAGGGCGAGCAGTTGAAGTTGTTGTCTCTCTTCGATCTTTTTTTCACACAAATCGCAGAAAGGAGTTAGGCGTGTTCCGCATCCAGGCAAACCCTAAACGCCAGTGTGCGCGCTAAACCCTAACCGGCATTAAGCGAGCGCCTTTTCAACGTCTCGCGATACAACTATAGAGATGAAGCCAGCATCATGATGATGGTGATGATGACGATGATTCTATGGTCGACACAGATGAGATGGCTTGGTGATACATAATGTACAGACAGGTATACGCTACGACTTGAAGGGCTCGATGTTGGGCATGCGGCCCAGGCCACCGCCGCTTCCCTTGCTGCTGCCGTCTCCAGCTTTCTTGCTCTGGACGTGCTGTCGCAGCAGAGCGAGAATCTCCGAGTCAGCCCAGCGCTGAGGGACAGGCCGGTATGCTGGCTTGAAAGCTCCCACGGTCTGCGCCCACTCTCCGCTCTTCGCTGCGCCGCTCTTCCACGTATCCGTCAGCTCGTCTTTGGCCTTCAAGGCACCCTCAGCTGCCTCGGACTCAGACGGTGGTTCCTGAGTCGCCCAGTAGTAGATGTCCCAGTCGTTTTCATCCAGGAACCGGTCGTATTCATCCAGTTGGCTTCCCGTCATCTTTGCCAGATATGTAGATGCGAACGTTGACAGGAGCAGGTCCGACTCTAGAGTTCCCCGTTTGCGGCTCTGGTCTATCTTGACGTTAGTCCCCCTAGACGAAAGATGTAGCTTCTATGGCATCCGGTATGGCACTCACATAGTAACCTAGCTCTCTTTGTGCTGTTATCCTCTCCCTTTCTCTTCAATGGCTCGACTTTGAACGTAATGCCTTCCATCTCTCCGACCGCAAGTTCACCCTTTGTTTGCCCCGGAGCTAGCTGCTCTTCCGCCTTGCTACCCTTGTTTCCTGCGCTTCCATTACTACCCAGGTGGGAAGAATAACTTAGACATCGCAACCCCAGGGACGAGGAAGGGTATATGCTGGCATTGTGTTGTTGATATGAGATGGATGCGCCGGATGCTGGTGATGGCCTAAACGAGAGAACTGGAGAGCGGCATCTGCACGAGGCCAGTCCTCGGCTTAACGATCGAGATATACTATGCGCCGTAGACATGGGAGTAAATGAGAGACCGAATTGATATGCTTCTGCGTCGAGGTCCAGCGGCCAACAGTTGCTGGTTTCTTTTGATGAAACCTGAAGATTTGACATCATCCGAGCTCTGTTTGCACTGTTTGCATCACCTGGACCATCAGAATTCACAACTCCAACTACTCGTTTGGGAGCCTTTCTAACAGTTGATACTTTAGTAACTGAATAAATTAAGATAATTATTTTTACGTTCATCCATGTATAAACCCTGTAGCTTTTCGCAGATGCTAATTGAATAGTGATCATAGTTACAATTCGTATTCCCTCATAATGAGACGTGATAGATATCGAAAAAGAGGAAGTATAAATGAAGCCGAGCAAGCAGAAAGGCCGCCCAAAAGTACCTGAGCAGACATAGAAACGGATCATAGCCTTCGGTAGGAAAGGGCAACTTTCACCATTCGCCAAAAGAAATCTCTTTATGGATGCTTTAGATAAGGTGCTTCGATCTAATCGTAGAAAGAAATCATTTAGCAAGCGAAACCAGATGAAGGGGTCAATACTGCAATTGAAGAAAAAAACTTACCGGAAGTAGGCTCTCAAATAGACCACCTGCCAGACACCAAGGCCAATCAGCATACCCATGGTGCCGAAAGCAAACCACTTGACTCGCTCATTGGTACTTTCGTTGGTGTCTCGGAGCTTCTGCTCTCGTGCGCGCATAAAGTCCATCTCCGCAACGATTTCAGTGATCATGGCCTCCAAACGGCGGAGGTCAGCCTCCACTGGCTTGAGCTTCTCCTGGACCTTGATAGCATCCCAGTCACGAGCATCAGCACCGATATCAATGCTCAGCTCAACCTGACGAGAAGGGTTGGGGCCCGCATCTATAATGGGGAAGAAAAAAAATTAGCCAAAATTCCACTGTTTGTAATGCCAATGAAGAAATCCGCCAGGGTAAGACTTACGTCGCCCAGAAAGGACGTTGGAGAAGCAAACGTCAAAGGAGGAGTCGGCGCTGGCAGTAAACATCTGTCTGATCTCGCCGGCGATATCTTTTGGTTTGGCGTAATCGTCGCCTAGAGAACTCTTGATCTATTCCATCCAACACAAATACAATTAGCAGGCATTCGAGTATATCGTGCAATTCGCAATTGCAGTCTGCTTGTCTTAAAAATGATGAGAATAGCCCACCACGTACGTGCATGTTGACAACCTGTCCATCTCCCTTCGAGCCGCTCACGGTGGCAGTGACGACAACAAGCTGGTCACGCGCAACGAAATTCCTTATGCATCTTTCGTGCTTTCCTGAGTGTGTATTTGGGATGAGATCGAATCGTACGGCGGAGGTAAGAGGCACAAGGAGGGTGAAGAGGAGGAAGAGAAGTTCGAAAGGAGACCGCAGTCCCATGGCTGAGCCCCGTCGCATACTGGTCTCTGCCGTGAATAAGATGGAGAAATAGAGAGAGCGAGGAGGTCGAGGGAGGAGGATCACCACCAAGGGAGCTTGTGGAGAGAAGGGCGGTTGATCTGGATGCGCCTGGTCGCCTGCACTGCTATCTCGATGTCCAACTTTAGGGTTACGTATATTTGTCCCTGGCGCTGCCCGGGCGGTTGCAGGCCAAGGAAAATAGAAACTCCGGCAAGCTACATCGACACCCGACGACGGGACCTCCATGGAAGGCACCGGCTGGCCCTGAGCTTCTACATTCAATACTACCAACTATTTACTGATACAGTATACGGCAGCCGGGCAATTATCTGACTACTAAGCCGTCCATGTGCATACTGGTTGTGCTTCTGTAACTTGAACTTAGCTCACAGCTAGATACTGCAAGCCAATTCTTCCTCCCTGAGGAAGCCAACTCCTGCCCGTGGCTACGATGATACGCAGATACTCAGAAGGTTGATATCTCTCCTAGATATTACTTTCTGCTCTAAGGCCGGAGGAATGTCCAGCTGGGTATCATTCATAATGCTAGATATCAAAGACCGTCCAATATACCCACCTCAAATACTGCGCCGGAGTGCCATCTATTTATAAACATAAAATCGATTAATCACTGTACATCTCAAACAAGGAGACAGACTGAGACTGGATATACCATAAAGGGGTGGAGTTTGTTCTAAAGGCACATCTCCACTGATGAGAACAGCGGTATATATGTTGGAGATAGGTCACATTCAATTTGGGCTGCAATATCAACTATCGTTTCAAGGGCCGTGGATGATGTCGCCTCATCATCAATTTCGACTACAGAACAGCCTCCCCTAGAGTATCCATATCGAAAGATGTCCACAGATATCCCTAGCTTTATAGGTCTAAACTGGCTGCGTCTCAAAACCCATTCGTCTGAAAACGCTGGTATCGAGACCCCATCTACAATTTCGTGCCTTGGTGGCAACAACAAGACCATTGACAATGACGCTTCTACAAGATAATCATCGAAAAAAATATATAAATAAATATGAAACGGAGAGTTCATTTTCTTGTGTGGTTTAACTAACCCCTTGCCATGTGTTGGCAAAGAGTGAGATATGGTGTCTATGGAGATATCAAACTAGACATCACCAACTTGTATCATAACATCAACAGATATGACTCGTCTATGGTAGGAAGAGCCGACATCAAAGGATCAAAAAGCAACATCGCTATGAACAGGCCAATTATTGAATAAGTAAAAAAAAATAATAAAGGTACCTAGGTAGTGGTATTTTACCGGCGCCGAAGCTCCTACTTATCCTACACCTAATATGTCTTTTCACCATGTTAAACTAAAGTCAAGCTCAATAGGGTCTTCTTTCCCTACTAATTCCACTAAGCCCGTTCCCCTGGCTGTAGTTTCACTAGATAGTAGATAGTAGATAGATACATAGCTAGGTACTCCGTACCTTAAGAGTCATAGTTACTCCTGCTGTTTACCCGCACTTGGTTAAATTTCTTCACTTTAACATTCAGAGCACTAGGCAGAAATCACATTACATCAACACCACTTTCTGGTCATCGCAACACTATGTTTTAACTAGACAGTCAGATTCCCCTTGTCCGTACCAGTTCTAAGCTGGTCGTTAAGCGCGTGCCGGACGGTCAGAGGCCTGCCGAGGGCGTCCGCGCCCCGAACGAACTCAGATCAGATGTACCTATACATCTTCGAATCAACACCACCTGTCCTTGCTCTGCAGACCTGCATAACGTCAATGCTATTGCATGTATCAGCTCTCGCTCGAGAAGAGGCAAAGAACACATCACAACCCGCAACAACAACGCATAACGCAAAGGGATATCTCATCGACAAGGTTCCGCGTCCATCACACGCAACCGTTCGAAAGCCAGGGTGGCCTCGGAAACCGGGGCCCCAACGGGCCCATAACCCTCCCGAACTATCGACCGGGTCAGGCCATACACGTATCTGGACGATCTGGCGGGGGAACAGAGGTTCCGTTCGTCTGTTGAAACTAAAGTATACCCGGGGAAGATGTGCGATGTGCGGGTGTTCACAGGGTGAAACGCATGCAAGTCAAAATGATCTGCTGCCGGCTAGCGTGGACAGGGGGTGATGCAAAACAAGACTGCAGAACTGCAACCGCAAGCATGTTCGAGAGTTGATCTTGTGACGTGCAAAACGCTTTGCTTTGACGGGTATACGTGGGTATTTTTTTGATCTATGTTGTCATCGGTATATCGACGTGGCATGTGGCATGGCCATGACACAGCGTAGTGTAGGGAGTTGAAAGATTTGGTCATGGAGAAGTAAGAGTAAGATAGCGAGGAAGAAAAAAGAGTATTTTCATGACTTGCATCTCACCGTAATGGCTATGAAGTGGGGGAAAGTATTATATGACAAAAATGAGACCCAAAGGGAAGTTAAGAAAGAGGACGGAAAGGTGGTATATAGAAGGAAGAAGGAAGAAGGAGAAAGGGGTACAACACATTCTGTATGCGTTCAGCGAGCGTAGCGTAGAATAGACCAAGGAAAACGGGCGGGATGAAGGCGGAAATAAGGGAAATAGGAGAAAGCTGGAGCAGAATCTGTGTATATACGTGGGGAAGGTCTTTTTCGCCAAAGAAGAACGAGTGAGGAACCAAGGCTGGATCTTGTCTTGATTTGAATGGGAAAGGAAAAGGAAATATATATACTGCCACCCTTGTACCAAGAAAGATGAAGATGAAAAGAGGGAGATGAAAAAAAAGAAGAAGAAACAACGAGGCGGGACGAAGGAAAAGGTATAATGTAACAAGGGCCGAAAGTCATATTCATTAATTAAAAAATATGGTAGAACATTTCGAAAGCGTGAATGTTTTTCCCAGGAGAAAAAGGGCAAGAAAAGGGGCGAGGTTTTGTGAACGAGGAGAAAAGGGGGGTGGAAAGGGAGAGGGAGAGGGAGAGGAGGAGGATATGATGATAAAACTATGCCACTTGTTTCTTCTTTCGTAGGAAAGTCTTGAATGTCCAGCTAGCTGATGTTCCGGTCTTCATGGACTGCAGGGAGCTGACGCTAGGGGAAGACGGAGGACCGGTGTTCTTCAGGAAATCTGCTAGAGCAGCGGTATCAGACTTGTTGGATCGGTAAAGACTGTCTGCATCGACGCCCTTGATCACGCCCTTGGGCAGTCTTCCGCCCGAATGCCACTGGTTATCAGGCTGGTCTGCATGGATGGTAGCGACAAACGAAGAGCCCGAAGTAAGCGAGGCCTGTGGTCTGCCGGCATGGCCGTGGTAGTTGTACTTGGGTGGCAGGTCGACGAGTCTGGGAGGAGCAGGCGACCCGGCCTCGGATGTGGAGTCTAGCGTTACGCTTCGCGAGATGGGCGGCCTCATGGCCTTTTGGCGATGCAGCTCGTTAGCCTTTTGGATGTTGATGGTGAACGGCTGTGGCTTTGGAGGAGGAGGGGGAGGGGGCCCGTTTTTCAGGAACTCGGCCAGACTCTCTTCCTTGGGCTTAGCCACATCGCGAACGTCGTCGTATTCATCCTCGCTATCCGAATCAATGGCGTACGGGTCTCTGACTCGCCGGCGTGTTTTAGCGGGCGTTGCCGAACCATCGCCTCGAATGTTTGGGGTTGGAGAGAGCCGGTACTGGAGCGTTCGGCTGTTAGGCCGGGTGCTACTGTCGATTAGCGCCGTGTGGGAGTTGACGGAGGCAACTGATGCGGCGACCATGGAGCCGTCCTGGGTGCCGGGTATTGAGCTATCGCCAATGGTGAAGTCACGCTCACTGCGGATTGTTTGGCTGAAGGAGCTGAAATCGTCTGAGTTCATGGTATTCCTGAATGGGGCGACGGTTTTCTGCTGCAGACGACGAGCTTGAGGATCAGGGGGCCCCTGACGGATGAAGTCGATCAGTTCGGAGGTCTTGTTATCTCTGACAAAGACTGCCGGACGAGCTTCGAGACGAGGCCGGTTCGGGTTGGTTGCTCGCGGGGTGGAAGTGATGTTGGAGGTATTATTATTATTATCCTTCGTCGAGGCCTTTGGCGTGGCGAGGGGGCTGGTTGAGTAGGTTCCTGTCGTTGCAGGAGAGTTGGGAATGGAATTGTTGCCAGCGCGAGCAATGCTATTAAATTGGGCGGCGGGTGGGTGTAACCCCTTATCAGGTCCTGTGGAACGAATGAAGTTGGCGAAGTCTCTCACGGATGCGTTTTCGACTCTAGCATCGCGAGCTTGTGGAGCGGGCATCTTAGGCTTTGGCGGCGGCGGACTAGGGGGGTTTCGAGCAAGCGGAGACTGAGGCACAGGGGATGAGATCGAAGGGGAGCGGAAGGTCGGCGACAGGATCCTGCGGCTCTGCTTTCCGCTCTTGACGGAGCTCGTATCGGCAGGGTCTGCAGCCAGGTCTGCTGGGCGAGTAGCAGCCCATCGAGGTGAGCCGACCTCTTCCATCTCACGCATGTTTCGTGGAGTCAGGGTATAGTGGATTGTTTCGTCACTCATGAGAAGCTCCTCCAGGGCTGTAGATCCAGATCCGCTGCCGTCTGACGAGCAGATGACGGAGACGGACAGGTCTGATGGCTGTCTACTGATCAAGCCCCTGATTCTGTTGGAGCCCTGGGAGACGCCGGAGCCAGAGGTGATGGGTCGACCGTCACGCCTGCTGCCTGCACTCTCTGACCTGCGTAGTTTGCTGGAGTCTCGAGAGATGCTGGACGGCGGAGGTGTGACTCGTTGAACGGCAGCGCGTTCTGACCCCGGAGACACAGGCAAGTTCTGTCTTGTGGAACAGTTGGTGTTGATTTTTGTGAGCCATGCTCTGCTCCGTGGAGTGACGGAGGGTTCACTGTCCCCGGAGTTGATAGAGGCCTGGTCTGGCGACGAACGCTCATTCTGCACAGGGGTGTTGTCTGCCACCTCGGTCAGGGGGGTAAGGCGAGCTCCGCGGCTGGGAGAGCGAGGAGAGCGAGAGACGAAAGAAGTCTCCACGATGTTGTCTCCGAACGGGTTGCTGGTAGGGGGTAAGGGGGCGGTTGCTTTACGGCGAGCAGCCTTGCGGGCGGCCCGGTCGTCGTCTGTGAGGGATGAAGAGGAGTAGTATGCAGGGTTACCGTCTGCAATGTCCTCGCAGGTGGTAATGCGAGCAGAGCTGCTGTCTGCAGTCTGCGAAGTTGTAGATTCAGCGGACTCCTTGGAAGACACCCTAGAGGCTTCGGGAATGGTATAGATAGACGAGACAACGCTGTTGTTATCGCCCGTCTCGCTGCTGGGCGGAGAGACGGCCTCTTGCTCCATTGATGAGTCCTGGCAGCGAGGAGAGGATATAGAAGCCGGGTGATAGGGGCTGTAGATGGACGCCGAGTCAGGACCAGCCTGCTCCAGCTCTGATTCTGCCGATGCCGGTGCTGCTGTTGTTGTTGTTGCTGCTGCTGCTGCTACTGTTGCCGCTGCCGCTGCTGCCGCCGCTGCTGCCGATGCTGATGCTGATTCTCCGGCCTTGGTGTCAGTCTCTGGCTCTTCAGCCTCTGGCATGCTCTCGAGGTGTTCGTCTTCCTTGCGAGTATCTGCTGCGGACGAAGCTGACCGTTTGACCCGGGTCGGCGAAGAGGCCAGGGGCGACGTTATATACATCGACTGGGGCAGCGACTGGGAGCGGATATGCGCCCGCCTGGTGCTGGAACGAGCGGGCTGCAACGACGATGACGCCGATGCCGATGCCATGACGACCCGGGGCGAGATGGCGCTGATGCTCCTGGCCAGGACCGGCCGGCCTGCGACTTCCGGGCTCGAGATGAACAGGCTCCGGGGCCGCAGGGAGCGCGCGGGCAGGGCGACGGCGAGCTGGGCGCTGAAACCGGGGATCTCAATCTCGTCAATGTCATACTCGCTAATCGGCAGGGGGATGTCAGCCGGGTTGATGTTCACGCAGGTGCTGACGCTGGCGGTGTCTGAAACATGCTGATCGGCGCTCGAGATCTTGCGGCCAAAGGAGAAGCCGTTGAAGGTATCAAAGGTTTCAAAGGTGCCGACGCTGCTGTGCGTGCTCGTCCGCGATGAGCATCCGCGGCGCACCAGCGACTCTCTCGACAGCGTCCGCGACAGGGCCGGCGCCCGCAGGTTCTTGCGCCAGGTGCGCCAGAGGCGGCCCAGGGTCGGGTTGAGGGCGACCTTCTCGACGTCGACGTCGTCCACGACCAGCGTGCCGCCCTGGTACTTGCGCTCGTCGTTCTCGTCGGAGAAGCCCAGGCGGGCGCTGGAGTTCTCGCCGGCGATGATCAGGATGTTCTCGGCGATGTACTCGAGGATGGAGGTCAGGAAGATGGCGGCCGCGGGCGAGAGCATGCCGCCGTGGTTCATAAAGTACGGCCGGCCGTTGGTCTCGCTCAGCCCTTCACGCTGCAGGTATTCTTCCTCGTCGTCCTCTTCCATGTCGCCGAGCCGGGCGTAGACCATGCAGCGCAGCCGGGTCAGCTTCCACGAGCGCTCGAGCTCGAAGTGGCCCTGGCCGGCGGCCTCCTGGGAGTAGCCGTAGCCCGTCAGCTCTTCTTCGTCGCTGGTGCCCATGTACTCGCTCAGCTCCTCGTCGGCGACAGAGACGACGGCGCGGGCCAGCCGGGGCTTGAGGACGTCTGAGACGGCCGGGCGGATGGCGGCCAGCTTGGTCGATTTGGCGGCCAGCAGGATGTTGAACAGGATGTGGTCGAGGAAGCCGTTGACCAGGACGAGCGACGGCGGCGTCACGATGGCATTTCCAGGGCGCCCTTCCTTGGGCTGGAGCGGGTTGACGCCGTGCGAGGCCGATATCAACTGTGTGGCCGCCGAGATGGCGACGTACTGCGGTGCCGGGTTGACCAGCGGCGGCGAGGGCGCGCTGGCCCTGCTGCTGATGCTGGCGCTGCGTTCGAAGGAGAGGCTGGTGCTTCTCACGCGGCCGCCCATGAAGGCCGGCGAGACGTCTCCCGGCATCATCTGTGTCGGTCTTCTTCTCTTCTTCGTCTTCTCCGTGTGATTAGTATATTATATTATTGTATTGTATTGCTGGTGGTGGTGAGGCCGGACGACTGAGGCCGCCGTCACGCAACCATTCGTATGGCTTTTATATCTATACCACAGCAGTCAGCAATCAGCAATCAGTATCAGTAACGCTCAATTAACAAGTAATCAAGAGATATCAGTAAGAATAAGGCAGTGGAAATGGCGGTTGTGGTTTGTTTGATAGATATGAGAGGAAAAAAAGGGGGCATATCCAGACTGGCCGGCCGCGCGGGAGCAACGGGAGCATCCAGGACGGGAGAAAGGGAACCTACAGGGACAGTTCCGGTAGCGAGCGACTGGCTGAGCAGCGGGAGGGATAAAGAGCCGTCTCTCTGTCTCTCCTGTCTCTCTCCTGTCTCTGTCTGATGGCTCTGTCTTCTGTCTTTCTATCAAGTTTCTCAGTGCTCAGTACAAAGAGAGAGACAGACAGCGTCGGTTGCCGTCCGGATGCAAATTCTCGAAGGGACGGAAGACGAATATCAATTAGAGTACGATATTCCTTTTTCTTCTTCCTCTCTTCTTCTCGTCTTCTTTTCTTGCTTGCTTGCTTTTTCTTCGTTCTCGTTGCTTCTTCCTGGGGTGGCTGAATGTTCGTATATATCTTCGTCTCGTCCAGCGCTGAGTCTATCTCGCCGCCATCTCGCGGGGGTGGGCAGGCGATGTGCGAAGGCTTTCTTTTCGTAGCAGGCTCAAGCCTCTGTCTCCCTTGGTCGCCGAAGCTGGTGTCTGTCTGTTGGTGTCGAGGTTGGTGATGTTGATAGAGGTCGGCTCAGGGGCTAACGGGGGATGTATTTTTTTTATATATATAGATGTATGTATATGTACCAGCAACCCAACCGACCAACAGCCGCAGCCAGACAGATCGATGGAGAGCGAGCGAGCGAGCGATAGAAGAACCAGCGATTGAGGGTGCCCCAGTGGAGTCCGATCGAGTCAGGATGTCCCCTGGCCGGGCAGTCCCCCCTTTTGGCTGTGCGGGCGATGATATCGAAGTGATCAGCGGCCGACGCGGCAACGCAGAAGAAGCAAAAGCACGGCAAAAGGAAGAGAAGCAACAGCAAAAGGAGCAAAAGTACGGAGTGTACACACAGAGGCAAAGCCAGCGAGAGAGAGGGGGGGGGGTAAGGAGAGAGAGAGAGATAGTCCCTTCGCCGGAGCAGGCTGCCGGGTCTATTAAAGCAGAGATGGGCTTCAAAAGAAAAGAAACATGGTACCACTGCTGGCCGCTGCGACTCTGCCAGAGGATACGACCAGATCTGCTCCATCGCGGGCGTCCATCGCACTGCCGTGATCCATGGGACGACTCCATCGGAACCCCATCTGGCTGCCTGGTCCCCCTTCGATGCGTCTGCGCTGCCTTCCTCCAGCCTATATGGATCGGGACCCCTGAGCCAGATCCGCACTGCTGCTGCTCGGCCAGAGAAAACGCTACGGGGATGGAGTCGGAACCCTGTCGAGGAGCAGGGGAACAGGTACAGGTACCTGGTACTGGTACCTTCATCGTCGCTGGCGGACCTTTACTTACTACGGTGAATAAAATATATCTCGACTAGCCGTCTGTGAATTACACGCCATGGGGGCGGGTTCAGCGATGGCGGCCACTAGCTCTGCACGATGCGAATAGTCTGTCGATGATGGCCCTCTCTCTTTCTCGAATCCTGCTGGCAGGATGGAGAACAAGAGTCAATCCCCTGGGGAACCGTCGGTGCCTACAGCTCGGTGCTAGGGATGAGAGGAGGAGGAGGAGGGGAGGCCGTTCAATCGAGACAGACAGCCAGCAACACCCACACAGAATAAACAAGGCAGCCGTTACGGAGTCGTTTATCATTGCCTCGCTACGGAGGAGTCCTTCAAATCCTCTCTGTGCAACATGCACGGCTAGCAAACGGCTGCTACGGCTGCTGAAGACCGTCACAGAAATTGATTGCTGGCTTGTGAGAGGCATACTATACTCACTTAGTCCCATCGACGGCCATGCAGGGCAGACGACGACCAACTTGGACTTTCAACTTCGACTTTTCTTCTCCTTGCTTTTTCCAGCTGAGCAGCTTATATTTGCTTCTTCCTCTTCTTCGTCTTTTTCCTCCCCTTGGGGACCCAGAAATTGACTTCCTTGTCGCCGTGGTTGCTTTTTAAAGATCGGCATCCAGTCCTAAGCAGCGCCCCTGGTCAGACCCAATCATGCTTATATCCTGCATCGCTGAGACGCAAGAGCTAGCAGGACCAGCAAAGAGAGTAAGACGGACAGAGAGACACCGTCAAAGACCAGAGCCTTGTCTTGTCGTCTTGTCGTCTTGACAGACAGAAAAGATAGACAGCGCCAGATGCTTGCCAACCGTGTGTCTGACAGGCACGTCTGCTGATGGTGCGCCGGCCATCTTCCACGCCATCAGAACGTTGCAGCGTTACAGCCAGGGCAAGGCAGCCACCCACGGCCCTTACGGCTTTCTGTGCGATGATGCTATCTCTGGAGTAGTACTCCGTATACTTACGTACAGTCGGAGTGACTGCAAGGCCCGGCTTTTCGTCGCTTGGAAGCATGGACATGGACATGGACATGGACGTGGACGTGGACGTGGACGTGGACGGCATATCCGCACTCCGTACTATATATTTTCCTTTTATCAACAACCTCCCGGGTAGAGGTCCCGTCGGCTTTGACCTCTGGATTCCGTTTCTCGAAGCTCGTTTCTTCTTCTTTTCTCCGTTGGACAGCTCGCGGTATCCAACTTAACAGCCCAAAATCCTGCTGGCTGGAGAGGGCCACCCTTCTGCCATGTACCGGCCCGAGACAGCTGGGTGGATGCCCATCAGCATGTTTTCTTTCTCCCTCCCTTGTTTCTCTTACATATGTATAGTTGACCAGGGGCATGGGAAAAAAAACCTGGAGAAGAACTCAAAGGCAGGCCGCAAAGTACTCCGTACACCGCCAACGAGTAGTTGCTTCTATATACTTAGAAATATACGGTTACTTCGAGGGAGTTGCTTTACTGCAAGGCTATCGAGCCGTCGATCTCCCCGGTCGTACGCAATCAAAGGAGCCTTGTCTCTCCCTGCCTGCAAATAAATACGGCAGCAAACAGAAGCAAACAGAGCAAGCAGAAGCAAGCCAGAGCAGCAAGGTCAGACAGAGTATGTAGAGAGCATCCTCCCCCGGGCTCTCTCTCGCACTGGCAGGCTATCTTGACTTTACCTGCCCGTCCGTGGTCCGGTCTTTGCCTGGACGCAGATGGGGCACTCCTCTTCCCAGCTGCTGCACCAGGACGGAGTCGGAGTCTGGATAATTAAAACGGCTCCTCCCATTCAGCAGCGCAGCCGACCACCCGGGTTTCCCTTGTGCTATTAAGTATGGCACTGCCTTGTGCTATATGGCTGGTCTCTGGCATCCGTGGCACTGCCTGCCTGCTCCCGTGCTCGATATTAATGCACTAATGCACAAGAGAGGCCATTTTTCCTTTTGGACATCCACTGCTGCTGCTTAACTGCCTGCCATCCAGGGACAAGTCTCTCCAGATCGGCTTGGTGAATGGGCGCCTTCTTATGCACCTCCAAGCATCTCCAAGCACCGCCAGCAACGGCCACAGCAGCTCTCGAAACCCCTCGCATCTCCATGCCATATTGGGTGGTCTGACACACGCCCTCTTGCATGGATGGGCGGGCTGGGAGGGCCCCATGGTTCTTCTCCGTCGAGCCGTCTCAGCGGCGGTCCTGGGCTCTAATTATAGCTCGTCGCGTCGTTTGTATAGAGGCCATCTACTTCGATACGAGATATCTACATACATGTTAAAACCGTTGCATGTAGTAGCAATATAGATGCATAGACGCATAGATGTCAGGAGTATAGATGTATGTTTGAATGCAGGAGTCGTTAGGTCTACGGGCTGCCTATAGTATGCGCACTATCAACATGGAGCAAGTATATCAACACCAAATATCGGGGCTCCGTAAATAATAAACAACAGCGTCAAATATATTGGTTAGTATCAAGGTACCCTTTGGGCAGTCAGAGGAAATGCTCCAGTCGGTATGTATCATCATCCCTCTTTCGCAGCCTGCCTGCTTATCCAGCCAGCCCAGCCAGCCAGCAAGCCAGCAAGCTCCTTACGCCCTTCCCTCCCCTTCCCGCCCTCATGTTTCAATATCAGCCCAACTATTCCAGCTTGCTGTTGACACTTCACATCGCCTAGCGGGCTCGGTTCCATCTCTCCATCGTCCGTCCACCCGCCTATCCGGCTCGCCTGCCTTCTAGCCCCCTCCACCGTCCCAATCCTCAATGGCGGATAACTGTCTTATTACCCCAGCTAAGGCCAGGGATGGGAAATGACCGTCCACCTGCTAATATTACCCATCGCGGAGCTCCCATTGGCTTCCGCATGACTGGTTGGGTCGGACGCCGGGCAGTCAAGAAACGGTTAAGACGCAGGGCCGGGCTGGTGAGTCCCTGGCTACGGAGACGCCCGTTGAAAAAGAATTCTTATCTCCCGCTGGGCTCTTTGAGTGGCCGAGATGCTCCTGGTAGGGTGGCATATTGCTGATTGCTGTAGGAGGCCAGTGGCAGGCCAGTGACGCCAGAGATGCTCCGCCGCCCCTTGGGACTAGTTAAACACTTTGGTCAATCAGTCAAGTAAGTCATCATGCAGGCAAGCCGATGACGAACAAAGGGTCGAGGTGATCGCTTGAGGGACTGGATTACCTGCTTTAGTTCAGGGTCGAAGGGATGAAGGGCATCCAATGCTTGCGCAGATCATATGCGATCATCAGCTATTGTCCAGTCGAGACTAGTTCCTATTATAGTTAAATGGCAGGCCCTCCTTTGACGTTATAATAGTTTGCTTGCATATAGTAGTTCGTTCCGAGAAGACTATCGCCAGGGGGGGCAAACTAGCTGGCTGGCCTGGCCCAGTGTGGGAGCGCCACCGGAGAAAGAGGCAGAAAGAGAAGAAATAATTGATGCACTCCGTAGAAGCAGATAGCTTGACTAGAACGCGTAGCTATTTAACTAAGTACACCGGCTTTATCGTTTCAGAGTGTCTTTTTCTTGTCGTCTTGTCGTCTTGATCTTCATCGTGAGCGTGTCATTGAACTTAAAGGGGGAGGGAAAACCGAAGCAGAACCGGGGATGCAGAGGCAGGGCGGATGAAGCAAATAATGAAGCAAATAATGAAGCAAATAACGAGGTCAACCGGGGGAGGGAGAAAGGAAGAAGAAGAAGAAAAGGGGAGGAGAAAAGGGAGAAACAAGAAATAAACAAGACGGCCCTGCGAAGTTGCTTTTCATGATGCATGCAAAGAGGGAAACAGAAAAACGCCGTAAACATGTCCGAACTGCTGGAAAGAAAAGGAAGGTCATAAAGGACATGATGGTTAAATCAGAGGCACATGAGAAGGAAGACCTTTGTTTGATGTTAATGTGCTGTGTGATGCTTGAGTGAGGATCTGATCAGTTCCTCTCGAGCCTCACGGCTCGCAGACCAAGGGGCTCGATCAGTTCGCTGGCCAGCCACTTGGTGACCTCGTCGGCCATGTACATGTCGTCCACGTCGAGCGTCTCTTCCAGTGCAGACTGGATCATCTTGCGGGCATCGGTGAAGCCAGGACGGTAGGTCACATTCTCCTCGTCGTCAAACGAGACAGCCATGGTCGTGGACTCGAGTATGTCGTCGAACTTGTCCTCGTCGACCAAGTTGGGAAAGAAATTCTGCAACAGCAGCGAGATCCTGTCAAGGTACTCGTTGACGTATGTCCTGGTGTCAGGCTCGACGCCGTCACTTGCCCTGGGGTCGCGGGGGAGAGTGCGCGAACGTATGACGATCCTGCAGACATGAGCTGAGATGGTGCGTAGACCGTTGATGTAGGCGGTCAGGAGCTGCTTGTCGAGGTCGAGATGGTCCCTGGAGTGCTCGTCTGGCTCGTCGTGCTCGTCATTGCTAAAGTTTGCCGGGTCAAGAGACCTTGCCTGTGCAGCGAGAGCAATCTGGATTTTCTCGTGGATAGTCATCTCGGGAAGTGGCTCCGTGGGTGGTTCCATCTCCGAGTCGTAGGTCTTGTCGGGGATCACAGTCTCCAGCGTGGGCGCAAAGTGCACAGAGCGTGAAAATGAAATGTATGAAAACTCATCGTCGAGACCTAGGTCTGTGGAAGTTAGCAGTCGGTATATACAAAGATTTTTAGAGACGGACAAACTCACCATCTACATGGTCGTCACCATTGACAGAGACGTCGTTATCATCGTCAGAGGCATCATCAGAGTCAGAATCAAACATTTCAACATCTTCGTCTTCTTCATCATCCTCCTCATCCTCTTCTTCCTCATCATCGTCTTCTTCTTCCTCAGTTTCCTCGTCATCACCTTCATCATCCTCTTCATCATCATCATCGTTGTCGCCTACCCAATTGACTTGTTCATGACAGTCAGTGGCCAGCAATGGGCGATCAACATGTACTTCAGTAGAGACAGGTAAATGACAGATTTCTACTCCTCCAGTAGATTGGTCATCAACAGAAGTCAAGGAGGCAATATCAGTTCCCTCACTGTACTCATCATCGCCGTTCTCTCCGTCTGATTGCAGCAGCTCCTGTGGCTGGTGTTCCTGGGCAGGCTGCGGTAGCCGCTCCGTCTGTGTCTCCGTTGCCGTCTCTCTCAGCATGCGCTGGACCTCAGTCTTCAAGTCGCCGCCGCCTAGACTTGACACTGACGAGTCCGAGAATGAGAGGGTAGATGAGCGCACCAGAGGCGTATGGGTGAACTGCGGAGGTAGGATTGCAGTCTCTGCATCCTTGGGCTCGTCGGACAAGTAGGGTCGTTCGTAGGCATCGAGGGCACCCAGGCGGCGCCTCCCGGCCAGGTCGAGGTGATGGTGGAAAGCAGACATGATGGCGCAGTACTGGGGACTGGGCTGGTCCTTGAATCCTGTACCCGTGCCCGTGCCCGTGCCTGTGCCTGTGTTGAAATTGACGATGGTCGAGTATGCGTTAGTCTGAGGACTGAGGCCGTAGAAGAGTCCGCAGCGGAATGACATTTCCTGCGGTTGTTTTGTGTGCACCCGGCGATATCAAGTTCGCCTCTTTTATAGCAACGCACAAATAACAAAACCAGCAGCAAGAAATGTAGCAAAAGAGGGGGGGTCTTCTCCTCTTCAGATGTCCTCCCAGCCTCCTGATTAGTTTCACGGAACTCAGGTTCTGCAGAAGAGGGGAAGTGAAGTTTTTTTTTTCTCTCTCCTCGTCCTGCTTCAGTGATAGCTGGAGGGTGGCTGGGGTGTTGTTTGCGGTGGTGAGAGGGCGGAGAGGTCACTTGGTGGTATTTACTCGGTACAGGGAGTTTGATATGGAGAAAACAGCAGCAGGGGAGGCAGAAGAGCAGTAACTATGGAAAGGTGGTCTTCTCAGGAGTAGTTTTTGTCTTTCAGGTATCCTGGATATGCTGTCTGGAGGGTAAGTGTTTGCAGGATATATCACTTGCGAGTCGAGATCGAGGCAGAGCAGAGTCAGATCGGTTGTCCACAGCGAATACACACGGGGAGGTCCCCCAGATGGGCTCCTGGGAGGGAACCATGGTTGGTGGGAAAAGTATGGCCCTAGTAGGCCATGCTGACGGCGTGTAGTAGACAGACAAACAGAGATATAAAAAGTGTGCAAAAGAGACAAAATAGCAAGCGGATATATCACTACGGGACCGAATGGTATATTATTTAATATCTTCACTTCCACCAGCAAATGACGTCAATGAGCTTGAGGCAGTTTGGAATAACGGTAAAAGGCGAGCCGACTTGGAAGATGAGCTGTTGTTTCTGGCTGCTGAACATTCCTGATATTGGGCTGTGGGAGGCGCGCGAGAGCGAGTTCGGGGTCCTGCTTGCTGCACAGGGGGATATCGAGCTGAGTCTTGATCTGGACACCGGTCTTGAGGCCTGAGAGCATTTGGGTATGCGAGAAGAAGCTGGGGAAGTGGTCGAAGTGGTCGTAGAGGGGAGGGAGGCAAAGAGTATAGCCTGCTGGGGTGGGAGGGATCTCGATCAGGAGGACGAGAGGGCGCGCGTGAGTCCGACCTGGCTCCTGGAGCAGGTTGAGAAGTTGGCGAAGGGGGAGTTCAGAGCTGGACAGCCGTCGTCAGGGACAGCTAGAGATCGTTGATGCTGGCTGGCGGGTGGTGGTGGGCGTTTTTGCGAAGAAGCTGGAGGTTTTTCGTCGCTGTGACGTCGTCGTGAAAATGAGGTTGGAGCGAGGAAAAAGTCAGGGAAGAGAGTTAGAGGTCGGCTGTGGCCGGCGCCATCGCTGACAAAACCGCGGAGGGTCGCCGGTACTTCTAGAACCGCGGGGCGCTGCACCAAACTGAAGGTCACTCGCGACCGCCGGCAGTTTCGACAGCGATGCACCGCCGCATCGCAGGTCTCTCTGGCTCTGCTGGCAGATTCCTCGTCCTCGTCTACGGCGTATTTTCTACTGTCTGATACTCTGCTGTCTGCTGTCTACTACTATCTATGTCTTGAGGGGTGCAGAGTACATTGAGTTGCAGCTGCAGGAGCTGCTGGCGGGCTGAGTCTGATATCTGATGAGTCTTCCTTCAGGCTCAGGCTCAGTCTTCATCCCAGCCTGTCTCAGCCAGCCGCAAGTCGTATCAAGGTCAGCTCAGCATCAGCATAGCATCAGCAGAAGACTCATCTCGTCTTCTCTCTCGTCCCTTTACTCTCCGTCAGCATCTGTTTGCCCCAGAAAAGCCCTAAAGCGCCTCGGGAAAGTCTCCGTCCTCCTGCGTCATAGCAAGGATGCTCCATCTCGCCGCAGCTCCAGTCATTGGCTGGCTCGCTTTTTACGTTGAAATTCACACAAGTCGATGATGAGAACCGGCGATGATCTAGGACGGTACTACTAGGACAGTGGTACTAGGACTAGGACTCACTGTCGACGGCCGGCCATGTCAGCGCCGTGCAACCGGCCAGCGTGTCAACCTGCCTCGCCTTCTGGAATGCAACAGCGAACCCGCTCGTTATATTAAGGAGCAGCAGGCCGGCGATGGTGATACTTCAAAGTCTGACCAGGAGAAAAAACGAGAAGGAAAAAGAACCCGCCGAACCCACGGCCAGGCGACCCAGAGAGGGTTCGAGGACGACGGTGATACACCCACTCAGCGGACAGGCCTTCCCCCGTCGACCGGGCCTTATGTACGCTCTGTTAAACAAAGGACAAAGGGATCTCTCTCTCTCTGTGTGTGTGTCTGTCTCTGTCTCTCTCTTGGTTTCTTTGGACGGGGATAGAGTTCGTCTCAAAGTCTGGTTAGACTAAGGCATTAGAAATTATATTCATCATCTTTTGCTGCTTGCTGGGCCCGGCGCCCTTTGTTTGGCTGTGGCCCCCCCCCCAGACATGATCATAACCACGGGTCCACGGGATGGAATGGGGGGAGGAAGGCAAAGAAACACTCCAACTCAACTCTTCAGGGCCTTGTCCCATTGTTCTCTGCGCGGCTCAAGGGACCCCCCCGAGGTACATCGTATCTTCATTCCTCATCGTCATCGTCATCACGATCACGGGGGGGACTTTGCTGTCCTCTCGCTGGCTGAGGAATCATCCACCTCCCACCCCCCGTCTGGCCGTCTGGCCAAGGGGCTAACTCAAGGGGAAGCACAAAGGTGAACAACCCAGACGGCTCAATTGACTATCGAACGGTCTCCTGCTGGGCAAGACGAGCGTATCAACGTTACTCTCACTGTCCCGGCGCCATGGGTCGTCTTTCTCAACTGCCTAGGGGGGCAAAGGGAGTGCTCGACTTGAAGCACCAGATTTGGATATTATACACCCAGCCAGCCAGCCAGCAGCTACTTAACGTCTACACACTAACTAACTAGTTAGCCAGGTTAGCCAGTTACCCATCCTCCGGGAAGAAGCACTGCTTGGTCCCGCCAGTCAGGACAACAAGAGAAGCCACTCCACTGCCCGCTGCATTAATTTACACCATTCTTCGATGGTGACAGGGTCGACCGACCGCCAGGTTGCGTCTCTCTGACTTGGTGTGTCTCCGCATGTCGATGTACACTGTAGCTCAAGCTGTCTGCCCACTGGGGGGGATGGATGGATGGCACAAGAGTCGATCTGCCTGGCTGCACCAAGCCCTCCTGCTGTGCTCTTATCGGGCATTTAGCACCGAACTTCTGCTTCTCTCCCCACAGGCTATTATACTGGCGCTGGCCTGGGTTTCTTTTTTTATCTCTCCTCCTCCCCCTCGGACGGACCGTTGCTTGTCGTTTTGTGGCAGCTAAGGGGGGCGCGCGAGGGGACGGGGGCCCGTGGTTCTGCGTCTTGTATATGATCCCCTGATATCATATCATATAGACAACCACCAACACCTACCAGCACCCGCGCCAGCAAAGGAGAAACACAGGGACATGACATTGGTGAATCCACCAGCCGTGGAAGTTAACTCATGTCTATTTCTATTCCTATTTCTTTTTCTTTTTTTTTTTTTTTTTAGACACACGAGAGCCTCGAAGACTTTGCGGTCTTTGTCCTCCAATAACCAACTTTAAAGCGTTGTCATTCTGCTTCTCCGTCTTTCTGTCTCTTCTTCTCCTGCTGCTACTTCGTGCTCTTTGTTCCTGCAAAGGCCCGCATGGGAGGATAGCCCAACGGCTTCTTCGATTCCATGGGATGTTCCGTCTCGGCCACTGCTGTGTTTCTTCGTCTTCCTCTTCTTCTGCTTCTGCTGCTGCTGCTACTGCTGCGGCGGCGGCTTCGTCCTGCTCGTCTCTTTTTTTATATACCTGGGGCCTCCCATGGTAGCCCGCCCGCCTGTCCCAAATATACCTCACCGGCCAAAGAGACCAAGAAAGATACACAGCACACATAGATGGAGTGACTGGCTGCAGCCTGAGCTATTATTATAAGCGCCCTGACCCTGCATATCAGAAAAGAGGATTTCCTTTCTTCCCTCTTCTGCTTCTTCTTCTTCTTCTTCACGCTGCCTGCCCTGTCTCACTCAGAATAGAAACAAAAACCAACCTCCTTTGCTCGACATCCACTGGCTCAGCCCCAGCATAAAACAGCCATCTTGAGATAGAGACCGGTCTTCTTTATCCCTCGTTTTTTTTAGCTATCTCGTTTTCTCTCGTTATTTTCTGGCTTTCGTCTCTTTCTCTGTGTGTGTGTCTGTCTGGGTTGTCTCTTTCACCATCTATCTGCTTTACGACTAGATATCCTACAGGTCTCAATATCCCTGAATCATCCGGCTGCAGGGCCTGCAGGAGACCAAGATTAACGGTTGCGCCCAATTAGAATATACAGATATATCTCTCGACCATGGCCTTACCCAGAAACCTGGGTTCGAGGACGCAAGCGGAAAACAAAGGTCATAGTCTGCCAGGCCCGATAGATGATTCGTTCCGTAACACGTTGGGCCTCCATGGTGAGATGCAGCCTCCCAGTTGTACGGCCAACAAAGGCCCTGCATTTTCATACGCTGTCGATGGCGATACCCTCTTTCATGCAGGCCTATCCCACATGAAGCCTGGCAGTCTGCCTGTCCGCCGCTGGACAGACGCCGACCTTTCATCTCTCCAGTCGGGCCCAGCCCTGACCCCAGACCTGGTGCTGCATCACCAGCAGCATCAACTCCAACAACATGACCATGCCTTTGATGCCCACGCGAGCGGGCAGCTATTAACAGCAGCAACAACACCTGCAGCAGCAGGGCCAGGGCCAGGAGGAGGAGGAGAAGGAGGGGACCAATTTTATGTCGATTCCGGGGTGCTGTTTCAGGATCCAAAGGAGCAGCTTGTTGGGCCTCCCTCCTCGCGGCCCACTGCCGGCAACTGGATGGAACGGCAGATTTTCAAGTATAACCATAGCCAGCAGCCGTCTGCAACAAGGAGACAACGCCGCCAGCATAAATCAATTGACCAGCCTGCCACGTTGACAGCAAGAAAGGGAGATCTTCTGTTCTCAGGCAATCATCCAGCGCTCTCGTCTCCTCCTTCGTCATCATCGTCTTCGCCTTCTCCCGGTACCATGGCTTCTTCCTATCAAGACAACAATAACAGCAACAACTGGTTTCAGCAGCGTCTGGAAAGCTACGGCCTTCAGCAGGTCGTTCAGTCTCCGGAGTGTCTTGAGCCAACTACGACGCCTGCATCCTACTCGCAGTCTCCCCTCGATAGACGTGAGAGTACGTCCCATTTATCTACCGCCAGCGGAGGGTCAAGCCAGTCACCTCTCAACAGCAGCACACCCATGTCGACGCCACGGTACGGCCCGAGTATTATGAGCCACCCAATACACAGCTCACCGGTACTAGCGACCAACGACATCTCGGAGACCACCCCTTGTCAGCCTTATCAAGATCCATCGACCGTTACGTCGGTACCGGATCACACATCACCGCCTCCTCCGCATCAGATACTACGTTCTCAACCCTGTGACGGATCGCCAGCCAGTTCCTGGCATTCAGAGCCCATGGGTGTCTCTGCCTTCCAATGTGCCCAGCCCAACCTCCAATCTCATGAGACTGAGCATTGGTGGACCACATCTTCGGCTCATACCATCCCCAACAGAAGCCTGCAACCTCCTTTCCCTCACGCAAGCTACTCTCCAGCAATGACATCTGCTTCCTTGCCCTTCCGCAATCAGCACCAACGGTTCGCACATATTCCAGAATCAATCCAAAACTCAGGCCTCATGATTGGCATGGACACATCTTCCCCTGAAATCAGCTCTTCTATCCAGCAGGACCCCATTGCAATGTCCTCCCCCCAACTATCTGGGGCTGAAGTCGCATTACCACTAGCCTTCTCTCTTCCATATTTCCCACAACACCATCAACGCTCCCACCAGCATCCTCAACCCCCTCCTATCCAGACGGCTCATAATAATACCCCAGTTTCTCTATCCGGCTCGGCATCAACTATATCCGCAGCTCCCCGCTCAGCCCCCGTAATAAGCAGGAGATTTCCACACGGCTCAGCTCCTCAACAGTCACCTAAGGCAAGATACCACATCCCACCACACCAACGACGAGCTCATGCCCGCAAAGCAGCCAGTTTCTCCGGGCAAACAAGTAAATGCATCAAATCAACATCTTCCAACGGGTCTACACACAGCGGGATCAGTAACAATAGTTCCAGCAGCAGCAGCAACAACAATAGCAACAATAACAGCTACAACACCGTCATCAATAGAGCTGTAAAGAGTGTCTCGTTCGTCAACTTCACCCCCGAAGATAGCCACAAACTACTCACCGGCGTTGCACCCAGCGGAAGCTCCAAGACCAAAGCCAGGCGCGAGCAAGAAGCCCGTGACAAGAGACGAAAGCTATCAGAAGCTGCCTTGCTAGCTGTCCGACGAGCAGGGGGCGATGTTGAAGCTCTCGAGGCCGTTCTATGCTAAACTCCTTGCTTCTTTTTTCTAATAGTTACCAATATAATATCCACTGATACTCTTTTTAACTTCAGCCCCTGGCTTCTGCTTTCAACACCATTTGACCCTGTATATAGGAATCGTTTTAATACCTCTCCAAGCAAACACTGGCGTTCTACTGTTTCTTTTCTTCCTTGCTCTATTCCTACTTTAACTTCTATGTACCTCTCTTATTCATTTCCTATGTTGTTTACCGTACCATGACCCCTTTCTTCCTGTTGGCTAACTAACTCCCCTGGGCGGCTCTCTGCTGTGCTTTAAGAACCAAGACGATTTAAACTAGATTCCAACCATAGCGGCTACATGAATGATACTCAACTACGATTCAAAGATAGAAATCCTCCTTTGACAATTGTATGAAACGTGGGCATATGCATGCGAATACGACTTTGGCTTTGATATTTGGACGCTGCTGTGGCTATCAAAGCACCGTAGTAAGCCGTTGAGACATCCCACTTTCTTGACAATGCCGAATCTAACTGGCATGTCTTAGAAGCTATGTAGACCCATGAATGCATTGCCGTCTGCATGTAAGTCAAAACTATATATAACATCTGCCCCTTAATATGTATAAAGGCGGATACCTACCATGCAAAGAAGTAAACTCGCATGCGTCCAGTGGAGGTATCTGTCCCTTTGATCGGCCGGAAGGCGTTAACAACGAATTGAAGAAAGACAATATCACCCTTCTACCGGTAACAGGGTGATGAAGGCCCAAGCCGTAAATTGATAAATGTCCCTTGAATAGCCTATTTATACAGACAGTCTATAGCTCATTTAAGAACGGTTGCAATGGATATTTTCATCCATTCAATAAAATCCGGAATGCAAATAAATAGATGCCAAAGAGATGAAACAGGCCAAGCCCATTCCGCTTTAATATTCAGAAAGATCACGCGCTTGAAAAAGGGTATGCATATTGTACAAGTTGGTAAAGAAGAAACCAATGGTGAGAATAGTGGGTATAATGTGTTGAAGTCTCATCTGCCTGATGGGGGCTGTGATAGGCTGAGTAGGAAAGCAGGCTGCGGCGGCTGTCTTTCTCCTCCGTCCTGCTGCTGCAGGATGGTGTCGCGCGTCTGTTCCAGTCTCATCGAGGCATGGAGACGGCAGAGAAAGAAATGGTACAAGTCAAATCATCTCTTCGAGACGTTGGGGGTCCATGACTCAGGCTGCCAGTTCTCGCTGGGCCCGCCTGCGGCCCTGTCCCATGGATTTTTGACCTTCTTGCCTCCCTTTGCATCCGGCTGTTGTTCCTGCAGTACCTCTGCTGTGCCGGCGCCAGTATCCTGTCTTGTAGTGTGGTAGGACGGCTGCTGTGATTGGAGAGCTGGAGCACCCTGCTGTGCCGGTTTATCGAGGACGGACGGCTTGCTTGCCCACCGTTCGTCCGCCTGCTGCGCAAGGTATTTGATCCGCTGCTGCCGAAGGAGTTCATTCTGCTGTTCTTCAATGCTCGGCGGCTCAGGCCGGACGTATCGAAGCCACTGATGCCATTGTGCTGTCCATCCATCCACAACTGTCAGCTACGGTCTGTGTTCTGTGTTGGTCGTCTATAAGTAGATGCCAGACTTACGCGGGACTTTGACGTCGGCGTAGTGTATCTTCGGACTGGCCTTCACAATGCGCCGCAACCGACCGGGCTTGAGCGAATCCTTGAACTCCCAATAGGTGTTTCCTGCGAGATCGTTCCCTGTGATAGATTATCTCCATGTCAGTGTGTCGATTTTTCCATCGAGCCGAAGCGAGTGTTATGCGTACCGACGAGGAACATCCTTCGCCAGGGGAGTTTAAGGCTCTTCCATTTGAACCAGAGACTGTTTATCGGACTCATGTCTGGCTGTTCCCTCAACCCGCGTCACCGTCTCATGGCCGGTAATATAGATGGGTGATCCTGATGAATTCTGTTCCTGTCGAGCGAGGACTGTGGCTGAGGAAGAAGGTTGCGTGGCGGACGTTCAGCCTTAGTTAGCGGGCGTAGAGTTAGTTTTAGTTAGGCCGTCGCATCTAGATAATAATAACCAAGAGGGCGACGACGTCACCGTCAACACTTCTACACATCCAACACCACCGACGCTGGTTGACAGCCATCTTCTCGCAGTTGTCTGGCGACAGGGAGCAGTTCGACGATTTCCTCTACCGTCGAGAGCCAAAGGGCGATGCTCGCGGCCTCGCAGACTGCCCCGCTGATATAGATACATCCCGCCTCCTGACGGTCACCCCAGACTCAGCAGTCGAATCAGAAACGATGGCGTCGGTTACATCGCTAGACAAGGACCTGCGCAATATGCGACTGTCCAAATATACGCCCCAGGCCGCTAACGAGGTCCGAGACTGGATCGAAGAGACGCTGCAGGAGAAGCTGCCCAAAGGCGACCTCCTGGAAGCCTTGCGCGACGGAGTAGCATTATGCAGGTACCTAGGTCTATCCCCTTTTGTACCCTTGCATTACTTTGTTAATTTTACTGCTGTTATTCAATAGCTAAAATGGACTTTGGCAGACTGGTAAATCTTGCCGTGGGCCCTCCAGGGGTCAAGTTCAAGCAGTCGAGCATGCCGTTCGTTCAGATGGAGAATATATCCCATTTCCTACACGCCTGCCAGAAGGCTCCTCTCAGCTTACCTCCCCACGATGTTTTCCTCACGGTTGACCTCTACGAGTCCAAGGACCCAGCCCAGGTTCTACAGTGTCTTGGAGCGTTCAGTCGCAAAGCATACGCTCTCCAACCAAGCAAGTTCCCGCGTGCCATCGGGAAAAGCAAGACCGGCGCGTTGAGTCCCCAAATGAGTGGATCTAGTCAGGGTGGGCGGTTCGGTTCCCCATACTCTCGACCCCGAGGCCAGAGCAATGTCAGTGATGTAGGACGAGCCAGTCCTACGATGCCATCCGGCCGGAGCAGCACTGCTTCACCACCAACAAAGACGAGCGCATGGAGCAGTAAGGCCGACGAGGCAACCACAGCTCCGGCTTGGAACATTCACCAGTATGGCTACATAGGCGGTGCAAGTCAAGGGAGCCTCGGTGTAACATTTGGTGCGCGACGGCAGATCACCACTCCTGGCCCCTCGGTGCCCAGCCTTGGAGAGAAAGAGAAACGTCGGCGAGAGGAAGAAGAACAACAGGCTAAACGAGAGGCGGAGGAAGCGGAGCGCCAGCGAGCAGCCCGGGAAGCCGAAGAAGAACGCGCAAAGGAAGAAGAACAACTACGCTGGGAGGAGGAAGAGAGGAAACTTAGAGAACAAGAACGGCAGAAGGTTGAAGAAGAAAAGAAACGATGGCAAGAAGAACAGCGTCAGTGGGAGCAGGAAGAGGCTCGCCGACAACAAGAGGAAAAGGAACTGGAAGAGAGATTGGAAAAGGAGAGGCTTCACAAGCGTGAAGCTGCAGACGCAAGGTTAAACGGACAGTTCTTGAGCCAATATCAAACTGCCCAGAAACCCGTACGAGGAATAGCATCTCCACTGCTAGAGCAAAAGGCTGCTGCGTCTAGTGAAAGTGAACGTATCAAGGCACTGGAGCGTGAACTGGAGAGGGCAAAAGAACGAGAGAAACAGTATGAGCTTGAACGCCAGGAACTTGTTGCACTACGCGGATCCCCCCAGCCAGATGCCAGCCCCCGAGTTCGTTCACCAAATCCAGATGGGAACAGGCCAACTCCGACTCCCCAGAAACCCAGTTATGATCTCGCCTCCCAAGAACAGGAGCGTCGAATGCTCAGGGGTGAATGGAATGCACGCAACAAGGAGCAAAGACCAACAACTCCAACTCCAGCTCCTCCGTCACTACCACCTCGAGAGCTCCCTACTCCTCCCGCAATGCCACCAAGGGATACTAATCCTCCAACTTCGCCCCGCCCTCTTCCAGACCCAACAAACTATGCCAACAAGAATCAGCCTCAGAATCGCACTGATCGCTTCTTGAAAGAGAACCCAGCTCCCATTCCTAGAAAGCCAGTTGCTTTCCGACCACCGGAATTCTCATCTACAGCTGAAAAGGACGAAGAGGATAGACGACGCGTTGAATCTACTCAAAAGACTCGGGCCGGCGGATGGGCCTCGAAGTCACTGCTTGAAAGGGAGATGGAACGAGAACGTGAGCGGCAGCGTGAATGGGAGGAGAATCAGGCTCAGACGAAAGACGCTGTTAAAAGGGGTGTGAAGACTGCTGGTACTGGGCCTGGTGAGGGAGGATGGGATGTACATCAGTACGGTTACCTAGGAGGAGATAACCAGAATAATGCAGCACCAGGAATCGGGTTCGGTGCACGACGACAGATCATTGGTCCTCGTCCACCACCCTAAATAAAAAGTGACGATATGGAGTGGCTGGTATATAAGATAGTGTTGGAAAGGGAGAAACGAAGATACGTATTTGTAACTGTTCTTACTTGAATGATTTAAGGTACCCTTGTCTATTCTATATCCCTCGTTCAATAGACTTTCCATATCTGGCTGGCGAGCAAAGACATCATTATGCTATTCTCTCGATCACGATGTAGATTCTGCGTCATTGCGACCCAATAACGATGTAGTCTGGTTCTGGTTCGTTGGGTAGAAGGTTGTTAACAAAGTGCACCATCCTATCTCCGCTCTCAATGAGCCACACCCATCCAAACTCCTCGGTCAGCTTCTTGTTCTGTCCTCTTTTGACGTCAATCCGCGCCTTTTTGGACCGAGCCTCAATCCCCTTCGCAACAGCATCTGACAACCGTGGCCTAGAGAATATCAGCCCACTGATTGCAAGGAGGCGTATCAAAGACTCCAGCAAGATCGACACCCTCGCGTTATCAATCACGCTGTTCGTCTTTGCAGTGAAAGGGAGGAAACACCGCTCAAGCTTAGACTGGCTCAGAAAATTCTCTGTTGAGGCCGGTGCAGCATTCTCTAAGATGCTAAATAATAGCATTTCGCAGAGAGTAGTTTGGCAGGCAGGAGGGAAATGGGTAAGTACGGATGGGGAGGCGAAGAGCTGAAATGTAGGAAGTGGGAGATGTCGGATGAACTCAACGTAGAAGGAGTACAGCCTGGGCAGCGTCATGAAATGCTCTGGTATACTGTTGGAAACGCAAGAGAGCAAATATAGAAGCCGCTGGCGGATGGTCAGAGACTCTAGACTGCCCAGGTGGTCTAGTTTGTCGTACTGAGCACTCAATGGGCCATCGTCTCCATGGTCAGAAGGGATATCATCTTTTCCAGATTTTTTCCTGGTAGATCGTCGCTGACGCTTGACTCGGGCCTCAACCCTTTCGGAGCCCCCCGAAGTCTTCTGGATAGGGTCATCTTGATCCTCTTCATCTTCCTCTTCCTGGTCGGGGTTGTCAAGGTAATCTCCGTAGATTTCCTCGTCGATGTTGATGTCGCCTTTTCTTCGTGAGGCTTGAGCCTTTTCCTTTGAGACCTCTTGCAGTTCGTTGCGGAAAATCTCTCTGAATTCGTTTGTAGATGATTGCGAACCATCAGCAAAAATCGCCCTGAGGATTCTCCTATCACTGCCTACATGGTTTGAAGTCGTTGATATATAGTTGAATATTAGACTTTCAGTGAGGATTGAACAGTCTCTCTTGGATTTTGAATCGGCAGGAGGCATTTCTTTGAACTCCTTTTCTCTTGCCTTCCAGTCATCTTCCAGGACATTGCACATGAATTGTAAGAAGAGGTGCCAACGGGCCCATCTCTTAGGATGTAGTATTGAGCAGTTAAGCGCCCACCCCACGACGTGCCAGAAGTCCTCTGCACGCGACCATAGTGAGTTTCCTTGCGCAAGGTCCAGATTCAAGGGTTCAACGCGTGTGCCATCCGCGCCACTCAAAGTCGATTCACCGTCAGTTGTATACTTCCTTTCATTCCTCGAATTGGCAAAGCGGTCAAAGACAAAGGTATCCCTAAATCGGCCACCAATGGGTCCTAAGATCTTGTTGGCCAAATTAAGCAAATGTAGAGCAGAGTTGGATGCTGTGAGGTATTCGTCTGACTTTGACCGCGTAGTCGTAGTGGGGTGTACAGTCAATGTTGCTGCTAAGGCGAGGTACTGCGACGGGGGAGCAAATACCTTCCCGGAAGCAGTAGACCGGGAAGATATAACGCTTGATAAAAGGTTAAAGGCCTGTGTGTCTATATAGAGTCAGTTATGGTGGGGGAGGTTCTATATCCATGTGTGCTAGGGGCGGGGCCTACAGAGTCTTTCTTCCAGATAAGCACTGCAGTAATGGCGTAGTTCAGATGGCAGAGCCTGCACCGGGGGATAGCCAGTCTCCGAAGCCATGGAGTGGAAGCAGCTGGCCTTCTGCGCTATTAGACGTCTTTGGTGGAGGAAGCTCCGGCGCGCAAGAGGCTCTTTCATGCTGTCATGATAAGCTTCTGATTATATAATAACTTAATTGTCCTCCTGGCTCATGCTCGATGAGATCATTCATCCACAGCCCTACCAAGAGCAACTCTGCCACTGGAGATGCTGCATATTGCCTGATCACGGTCGTGCTATGCTAAGTTATTATTATCGACTGTATTCACCCTCTTAATTCTCTCAAGTCAACAGGACAAAATTTAGACCAACACTCTTTTTGTGTGTTCCCCACTCTATACTTTTCTAAACGTGCATCACTTGTGTTCTTGTTGCCCTATATAAACAACTACACCTAGCTATTTGAATTCTTTTTTTTTTTTTTTTTTTTTTTTTTGATAAGTCCATCTCGCTAGTATCAGAAAAATTGTTTCAGTTACGCCTCTTCTTTTGCACCCTGCTTCGAAATCGATTGCTGCCTGCATTTCTTGAGCTCCTTTTCCGCAGAGGTTGAAGCCCGTTAAAGATGCATCCATCAGTTCCATTTCAACGAGCATTACCAATATTACCTTATATCTACCGTCATTCCAGTGCCCACCTGCGAAGTAAGTTGACTATGTCGTCTAGTACGAGAAGAATACCCCGATTCCCCGAAATTCCCAATGTCAACAGCTGCATGTTATCCAGCGACGTAGCCGACCGTCAAGGTGCCATTCCGATCTTCTCGACAGGGAAAGAGAGAGATGGCACATTTACTCCTAAAATCTCGAGGCTCAATGAGCACCAGCTTGGTGAACTATTACGGGGAAGATATCCATCTGACTATCGATTTGAAGTTATCCATCTAAGTAATGCAGCTCCCGAAACCAGCCTGATATATGATGCCCTGAGTGATCACAAGAGGTTTGTGTTCCCAAATTTCTTACGCCAGCTGCGAGTACTAATTTCTTTACATCTGAAGAATTAGGGTAGTTAGCGAAAGAGCTTTTTCAATGACGACTGTTCGAAACGCCCCTACTCCCTTACATCAGTGGGTTTTATCTGGTGTTGCAGACTTGCTTACATCTCAAATGCCTGCTGGTACAAAAGTCTTGTCTGATTCTCCCATTCAAGGTATCACCTCTTTGAAAGAAGACAAGCTCATTCCAGACCTACAACTCCTCTATAAAGAACACGGAGCTCTTAGATCAAAGGCTGTTCTTTCAGTAGAGACAGGATTTTCGCAGCAATACGAGAGTCTTCAGCACGCCGTCCGCAGAGCTATCGATGCTACTCAGAACGTCAATGTCTCCTTAATGATCAACTTGAAAGAAAAGCCAGCCTTTCGCGCTCCGTTTTCGCCAACTTCTTCCGGTCTATATCAGCATCCGATCACCAAGGAGTATGTGGACACAGCGACAATGCTGACGTACCTTGAGTCTTCAAGCCACACAGAACCATTGCCTAAGAATCCTAATGACCTAGAAAGCCCGTTGTTCTTCCTTGGGACCCGTTGGGTTGGCCGGGTTGAAGGCACCTTAGAAGTCTGGGTGCGTGACAAAGTTACCCAGAAAGCTGTCCGAAAACTTGGTCCAATCGTAGGTGTCCTACAAATCCCTCCAAGTTAACTTAGCTAACTTATCTCTCAATTTAGCTATTTTACGGCTCGAAGCTACGGGTTGATAAGGACACACCCTACATCGACGCTAGAAATGAGGATGTTCAACTGGGCCTTAATCTCTCTGACATAATCATCTCTGCTAACGACGATCTGAAGAAGCCGTTCGTCATTGATTGGGTGAAGCTAAGAGAATGCATCAATGAGGGCCGGATGGCGTTGGCTATGAGTCGGTGCTGGACAACTATGAACCATATTGCAGAGTTGAACGGGAAGAAAAAGTGAAGGGAATGTTACGTTTGATTTTCACAGCAGTTTCAGTAATAACGTTGAACCTCATAATGAATTAAGCTCCACAAAAATCTAGAATTTGTTTATCTCATTGGATCAACCATTACTAGACTTTTTCAGGTCCACCAATTGGCCCGTGGATAGTCACGTGCCAGATGACCATACAAGCATGTTTTCTCTTACGCGCCAAGCTGGATATCAGGGCGATCATTAAGCCACCAGGAGCAAGGTGGTACGTAAGTCTGCTTTCCTGGTTTATTTCTTTGGTGATGAATACTTTTTAATTATGTTAATACACGCAGAAGCAGCAATGAATTAATTAGTTAGCTAAGCATATCTGTACAGACTATTGCTAGGAATTAAACACATGCGGGAATCGATAGTAAAACAAAAGCCCAATTTACGCTGGGAGTCCGGCTGTTCTTTGGGGGAAAGAAAGAAAGAGATTGGTACAAGTAGCAGCTTCAAAAATTGATTCTAAATTGATCCTACAAAGGCCCTCTAAAACCCATGATGCTAACCCATTAGTCTTCCGGATCATCCGCCAACCATCCTATTCGCATGCGATGTGACTGTTAAAACCCGGGTTAGAAACCATGTCCCTACTATAGAGGAAAGCAGAGTGGGAAAACGAGGTGCAACTTACTATAGGTAGCTTTGGGATGACAACTCCGAGAACAGCTAGGAAGTTGATGATGAAATATGTCAAATCATAGTGGGTGTAATGCGTACTCAGAAGGAAGAGGATGATGGGAACGCTTAAAAGGAATTTCTTGGCCGGCGTATACTGGTCGCCATTGTCGATTTGTTCCCACATATTGAGGTTATCGTAAGCTCCGCCGTTGAATTCAAAGGGTACGCCTCTCACCCAATGGAACATGAGGAACGAGCCGAACATATAGGAGATATTGGTGAGTGTCCATGACGTCTCCTGCGAAACACCTGGTATGATATCATAGAATATTTTCAATGCAATGATCAGAACAAAATGGATAGTCCATGCTCCTAAATTGTGTTTGTCAGTTTATGAAGCTTCCCAAATTTTATAACAGGGGGGGTGGTAAGGAGTTATACTGCTTACCTTTTGCGTTGACCCAGTTCGCATTCAGGTTCGGTAGGGCTGCCTGGTCGCTGGTGTGTTCTATAGACTCAGGAGGCTCCTGGTATATGATACTGCTAGACCTCCTCCTCCGTCCAGCCCTGGTCTGACTCATCCCCGTATCTGGTGATAGATGAGAGGAAGCTTGTGTGGCTCGTGGTTCCAGCGTGGACGAGAAGGAGGTCCTCGGTACGATAAGGGGAGACAGTTTGGCGGTATTGAGGGCTTATGTAGCTACAGTCGATTCAACGTAGAAATGGGGAGGGAAAAAAGAGCAGGCAGCCGTGGTATACGAGGCGTTCCGTGTTATATCGACTTATCGAAAGCCGTTAAGCTGGTCAGTCACTTTAGGGAGTCGACGGGGGGCGTATAAGGCTGGAGTGAGCTGTCAGGCGGGGGAGCAGAGGGCCGACCCGAGGGATGACAGGGAGCAGGGCGTGTTGCAGGATACACAAGCGAGTGGCCCGTAGTCCTTTCGGGGGCAGGAATACTCCGTAAGCTGGCAGCGAAGATGACGGGCAGGATATCGGACGAGCGATGCAAGGGTTGAGCAGGAGAAAAACCCAGCCAGAAACTGAGCCAGAGCAGGCCGGCCTGGAATTTATAATGCAGCAGAAGAAACGAATAACCCTGGCCAGATGCTATGCGACTGTCTGGCGCGTGTCTGTTGGAGTCGAGCTTGCTTGCTTGCTTTGCCTGCTGGTTGGTTTCTTCTTCTGCGTTTTGCGTGGTGGTTTCTTCGAGCTCCGAGACATGCAACTGCTGACTAAGACGGGGCCGCTCCCATGGCTCGCCTTTTTTTCTTTTCAGTTTCGACGGCTCTTTTTTTTTTGGATCAAGAGACAAACAAGACCAACAGCGATAAAGGGACTGTCCATCCACAACGCCTGGCGTCGAGTACCGGGCTACAGGTAAGCCCTGTCTGGCTGTCGCGTCCTGCTGGGGACATAGCTGAAACTGGCGCTGACATTTGAAAATCAATAGGAGAGAAAAAGGCCTTGCCGGAGATGTCAGGCGCTGCGGAAGATGCAGCTTGCGACTCGCGTACCGCGTCTGTCGGCCTTGCGCCAGCCAAAGGAGCCCAACGAGTGACTGCGCAGAGTGAAGGCGCCGGGCAGCCGCCGTCTGTCAACTGGAATAATGTGCGGAAGGGGAAAGTGCGGACTGCCCTTAGACGGCCTGCGTCGAAGCCCGTAACCGCGTCCAACTCGTTCAACAAGGTCAATGGGCAGTACTGGCGCAGCGGGAGTGCTTCTGAAGACGAGTCTGAGGCTGGAACCCGCGCAGAGGAGAGCAATGCTGTGGTAAAAGATGGAAGTGATGGCGATGGCGATCGTTCCAGTGATGATTCAACCGATCCTTCGGATGTCGACGACAACGACAGTTCCATCCTGTTAAATATGGACCAGCCGAGCACGGAAAACCCGCAGCTAGAACCACAGCCTGTACATACAAACGAGGAACAGCCACCAATGCCGCTTGACACAACCACCACTGTTGAAATTAAAGATGAAACTGGACAATTGGAAGCCGAACAACCTGCTATCAAAGATGAAGATATAGACACAACTGCTCAGACGGCCTATACGTCGAAGTACAGCGTGCCCCCTCAGACCATTGCAGAGTTGAATGCGGAAGATTTCAAGAAGCAGTTAAAATACATACTGTATAACAGCAGTGGCAATCCCGATCCTTCGACACCTGCTAGATGTATAGAGTGTTTCAGAGAAGGGCATCTATCAGACATCTGTCCCAATAAAAAGGTAAGTACAGTCCTCCTACCACTACCTGTCTGTGTGCCCTAACTCCTACAAACATAGTGCGAACATTGCGGTGCATGGGAAGCGCATGAGTCTAGATTCTGCCCAACTTGGCGTAGGTGCCAGAAATGCAGAGAGCGCGGCCATGACAAGGATTCATGTTCGGCACCACTTCAGGGGTCTGCTGCAGAGGTTCCTTGCGACTTGTGTGGCTCCGACCGGCACATCGAATCCCAGTGTGATTTAATGTGGAAGCAACCACATCCTACATATACCACTGGGAAGCTGTTCATTTCAATATCATGTGCACAGTGCGCCAGTTCTCAACATCTTATCGGAGACTGTCCGTCAATGCGTGCTCCATCACACTCTACATCTTGGAGCCTAAAGGCGTTTGACCCTTCTATTATCTCCAACACGAGTCTGTCGTCTACCGGTGTACCAAATGGGAGAACAAATGGTGCCATTCCCCAGTTGAAAATCAAAGGACGTGCACAAAGGGAACCAACCCCAGAAGAGCATGAGCTTCATATAAGATCTCGTCCCCAGCCGCCTTCAGCGCCTCGCTCAAACATTAAGTTTGCTGAGGGCCTTGGGCGTGGGCGGAACCTGAGCTCAAACCAACCTCGCTCCAACGATAGTGGAAGTGATCGCTACACGCCTCGAGACTCTCAACGTGATTACCGGGAACGAGACCAGTACTTTAACCCCAATTCTCGTCCGCGATCCCGCTCTCCAGAGTCACGGTACGGTGGAAATCACCGTAGACCACCCCTTCCACCAAGCCGTGGAAGAGGTCCACCACCTCCTTCTCGCAACCCTGGAAGGGACCGAGGAAAGGGCAGAGGTGGTGGTGGTGGTGGTGGTGGTGGTGGTGGCAGCCAGCGTGCTGGGAAAGAGTCCTCGAGGCCTATACCTGGTCGAGGTAAACGGAAAGGCAATCGAAACACTTGAAAACCCGGCGTTATGAATTGCCCCAGATGATGATTAGAGACTTTGGATACCTACATTATCCCTAGTATTTGACTGGATCGAAGACCAGCATTAATGGACTGTGGATTTATGTCTGTCCGCCATATCAAGAGGGAACCACAGTCCAGAATGACTACCCGCGGCACCAAACATGTGCGCTCATCAGATTTGCTGGATTTTCCAGACTATCTTGTTAAGAGTCTCGGTGCCCTGTGACCTATTTTTCCAACCTTTTTGTGAATGCCACTTCCAATGTCGAGCAGGACTGGAAGTTTAAACATGCTAGCACAGATGCTACGTGGAGAGTGTACGCACCGATCAAGGCACAGTTTCCACAGGAGATGCCATACCAATGCTGCAGCTCCAGCCAATACTGGAATTGGCAGCCGCTTGTGCATGTGCTTCATAACAGCACCGAAAATACAGAAAGTTACAGTGCCAGAGTCAACAGTCGAGGGGGGTTTCAGTGCATCCTCCTGTGAGACTTCCCTCATATCATTATCACAAATGCAAGGTAAAAGCTCATTGTCTTTTGCATACTCCGTAGTTCTACTTCGTAAATCTAGCATCTATGTACTTACTAGGGGTATGTCGCTTACCTAACCTCAAGGCCGTTCTCTGGTTCCGCAGAACCCGGTCTCAAGCACGTTGATCAATTCATCCAGACGTTCAATACAAAGGTCGGTATGTTCATGGTCCTTGAGGTCTCGGTTCCGCTCATTCAAGAGAAGCACAGTGGCGGCTCCGGCTTTATGTCCAGCTGTCATATCATCCAAGCTATCACCAACCTGCAAGGCTTATTAGCTATTTCCACAGCCATAACCAAGCCAGCAATTATACGCACCATGATCAAACCACTAGCATCCTCTAGCTCCCATGCTCGTGCAATGTGCAGTATCCCAGCCGGGTCGGGCTTAGGCATGATATTCGGTGTATCCCGAGTTATAATTGGTGCAAATACATGAGTAGCCAGGTGAGACTTGATAAGATGGTTTACCGGGCCACTTTAATCATTCAAACCGGCGTCAGTAAGTCATTGTATAGACGACTGTTGTAGGTGAGGGGTATATGAGGGGCGGGGCATTAAGCAACATACTCAAAGTTGCGTGTACACAGCGCCCGTCTGACACCCTTAGAATTGAGATAGTCCATAAGCTCGACAAGTCCTGGCTGAGGAACTTGTTTTACCATTGCCTTGCGCTCAATGTCACGAACAATCGCGATGGCGTCTGTCCTGGCCGTGAAGGTGGGCAGGCCTCGGATATGGTGAATTATATCGACCCCTTTCTCTATTCCGAGGGCATCTCTATAGCATAGTACATCAGTATGACATTGAACTAAATTATAGATGTACCATTCGTCTTATCTGTCGCCTTACCGCATCTCTTGGAACATGTAATGCTGTGGCAGGCTGGATCCGGATCCCTCATCAGCTACCCGTTAGCTTATCCGTACACTGGTTCTCAAAGGCCATATTTCAATGCCATGTAAGCGGTTACTTGCCATAGTGTCCCATCGACATCGAATACGATTCCCTTCAGTGCGGGTACATCTCCTCCATCGGCGTCCAAGGGTGCGAACCTGCGTTGGGCCATTGCCAGTGGCCGTAATGCCGATGCAGATGCCGATGCTACTGCTGTGGACAGTGGGCGTGATGTGTAGCCAGAGAACAGTGCTCGAGTTGATCTATTGAGAATCATAGGAATCTATAGCTTGTAGGTATACGTGAAATGGAAGTGAAAGCAAACTCGAAGTTGTCCATCCTCTAGAGAAGCTTTGATATTAGCTAACCAACCGCTCAAAATGCCAAGAGGGTGGAATTCGTTCAACCAACGCTTGACCATCAAACCATCTAACCAGCGGCTGCCTATACACATCCATGGCTTTTTGATAGCCGGCAAGTTCTCCCATGTCATCTATAAGTGCCGATCAACAAGGCGTAAAGGGTAACCACTCTATCCTAACCGGCAGACAATCGCTTAAATAACTACCAGTCAGTTAACTAGCGCCGCGATGACGGCGGACGCGAGGGTTCTCATCCTCGATAAGCCCAATGCGGCGCAGATGAACCAAGACCTGATGCAGGCTTTCACCGAAGCCATCCAAAAGAATCCTGCTGCTGATCTACTATCGGTTATCGGGAGAGCGTATGTACGCGCTCACCGAGTGGTTCAATATCGAGAGCTCTCGGATGCAGGCCAGTTAAATCTACAGACCGCAAATGATCTCTATGACGCCGTTATAGCTAATCCTGATATCAACCTGCGTGATCGTTTCCCATCGGACTATGACCGCAAATACAGATGGGCGAAACCAAAGCCGGTTGTTGCCGAGCCACCGAAGCCTGTGAAGCCGCGCGACTGGTTCAAGGAGAGGTTGGATAACATCCACTCTGCCAGTATTGTTTACCCGCTCTCTGACCAAGCCTCAGCGCTTCTACAAACCCATTCCAAGTCCAGAGACTATTCTGATGAAGAAGCTCTTGCAACTTCATTGAAAAGTCTGGTACTGAACTCTGAAAGGCTGTTTGACAATATCATTAGAGGAGCTGTCGTCAAAGCCAACGACGATATTGCGATCAAGGTCTTTCCCGACAGCCGAGATCTTACTGAATATCATAACCTTCAATACCTTGCCAGCCATGCTCCAGATCTTCCAGTCCCAAGGGTTCATGGCTTAATCATTCTTGGGCATTATCGTGTTATGTTTATGTCCTATATCCGTGGCGTCACTATTGATAAAGTGTGGTCGGGTTTATCCCATGAAGGAAAGGTCTCCCTAAAGGAGCAGCTGGGGAACATATTCTCAAGACTCAGATGCCTCCGTCAGGATGATGGACAAGAACTGGGCGGTTTGGGTGGTGAAGGAGTAAAGGATTACCGTATCATGGAAGTCTTTGCGTACAAGGGAATCACTACAGCGAAAGCGTTTAATGACTTGCAATTCTCTGCGAAACATCGTGCCAGCCCTTGTTATGCCAAGTTACTTCATTCTTTTTTAGAGATACCAAACAAATCGTTACGAGGGGCAGTGTTTACTCATGGTGATTTGAAGAAGTCAAATATCATGGTAAAACAAACCTCAGAGGATCCTAATCAGTATACAATTACTGGGATAATAGATTGGGAAGACAGTGGATTCTACCCTGAATATTATGAAAGCACCACGATATCAAATGGACAGAGTATCATGAACGACGATGACTGGTACCTCTACATGCCGGATTGCCTTTCCCCTCTACAATTCCCCATATATTGGCTGGTGGATCGTCTGTGGGGTAATCTGCTCTGGAATTGGAGAACGGACATAGTTCGGTGAAGCGCTTCCCATACCTTCACTCCCTCCAGAATCAAAGCAACCCACAATCTTGAGTGTCAAAGGTCTCATTGCCATGCTTCACGTTTCGCCTTTGCAATGCCCTTGTTGCGCTGGTAGTCGGGATTTCCCGCACTGATAATGTCTGCCCGCTCCAACCCTTCCAAAACATCGAGGACGAAGTCCTGGCAACTATAGTCCAGCTCTTCGTTGCGTACAGGGGTTCCCCAAGCAATATTCTTGACAGCTTCAGTCTTGTCCGCGTCGATCTCACACAAAGGACAAAGTTCAACAACAGAACCCGAGTTACGCGCATCGGATGGGGTTGGGGTCCTCACGTCACGAAAATATCTTTGACGAGCACCGAGAAGATGAATGATGGTTTTTGCCGGCTTCTCCTCAGCATCAATGAATAGGCTCCAGTGTTTAATACCTGGGTTATCGTAGATTACAATCATGAGTGGAACAGTGGGAGCCATCTTGGTTTTGGGCCGTCTAAGCAAGAGACACAACTTCGTTTCTTGAGGTTATTAAACTCCGAGCTTTCTGTCTAACATATTTAATTCCGTTGTGAGCTTGGGAGATTTCTTGAGTGTAAATGCAGGCGCATCCTTGTTCTCACACATTGTTAGTAGTTATTAAATACGAGGGAACTCGAACCAGAATAAGGGCGAGAAGAAAGCATGGATGTTCATTATCTAGGCTGCTGCCTAGCCTCGGTCTCATATTGGTGATCCCTGTACCGTTGAACATCGAGGAATAACAGATGGAGTTCAAATATTGGGTTTATCTCTTGAGTCTATATCACATGTCTAGGTGCCATCAAGGCAAGGAGTTGTATTCAAAGCCTAGAATGTATAGGATCTAATAAAGAGCTACTGATGAAGAAAGGCGTGACGTCGTGGAATCTAGACAGCTACTTAACCACTATAGCTTGAAGCAGAAGAATTCCAAGGATATATGTATCAAGACCCCCGTTTCCCAAAGCCCAAGTAGAAACTAAAAGAAAAGAAGCTGGCTATAAATAAAATAGGATAAACCGAATGATCAATAAAAAAGGGAAGAAACCATATACATGCATCCGATCGTACGTATCAACTGGTACAAAACGAAACTGGAGGACGTGGCCGAGGAACGAACAACAATTAAACGCGCTAGTTTAGAAAGAAAAGAGTAAAAAAAAAAAGAATCATAGCTGCATGACAGGGAAAAAAGAACAAAATCAGGAAATGAAATCATGAATTGTTCTTCTCATTATTTTGAATTTTGGAGGGAAGTTGTTTTTTCTGTGTTTCTTTTTTGCGGTGGGGAGTAGTAAAGAACATGATTTTTTTTGGTATAGCGGAAGCTTTGCGTGGCGGGCGGGAAGGGTAATTGACGTGCTTGCTTGCTTGCTTGCTTGCTGTGCTGAACGCTATTTATCAAAAGGCAAAAGTGAAGTGTGTCGGGAGGAAGAAGGTTGGTACAATGTTCAAATAACGGAGTCAATATCAACGCCCATGAAGAAGAAAAAGGGAGATAGGGGGGGAGGGGAATTAAGGCTTGATCAAATATTCAAGCGTAGGTAAGGTAAGGTAGGGGGTAACATCAAGAAATAAAAGAAGATAAAGCAATAGGATGGAAAAAATTGCAGAACTTGAAATCAGTAGTCGTCATAATCGTACTGGGATCGCTGAGAGCCCAGGGTGCCATTATTTTTGCCGGAGCTTGTCAGTGGTCGGGGACCGGTTGGTTTTCGTTGTGGGACGCCTCTTCCTGGAGAAGATCTGGACGGGGAGCTATTGTTCTACGGAACGTTAGTATACGAATGCATTGGAGTTTAGGCGGTTAGGGTTAGGGTTGGAACTCACAACATGGTCAACCATGCGAGCTGTGCCTTCTCGCATCGCCATGCGCTCTGCATAGCTCGGGTTCGGGTCATCGCTTAACTTGGATGAACGCTGTGGTATCAAGGGACCATCGTCTCTGATCTTAGGTGGTCGGGCAGGACCGGATTGGCTCATTATTGATGATCCGACTGAATATGCGCCGGCGGACATGGGGCGGTGGTTATCCGCCGCGCTGGATGGGCGGTCGCGGTTAAGTGCCCCGAGAGTCGGGTTTGATGCCCATGCGTCGGAATTAGGGGAAGTGGGGACGCCGTAGTGCTGGGCCTGGGATTCCAGCTGTGTCTGGTACCGAGATGTAGGGCCCTGGCGGGGTTGCGGGTGTTGAAGGTTCAAGCTGTCCCGATGAGCTCTGTATTTGGGAATTTCAGAGACCTGGGAGGGCACGAGAGGAGAAGGAGGACGGTTCTCTGTGCCCGCGGCATCCTTGTTGACGCTCGTGGTGGAGCGGAGCCGGTCGTCACCGCGGTGGTCGTAGTATTCGGCGGTGGTGTAGTTTGCGTTTTCCAGATCGGAGTTTGATCTCGATGCGTCGGAAGATAAGCGTTCTTTGCGATTTGGCTGGATGCTGTTGCGGATGTTTTCTCCCATGGAAGATGCGGTTGTTCTGGACCAGCGGGATATCTTGGGGAAGAAGGACGAGCTGCTTGATTTTGTCTTGCGGGATTTCTCATTGGACATCTTGGGCGTGGTGTCTGCACTTGGCGGCGAGGCAACGGGGACTCGCTCGGGGGTTGCAAGGGGCACTGAAGCGCCTCGCTTATGCCGGCCAACAAAGCGGGAGCCAGGAGGAGTTGGGTTCTCGAGAATCTCCTGCTCGTCGCGGGTTAGAGGCTCCTCTTCGTTTTCTTCCATGACGGGACTGATATTGCGCTGGGAAGACTGAACGCGGACGTCTGCACGGAGTGGTGAGGAGTTATATGGCGATTGTTCGGCTGTGGTAGCACCACTGCGATCGTGATCGTCATATCCATCTGCATTGCCCTGTCCGTGGCCGTTGATATTCTCAGCAGAAGTACCCATGACAGGAGCTCGTCCCTCCTGGGCCGCGCGCAGAGCCTCAACTTCTGTCAACAAATGAAGAAGCATTTCCTCGATATTAGTCAGATCGCCGGAGCTCTTCAAACTGAGTGTTTTCAAAGCCCGCTTGAACACATTCTTCTTCTTCGAACGCATCTCCTCCTCAAATTCGCTGGACATCTTGCTGTGGGTGCGAGGGGTGATCATGGGTCGAGGACCGCCGATGGCCTTCTGGGTACGGTCATGGCCCTTGGAGTTTGCATCAAGAAGCATCTCGTCCTGCTGGGCGATGTATTTCTTCATATCCTCGAAGGAATTGCGCATTTCCGCAGCGCTGCGGACAAGAGTGATCAGGATCTCGGTGTCTCTTGCATTTCGCTGGGCATCACGAACCGTCAACTGGATAACATGTTAGTACAGGCTGATGTTTACTTATTACGTTTGATGACAAGTAATTAAAAAGGTAAGATCTTACATGGTCCATGAGGGCGACGATATCCTTGGACTGAATCCTGTCGATACCTCGACCGGTCGAGCTATCGTACAGCGGCGAAGGCATTCCATGAGAATAGCCGCTCAAGTGCCGCTTATGTTTATCGTTAAACGGATCATCGACCTCCATCGGACTCCCAAGGCCACCGACGATATCATTCGACAGGTCGAATCCTTTACCCTTTGGCTCTGGCGTAGCACTGCTGTTCGACCTATGATTTGCACCAGATATGTACCCTTCATCCCGTGGATTGGGAGAAGCCATATCGAAGTGGTCGTTTCCATAGGGATTAGGACCAAGACCTTTGTCCAAATCAAAACGGTCACGACCGGGCTCTTCCGAGATCACACCCAGACCACCCGCAGCACCGTAACCGGCGCCAGGTAGATCGGCATCGTTGAGCTCGCGTTCGGGGGAGAGGAGCTGTCTGCCCGATTGGGGCGGGCTGGGCTCGTAGGGCCAATGGTCGCGACCTTCGTGCGGGACGCCGCCAATAGGGCCCTGAATAATGGAAGGGTTGGTGTTGATGTCTGATTCGGTGTCGACCATGTGGCCTATTTCAGGGATCGGGCTACCGGAGTTGGGCAGTGCATTGGCACCAAGGATAGGCCGGTCTTCTTCCTCGTCTTCCTCGTCCTCTTCAGACTGCGCAGTGCTGTGTGGTGGAGACGTCACGCCCATGCGTTCGTGGAATGGACGTTCGTCAACACTTGGTGGTCCCGCGGGTTCATCATCAACCGCTCGGTCGTCCTCGTGTTGGTGGTCAACGTCAGCATCTTCCTCCTCATCTTCATAGGGCTCCTCTTCTTCCTCTACATGGTCATGCTCGTGCTGGTCCTCTTCTGCCTCATGTTCATCTTCTTCATTGAGATCCAGGTGTCTGCTTGGGCCCTCGCCCTCGCCTTCCCCTTCATCGCCTTCCATGCCAGGGGTATAGCTCCTTGACGAGCGATTGACAAGTGGATGCGGCGAACGAGTCGAAACCTGTGAAGGATCCAAGAGAGACGCAACTGCCGACTCAACTCCAACGGGAGTATGCACGTACTGCACATTCGTAGCACGGCAACCAACAATCTGCTGTCCCTGGTCAAGAGGATCCGTAAAAGTGTCGTCGGTATAATTAGTCATGTGTTTGGAATCGATGTCAATGTCACGGTCATGGTCAAGGTCGTGGTCATGGTCATGGTCATGGTCATGCTCGTCATGGTCCCAGTAACTAGGTGAGTTCCTCTGTGATTCACCGATATCCAGCTTGGAGCCCAGCTCTTCGTCCGGAATGGTGGGAGGATGGCGGTGGCTGTAGTCTGCCGTCCGGGTTGATCTGGCCAGATCGGTGCTTGCGGCCGAGGAGAGAGACTCAATTGAGAGTCTTTGCGGTTGTTTGGAAGCTTCGTCGCCTTCCTGGCCGGGAGTCAAGCTGCGATTGTGGTGTTCGTCAGCCTGATAGCTAGCCACGCTCTGGATGGGGCTGAGAGCGCGGTTATTAGAGAAGTCGAGGTCGAGGTCATGATGATGTTGTGGCTCGAGGGCCTTTGGAGTTGGAGACTCGTTGTATTCACGGGTGATCTCCTCTGAGAGCCCACTGCCCAGGTCCCTGGCATGCTGGTTTCTGCTGTCATCAGGGGTCATGCGGCCAATGGGAGAGGCGAGTGCTCGAGGAGAGCCCCTGGACACTTCACCTTCGAGGGCGGTAGCAGTCTGGGCCGACTGCTGCGAAAGGATGGACTGTCTGGTCATATCGGAGTCGATACCGCTGCGGAAAGGCATGGGAGCAACATCGTGCTTTTGGAAGATGAGTTCAGTATCATTGTATCCGGGAGCTGTTCCGGCTCCGGCTCCACGACTACCGCTAGCAAGAGAGCTCTTGCTACGTTTGTGAACCCTGTCCCGGCGGCCCAGGCTTGAGTTTGAATCATGGTGCTTCAGGGCTGCGGTGGTCAAGGCGGTTCCAACAATCTTAGCCGCCTCAGCATCGCGTAGGCCCTTGCTCTTCTTCCGGCTGACCCCTGGCGCTTCTACCGAGAGATGATCCTGACGTGAGGAGCTCCGTTCACGACCGGGACTGGCTCGCTTCTCATGTCTTCGTTCCTTGGACCTCGAGGAGGAGTGGGATTCAGGAGACCGGACGGGCGAGTTTGTATTATTACGCTCAGCATCCAGGCCGAGGCTTCTAGAGACATCTGGAGCACTGAACCGCTTTGCCAGCTTTGAGGAGGCAGCAACATCCTCCTTGGAGGACTTGTGGGCGGCGGTGCCGGCACCAGCAGCACCACGACCAGCCTTGATTCGGGCCAAAGGGTCATCCTTCTGGTCCTTCTTGAGCTCCTTGAGTTCAGGCAGAATGAGTCGACGAATGGCATCCTCGACAGTCTCGAGCAGTTTAGGGTTATTGAGGGATGATCGAGAGGTACCTGATCTGAAGGAGTACTGATCACCGTTCCCGGTCTTACCGTTGTTTCCAGATGCAAGGGAAGTGCTGAGATAGCTCGACTCGGGACTAACCATCTCTCGTTCTCTATTCTTTCCAGACCGTTTGGAGCTGTAGTCCAGGCCACCCGAGGAGCTTCCTTCTCCATAACGGTGTTTTGAACGAGTGCGGTCCCGAGAGCCAGAGCCAGCACCAGCACCAGCACCACCACTGATCTTCTCAGCGGCCTTTTGAGCAATCCTCTCACGGCTGAGACTTCGACTGCGTCTTCTGGAAGGTGTCTTGAGCAAGTCACGCGAGTCGGAGGCTGGTTCGGTCTCATCTCCACTGAGACTGTGGCTTCGATGGCGATTTGTATGAGTTTCCGAGAGTACCAGGGGCCGGTCGAGCATGCTGTCCGCGGGCATGGATGAAATGTCCGAGGTGGGCTGGATGTACCTTGACGAGACCTCGCTGTCTCTGTTGACGATCTCGATCTCTACCGGATGGCCCCGCGAGGCACCTATATCATCTGCTCCATCGGTCAGGGAGCTCAGACTGCCATCATCATCAGCTCCGGCTCCGGCAGCACCAGCTCTGCCGCCGGCATCCTTCGAGGACCTGGTGGGCGTGCTGAGCGAGATGCGTCTGGTATACGACGGTCTTCTCCCTCCGCTGTTTTCACTAATGTGTATGCGGTCTCTATCTCTATCTCTATCCCTGTCCCTGTCTCTGGTCTTCCTACTGGACGAAGGGGTGACTCTGACCCTGACGCTTGGCCGAGAGCTGATGCCACCGCTGCCGGACCCTTTCTTGCCGCCCTCGAAGTACTCTATGAGCAAGGAGGTCTGGGAGTGATGGGAGGAGCGGGACATCTTCCCTCCTCCTCCGCCTCCTCCGCCCTCTTCGCGGTCCCTGTCCCTGTCCCGCGGCCGCGAAGAACGACGGCGGGTGGAGATGGTGATGGGGCTGCCATCTTCGGGGATGGAGTAGGACGTCTTGTCAGTCCGGCGGGAGAGATCAGTGGCAAGGTCGGTGGCAGTGCCCGTGGTGCTGGCGACTGTGGTATCGAGGACGGACTCTGTTGGGGCCGGGAGGATGGGTCTGCGGGTGTCGACGCCCATGGTTCTTCTCTGTCCCTTTCTTTTTCTGGTCTCCTCTTTTCTTCAGCAGACCACTATCATAGTCAGGTCGATGGCAGGCAACGGGGTATAGCTCTTGTATATATCTCGCAAGGCTCAGGGATTTTTATTCTTTTTTTATTTTATTTTGTTGTTGGTGTTGGTGGATGGTTTTGTTTGTCGGTGTACGGAGTAAAAAAACACAAGACGACCACGACGAAAAAGGAGCTGTTTCTTCTGACTAGTAAAAGCGAAGAAAGAAAAGAAAAAAAAAAAAAAAAAGGTACTTCTTTATCCCTGGGAGATCTCTAATTCTCTTGCTGGCCCTTCGTCTTTTCTGGTGAGGCGAGAGTGACTTGGAGGCTGCGGGTGACGGGGTGGTTGGTGGTTAGTTAGTTGGCGATGCTTTGTTGTCAGCAGCGGCGGGAGAGGAAAAAGGCGAGAGAAGACGAAGGAAGCCCTGCTGGTCCCTGTAGACTGACGAGCAAGAAATTGAAGAGAAGAACCAGAAGGAAAGGCAAGGATACAATTACAAGAAGAGCGAGGGACCTTGAAGAGTGAAAAGGAAGAAGAAGAAGAAGATGTCTGTTCTGTCTGTCTGGTCTGTCCATCCCTCCTCCACCCCCAGCCATCAACGTCTCTTTGACTAGCGCCAGTGGACCAGCCACTCTTATTATTTACCTCCGGCCATTTTTCTTCCTTACCAGCCTCAAGATCATGACATTCTGCCCTTAACTACCTTAACTAAGCTACGGCTGGGGTCCGGCGACATGGCATGACAGCGAGAGTGACGGCGAGAGTCGTGATGATAGAGAGACAGAGACAGAGACCCCCCCGAGAGCGCCGTTGGACTGGCCTTCACCCGACAGATAACCGCCATCTCCAGTCTCTTCTCTTCCACTTCTTCTTCAAGTCTCTGCTTCTACTTCTCTTCTTCTCTTCGTCTTCTCCATCCTTCCGTCCCCCGGTCAACCAGCGTCCTGGCCCTCGTCGCCCATCCCTGCCCTTCTCCATCTGCCCCCAGGCCGCGGCACCCCCTGATTGGCCTCTGCTCCCTCTTGCTCGTCTGTGGTCTGTTGGTGGCCTTGTCTGTGGCCTGCCTCTGCGCTCCTCTTTGGCCAGTCTCTGCTCGTTCGCTCGCTCGCTGTCGTGCCAACGCATCAACCTCCCCCTTCTTCTTCTTGCAGGGTCGCACTAAGGCAAACTCTCTGGCCGTCGCTTGATGATCCCCGTAGCCGACTCCATCGTGTGTTAGTCGCCGTAGAGACGAGCAGTAGAAGTAGAAGTAGTAGAAGTAGTAGAAGTAGCTGTCTATAGCTGTTAGCTGTCAGTAGCTGTCGGTAGCAACCATCCCGGCGTCTCTCTTCACTGCTTCTCCTACTTCACATGAAACCAGCAGACAAACAAACTGAGAGGCGCACCATCACCATCACCATCACCAGCCACACTCCTTTCTCTCTCTCTCGCTGTCTCTCTCTCTCGCAGTCCTCCTCTTTCTCTTCTCTTCCTCTTCTCTTCCTCTCCCTCTCCCTCTCCTACTTCCTTACTCTTCAGCGTCTTCCTTCCGACGCGTGTCTTCTCGTCCTGCCGGGCTGTGCAAGTCTTAAACGACCTCTCGGCGGTTAAATAGGGGGCCTCTCCTTTGGCCCGTGACGCCCTCGATACGCTGTAATACAGTCCTCCTTTGCAGTGGCTTGGCGTCTTGTTACAGCTTCAATACGAAATTTACCCCGCCTGAGACAAGCGCCAAGCCTGAAGACGCAGCAAAAAAGAGAAGAAAAGAGAAAAACGAACGTCGAGCTTTTTGACGGACATTCAAGACTTCAAAGACTTCAACGATCTCGACTTCAGCTTCATCTCCAACTTCACCTTCTTCCTCACTCTTATTACTCTTCCTCCATATTACTTCTCTTCTCTCTCCTCTTCCTCCTCCCCGTCGCCTCGACCTCTCCCGCCGACCACTCTCGACTGCACGGAGACGCTCACTCGCTCGCTAGTCTCCTGCGCTCCCCGGCTGACGACGCATCTCTCGGCCGCCCCCAGACTCCACGATAGTCCAGACAGGAAGACAGCCAGACACAAAAGACATTGAGAAAGAAGACACAGACGGACGACAGCGATAGACACGGACAGACAGACAGAGATACACAGTCGCAGACACAGACACCAACACGGACACCAGATTGAAGTCTCGCTGGCCGACTTCGCAGGGGATGACGACGCCCAGCTGCTAAGACATCATCATCATCACCAGCCACACCACCGTCCAGACCTCAACCTCAAACCTCCAGCAAAGACAGGACACCCTCACACGACACACCAACACTCACGACAGACACCTGCCAAAATGCATCTAACGCCGTTACTCTCGTTCCTCTTCGCGCTGCTCTCCTTCTCCCGTCTCGCGGCGGGCCTCAAGCTCATCGAGTCCAAGTCCCTCACGCCCTGCACCAACACCGCTACCCAGAACAACGCCGACTTCACCGCATCCGAGTTCAACATCGCCTTCACCCCGGAGAACCGCACCCTGCGTGTCAACTTCCATGGCGTCTCCTCCATCAAGGGCTTCGTCAACGCCCGCATCGAGCTCTTCGCCTATGGCTACCCGGCCCTCGACCAGCGCTTTGATCCGTGCAAGTCCGGACTCGACCTCCAGGGCCTCTGTCCCATGACGGCCGGGCCCATCGACCTCATGACCGACTTTGTCGACGTCTCAGACGAGGTCATCAACAAAGTCCCTGGTTAGTCTTTTCTCAGCCTCTTCTTTTTTGTCCATCTGCTTCGTTCTAACAGACTGGCTACTAGGAATTGCGTATAATGTGCCCGATATCGACGCCAAGTTCCGGGCGTACATCTATGCTGCCGATTCTGGATCAACCATCGCCTGCTTCGAGGGACAGCTCTCCAACGCCAAAACAGTCTACCACAGAACTGTAGGATGGATCGTCGCCGTCATTGCTGGCATCGGCCTCATTGCCTCTGCCATCACCTCGGGTCTCGGCCACTCCAACACGGCCGCCCACGTAGCTGCCAATGCCCTCTCGCTCTTCAGCTTCCTCCAGGCTCAGGCCATGATCGGTCTCACCTCCGTCACCTTACCACCCGTCGTCCAGGCTTGGACCCAGAACTTCCAGTGGAGCATGGGCATCATCCACGTCACCTTCATCCAGAACATCTGCACCTGGTACCAGCGCGCAACGGGCGGAACCCCAACTAACGTCCTCAACTCTCCCTCCACCACCTCTATCCAGATCAAGAAACGCTCAATGGAGTACATGCGGAATGTTGTCTTTACTTATCCCAATGGCCTGACCAAGCGTGTCAACAACGAACCCACCGTCGGAGAAACTATCAACAACATCGTCCTGCGTGGCATCGAGAGAGTAGCCTACCGAGCCAAGATGGAGACCACAAACGTCTTCATGACCGGCCTGCTCTTCTTTGTCATCTTCGTCACCTTTGTCGTGCTCCTCGTTACCGCCTTCAAGGGCTTTTGTGAAATCGCCGCCAAGAAGGGCTGGATGAAGAGTGACAAGTTCCAGGACTTTAGGAACGGATGGAAGATTGTCATGCGCGGAATCCTCTTCAGACTGGTGCGTTCTTCTCTCGCTTTTCTTTGACATCTTTCCCCCAGATTTTGTTGCTTGAATTGCATCTAACATGTATACAGACCTTGATTGGCTTCCCTCAAATGGCAATTCTCTGTCTCTGGGAGTTCACCCAGGTCGACTCACCAGCCATTGTCGTCCTGGCTGTCGTCATGTTGCTCTCCATCATCGGATCGCTCGGCTGGGCCGCCTTCAAAGTCATCAACCTCGCAAAGAAGTCCGTCCAGATGCACAAGAACCCAGCCTACATCCTCTACTCTGATCCATCCGCCCTCAACAAGTGGGGGTTCCTCTACGTCCAGTACCGCGCTACTGCTTACTACTGCGTCGTCCCGCTGCTCGCCTACATCCTCATCAAGTCCATGTTCATCGGTCTTGCCCAGAAGGCCCCCTACGTCCAGGCCATCTCCCTCCTCATCATCGAACTAGGCGTCCTTGTTGGTGTCTCCATCTTGCGGCCATGGATGGACAAGAAGACCAACATCTTCAACATCTCCATTGCCGCCGTCAACTTCTTCAACGTCATCCTCCTTCTCTTCTTCAGTGAAATCTTCAAGCTCCCAGTAAGTCAATTCTACCCTATAACCAAATCAATATAGTCACTAACGTCCCCAGGGCCTTGTCGTCGGAGTAATGGGCGTAGCCTTCTTCGTCATCAACGCAGTCTTCGCCCTCATCCTTCTCATTCTCGTCCTCATTGCGTCCGGATACGCCATTCTCTCCAAGAACCCCGATACCCGCTACCAACCCATGCGCGACGACCGCGGCTCTTTCATCAAATCCCACACCCAACTCACCACCGAACTCGACGCCCTCGGCGCCACCGCCCGCGGAGAAGGCAAGTTCAACGAGTTCGAGGACGACTCAACCTCCCTCTCAGGCCAATCCAACACCCGCACTCCCATCGACACCCACCACCCTGCAAACGACTCACACCGTCCAGGCCAGGGATACCCGAACCGCCCGGTTCACTCCCCCGTGGACCCATCAGTCCCTCTATTCCCATCAAGTGCATCAACGCACTCCGGACACTCACAAAGAACAAACATGCCCCCCGGATACCAACAGCCTGCCTTCCAGGATTCGGCATCCACACATTCCTCACCGTACCGCCACCATCCTTCTCCCGCTCCAGGCGGGTATAATGCCTCTCCATACCCTCGCACAGGCTCAGCGAACCCCCACGCAGCCAGATCACAAAACAATGCTAGCCCATGGCAAAGGGGCGCCGGTTACGACTAAACGTTGCTTTTCATAGTTCTTTTCCTTTCCTTTTTTTTTTACTCCTTGTTTCTGCTACTTGCTCTTTTCCACCATCCCACAGCTTACCAAGGCCTGGATTCTGTTTCATTCCCTCCCACTGCGTTCCATTTCATTCACCCCCTTTACCATTCAGTGTACAAATATTTCATTTCTCCCCTTTTACTGCCCCCCTGCACACAACAACGGCCGGCAAATTACTCATGGAAACTATGGACTGGATTCATGGAGTTATCTTGTTTTTTTCTTTTTTTTCTGTACTCTTTTCTTCTCTTCTGGTCTGATACTACATAACCAAACCACAACCCCTTAGTTAGTCATCCTTCCCTTGCCTCTGCCTTCTATTGAACGGCCTTGCTATTTTCCTTGCGTTTTTCATTCCTCAAGTACTACGGGATATTACCTTGCCTGGTTCTGCTTTTTTTCCCCACCTCTTGTCTGTCTTCCTATCTGTTTCATATGGGTCTCACTCACACTCACACTCTGCTTTGCTCATTTCCTTGCTGTTTTACTCATCGTCTGTTCTTTTAACATCGCATAGAGAATGATAAAAGACTACTTGATGTCTGTACACATATGTTACAGACACAGATGTTAAACTTTCTCACGGGTCTTTAGATGTAATCATCATGCATTTCTATTTCAAGTATATACATAGTTGCTTTTGACTGAAATCAAACTACTATACCACTTTAGTAATCAAAGTATCCATGCTTTGGAATCATTGTGTAATCTCTACCATTATTCAAACTACACTTGAAAAACACCAAAGCACAATTCCTACTAAAACAAAACGCTATAAACTACAAAATTACAAACAAGGAAAAACGCCAAGTCAATATCATTTCATTCACTTCGACTCGCCCATCCCCGGCGGGAACCCTCCTGGCTGCTGCTGCTGCTGCTGCCCCATCCCAGGAGGCGGAGGCGGACTAGCGCTAGAACCAGGTGCTTGACCTGGGGCCTGGCCCGGGAAAGGTGGTAAGGGAGGCACACCGCCAGGCGCCCCTGGAGGCGGAAACTGGAAATTCGGCGGGAACCCACCTGGTGGAGGAGGTGGGAAGGGCAAACTACCAGGAGGCATATTCGGTAGGGGCATAGGAAGTGGGATTGGTTTGTCGTTGGGTCCCGGGGTGCCGGTTGGTGGGAAGGGGGGAGGGAAAGGCATGCCGCGGCCTCCTGGGGCTGTTTGAGAGCAATTGGTTAGTTATTCTAGCCTGGCTGTAGCTATAGCGTGCGGGCGTGGGCGGAGGATGCTTACGTGGTATCATTCCGCCAGGTGGTGGAGGTGCGCCTGGAGCTCCTTGCATGCCTGGTACGCCGAATGGTGGAGGAGGTAATGAGCCTGGCTGGCCTGTGGGGGGGAGTGAGTTAAGTCAGTGTGTTCGTTTGCTGGTGTAAGAAGTTACTTAAGATGTAGGGATTCTTACCTGGGAATCCAAACGGGAGAGGAGGGTATCCCGGTTGTCCGGCTGCGTGTTGCAGCATTGGATTGGAACTTGCCTGGCCCTCTGCGGCGTATGACGAGGTGATAGAATCTATCACCGATTGGGCCTTTTCATGTCCGATTTCTAAACGCAGACAGTCAGTATCGATGGGTTTGCACAGGGTACGGCGCCATATAGAGTATATTTCTAACACGGGGTGACCTACCCTGGTAATATTGGACGACGTTTTTCAAGTGGTTTTTGCCTGAGTTGTGAGCTTTTCGCACGCTCATCGAGTCGTGTGTGAGGTATACATCACAGTAATCGCCTGAGAGTCAAGGGAACCACAAGTTAGCATAAATCCATGCCACATCTTCTCCTCCACCAGTCAACATATATATATATATATATATGGGTATAATGTCGTTGGTGAGAATGGTTTGCGCAAAGAAGTTGACCTACAAAAGAGTGCATAGGAGGTTAGCTTTGGTATTCAAAACAGAGGAATGGTCCAAGGGGAACTTATATTTCGGCATGATGATGGCTAGACAACACACTTCTCCTTGTTTATCTTCCCCGCGCTTAGCACTGCCTCTCAGTATGTGGAGGTAGCTCTCCCGTCAAGTTTCGACCTTCGTCGTTCAATTGGCTTTGGGCTCAAATTTGGCAAGTCGCTACTTGGTTTGCGTGTGCGTCCGCGTCCGTGTAATCAAGCAGTAGCTGAATCTGTATCAAGCTATGGAATCGTCAAGCTCATAATGTTTCTGGCCCTCTTCGCAACCAGGACTTCGTTATCATAAAATTGTTCGAAATATCCAGAACTTATCGCGCTCTCTGAACGCCCGTTCGGGACTAGCGCCTGAAAGCTTATTCATGTTTGCACTGTTTATTTTTAATCGCTTAGTCATGATTTTATGTCACGTGATGCTTCCGAAATACAAAGGTCAAAAGTCTCCTCCGAAATTAATACTCCAATCACCACCTCTAGATCATTTATCTATCCCCCGTTTATAAGCAGATCCCAAAAAATGAAATCACGTTGCTGATGCTGTTAGATCCCTTTGTACTTTCACTTGGATCTTATTATACCCAGGTTTTGTCTGTCCGTTAAAACAATCTCGAACGATTGTCACGTTTTCTTCTGTCGTCTCGAATAGTGAAACGTCAAATCGTCGGATAATGGTAGCCAGTCCGATGTAACACCATGCGTAGGCCATACTACTCGTTGAATTAGCAGAGATGTCATTATTAGGAGAAAATCAAACTTTCAGAGAAAGGCTCATACTTTGGACCCAGGCATCCTTGACTACCCTTCGAGAAAGGCACATAGCATTCATCCATCTCTGACCGTTTAGGCCCGTGCTGCATCCATCGCTCAGGAGAAAATGATAATGGCTCTGGGAAGACAGACGGGTCTCTCAGTGTAAGATATATAGACATGCTAATCGGTGTCTATTTCATTGGTTATATCGTCAGCTTCAGAATCAAGCGAGGAAAAGGACAAAAGATGGGGGGACTATACCCCTGCTGGTATCTTCCAGTTGCCGTACTCCAGAATCTTGTCTGGACTAATGCGTGGCAGCCGAGAAGTGACAAGTGCAGTTATGCGAAGTCCTTCTTTTATGACTGCTGTCTATACCCTCTTGCGTGAGAAATGAAATCCTGTGTCACCAGAGACTGGACGGAAGATGCTAACTCACCAAGTACGGAATATTCTCAAGCATAGCTAAAGAAGGGTCAGACCGCGCATCGGGAAGAGCGTACACAAGTTCTTCACGCAGTTTCTCATGTACTCTACGATTGTTCAGTATATGATACAATATGATAGCGAGGGCCTGCGAAGGAGCATCCGTTCCAGCTACCATAAGGAACAAAGCATCGTCTGTTAATCTCTTAAGAGTTCGTTCCGCGACTGGGTGCTTTTCATTATGCATAAGCTCGGAGAAAATACATGGTTCTGTGATTCCGTGTCGATTCGTCTCATAAACGTGCTTTAAACGCTGCTTTACTGCCTAAAGGTTCAACCGTTAGCAAAGTCCGGGCCAAATAAACATTTGATATTGCAGCAGGTCGTACGCTTTCCATAAATTCTATATGCCGGGTTGTTGGTACCACAAGTGAAGTTATCCGAACAGGGAGAGTGCGGAAAACGCGAATTAGAATGGGGAAGTGTCTGGTGAGAAGGAGCTTTCCAAACGCTCCAGTAACTCCATCTTTCCACTTGTCGTCCAGAACCTTCTCTTGAAGCACGTTAAAACAGTTCGACTTTCCAAATGCGTACTGGGAAACAATATCCACTGCAAGAGATATGAAACATCGATGTAGTTCTAAAGGCTCGTCATTCATCAATGCTTCCCTCATATGCCTGCAAAGCAAGTTTACTTTCTCTTGAATGACGGGCTCGAGGATTCGAATAGCCGGTTTGGACAGATACGGACTGAGCATCCCCCTTCTCAATCGATGGTGGTTGTACCCAGCCGTTGAGAAGAGTGAGTTTGGAGCTCCCGCAGACAGGAACCAAATGTATTTATCCCGTTTCATAGTCGGTCCGGTGTAAATAGTGTTGTAGTAAATGGGATCTTTAACGTGAAGCTCATAAGGGTTGATTCGGACAATGGGCCCGTACTTTTCGTGCATTCTATCAATCTCCCACATGAACTGGCCGCCACGGATCACATCGAAGTACATTTCATACCATCGAGTCATGGCGGCCAGCTTGGGTCCTGGGAAATGGGATAGGGGAGAAAAATAAAGGCGGTACGTAACCAGGCATATTCCGTAAATAGCTGAAAAAAGGAGGAGAACAAGGAAATAGTTAAGTGTTGTCATATGAACCAGCTCGGGGTATCTGGAATCCATCATCTTGGGTGTTTCGTTGTCTGATAGATTAATTGGAAGGTAAGAACAATTGGGGATTGACGTTAAGCAGGTTCAAGTAGTTACTGCAGGGTACTTATTCAAGATGTACTGATTGAATCGAAATTTTCAGTTAAAGTAGTCCGTAGCCATGCGGACTACCTAGCAGCCGTGATGCCCAATCGTTGTCTATTTCTGTACAGCACGATAGAGGATAATGGGCTTTTGATTCGCCGAGATATTGACTGGGTAAGGCGATATGATGGTGGCAAGGAGTTCAACTACTATACTAAGATAACCGTAATTCTTTACGAAAATCAATTATGCATGAGTCGTGTACTGAACCCCATCTACGTGAGGATGACCGTGAAGATCAAGATACGGCGTAGTGATCAATGGTCCTCGGTTCCAAGGATAAAAAGCTCCTCCATCCACTGCATGTACTACAGAGCTCGGTATTTGCTCCAGTAGCCATGAGACAAGCCACCTGGCACCTGGCACCCCCGCTCCTCAACTGTTTATTATTGACAAATCAGATAGAATGGAAATTTTCTTTAAGAGTTGGTATAATCGATGTTAATATTAATAACAGTCATGATTTAGCAAGAGGCTCCCTCAAAGCTGAGCCATCAAAGCGTCAAACTTCTTGTCAAACTCGTCCATTGCATCCTTAAACTGACCGAACCCTTCAGCTGAGCATTTCTTTTGGAGACTGGACTCGAATCCTGTTTTCTCCTCGTTAACCCGGCCGGCCACACGTTTAGCAACTAGAGTACCACCAGGAACTGCCTTGATGAGGGGAACCTATGAACCGTTAGTTATAATCTATAGCAATAGCGTAGTTCACAGAGAGCTTACCTTAGTAGAAGTAGCATCCATAGCAGACGTCAGGCCAATAACCAGTCGTTCAATATGAGGTCTTCCTTCAAGCTCCTCTTGCTTGGAAAAAGGAGCCATGCCATCAAATCTAGCCCGTCCCTTTTTGGCCATGTCACAGACATCATAAATATCGTTGGTAATGGACATGAGCTCGGTAATACCTCCTGGCGACTGGGCAATCCTCTGCGAAAGACCTTCAATAGAAGTGCTGATAGGGTCGAGGTCACCGAGGGCCTCAGGGACAGAAGAGAAAGTAGAAGGAAGGGCAGTGACTTGGGCTGCAAGGGCGGCAGCCGCCAATGTGAAATATTTCGCGAACAACATGGTTTTGAGAGTGGGCTATTGCCGTAGCACTTTGTTGAAACGAATTTCCGATGACTGAGAAATATAAGGGCCAAATGTAAAAATCATGCTGATTACAGAGGGTATATGGGTGCATTTATAGACATGGCTGACGCCAGAAGCGCCAAACAAGGGGCTATTACTGTGGCCCAAACAATCAGGAGAAGGCTTGATCCGTGCCACTTCACTGGCCAGTTGGTAGTCGGGTATTCATTTTGGGCTGGCTGGATGGAAATTTCGTAGATCCTCATAACATTTGGCTTCTGCAGGAGTTGTGTGAAAACATCCACAGAGGCCACATCATTAAGCTTCAACTCAGAATATGCGCACCAGTGCTGCCTCAAAGATCTGCAGGACGTGACTGCTGTAGATGGCCTTCCTCACAGATGGCGCCTTAGTAGACGGGGATCCTCTCAAGCCTGGCTTGCAGATTAGTTGGTTGTTAAACCGACTATTTGCACGACAAGGAGCTTTCCTTCTTGCTGTGAAGGTCAAGGTGCGGTAAGATTTAACTAGCTGGCTCGCTGTAGACGAATCCCTGGCACGGGGTTGGCGGGACGGGACGCATCCTAAAGCCGCGCGCTAACCGGATGCGGCTAAGTCAACACATCACTTAAAAATCTGCACTCGAACTTCATCTTCTCAATTTTGGGTCTTCCAGTGGTTGGCTGGGCTTCTTCCTTTGCTTCTCCAGAAGGAGATTACATGGTCCATGTCGGGTTTGTGCATAGAATACAAAATCAAAGGACAAGAATAACTAGTTTCGCGGCCTCGTTACTAAGTCCATCTCACACCTTCCCTGGACTGTCTGTCCCAATAGCGGGTGTGCACCCAAGCTAACGGAGAACGATAACCAGACTTACGGATATGGGAGAGGATGAACAATTTACTAAGCAAGCAGAAGATACCTAGGAGAGCAGTAAAAATTGGCCAGGAAATTTTAATACCCTCTGGTATACTCCGTACAGAGTACGGAGTACGAAGCATGAAATCTTTCCGTCAGTTTGATCTCCTCCTACACCACGACTAGAATCGATACCCCGTGGTAGTTTTGCAGAATATTGCGGAGTACTCCGTACTATGTGAAATATCTCAGCCTACAGTTAAAGATGATCATATATGGGACATCAAGGAGTTCTGGTCAAGTTTCACAGGTATTATAACGGCGCAAGATCTTCCAAATGAGGATATTCTGGACTATTGAGATGACAAAAAATGGAATAATGAGAGAGAAGGAGACTGAGCCGGTTACTACCCTTCTAGGTATGAGGATGCACCGGTGGTATTATGAGGAAGCTTATGGGACTTACATGGCAAACTATAGTTGCTTCGAGAACATAGTCCATATTCTTACCTGTTTTTTGACTTCACATCAAACGTAAAGATAGAAGTAGTAAAGCACAGTCTCCAAGAAACGCAACCGCCGAGCTTACTTCCGACCTGGTAGCATTGTAAAACTATAATGACTAATGATAACCGTATTAAGCAATGAAGAAACAGAATGTAGACGGGTTATTTACCCCAGATCTTATAAAGACCGCATAGCTATATCCTTTACTAACCCAATGAGTGGGGTTGTGGGGGCGGCGGTTCTCGCGCCGTGTGGCATAAAAGTTTCTCTAAAGTACCTAAAACTCACTGTAATCGCCATTGATTCCGCCTGGTCATAAGACTGACCCAAGCTGTATCTGTTTCAGTTATAAAAATTGGAAGCGCAGAACATCATACGGAGTACCTAGACGACTATAGATTATTCTTACTCTTGGTTTCTAGTTTTGTTGGACTTCACACCTAGGCATTGATGGATAAATAACTACAGCAAGGAATTGGAACCTTGGAAGCAACTAGTTATGTCAAAGGCATACGTTTTACACCAAACCCATAATCCGGAGGTACGCAACAAAGAGCAGCATCGACACTATACTAAACTACAAGGTATTCGACGGATTATAGAGACCACAGGCGGAAGACCTGGGATCTGGATAGCAATGAGTGTAAATCAGACATAATACTCAGCAGTCTCTGCATATATTCGGCTTATTCACCTACCGGGAAATAGCTAGAAGCGACTGGACGGATAAAGTGCACGACCACTACATGGCGCTGGAAGTTCTGCACACAGAGTCCATTAAGGTTACATCGTCGGCATTGGATATGGGCCCGATGGAAGATGCATGTCGGGCCGGCCGCGATGGAAATAGGCATGAACCAAAGAGCTCATCATATTGCATGTCGTTATGTACAAGACTATATAGAATGGTACCCTATGTCTCTCTATTACATCTCTCCGTGGGGTATCGTAACCCCCACGTACGGACTTAACTGGCACGTTTTGAGTTGGGAGGATTTTTTTCCGTAGGCCTCCTTTAAATACCGATTTCGACTAGCACTAATTACTGAGGTTCAGTCCTTTCGTGTACCGAGATCCAACACGTTGTAGAAGACTTCTGAGAACCCCAAATTTCAAGAAACGCGAGGATCCTATAGTGGCTCCAGCCCTATCAATTGTTGACCGAGAGTGAACATGATAGCCTCCACCATGCAACTGTGTATTATTCATCGTAGTTAAAATAAAGTTGGCTTGGCTGGTCATATTTCAGAGCTCAGCTCCCTCTTTTCGCACGAGGTTGAAGAGGATATCAGACCAGTACTAAACCTAGCTGAGACGGTATGAATCGGAACGTTCAGCACTTCTTTCATGCGCAAGAAAGCGGTCCGCTACCTTAATAAGGCTTGATAGGCTCCTTTCGGGTAGCTTGATTAGCACGGGACACCTTTGGGGGAGGGGGCTGCTTGACGAGGGAATCGAAGGATGGAGGCCAAAGTTAGTTTTCATGGGTATTATGTCTTGAATCACATTCCTAACTCGTTGGATCTTGCGTCACGATAATTGAAGCAAGCGAATACGTATTATTCAATCGTGAGTCTCCAAATCTCGTCTCATCATGTTGCAATAATGACACGAGAACTCCGTACGCCTATAAAGTCGTTTCTCTTCATTTTGCTATCAGACGAGGAATGAAAATAAATGCCACGCTAAACCTCTCCAAGTTAGGTATCACGTGATCCATTAACAGCCCTGGAGCCCTGGAGACTTAAAACTATCGCGACAACAAAACGACAACCGTTTCAACACGGCGTTTGATGCGAGTAAGAACCCAGGGAAAGCTCTCTAGCTGTCGTGTCACCAGTTGTGGCCCATCTTGCAAGGGCCCCCCAATACTGAAGGGTTCCCCTTGTTGCATCACTCGCCAAATCTGGGGCTGGAGAAGAGACACTGGGGAGGGATGTCGGTTTCAAGCCGAACCCCAGGCCTTCCCCGCTGAAGCAGACGATGATGAAGAAGCAACATCATCCTCGCAGTCTGTGAGAGTGCACCTTGTGAGCATTCTTTCTTTTCTCTCAAGCCGCGTAATTAGCTGGTGCTGGCACTTCTCGGTTCAGAAATTGACGAATTAATTCTCAACGTCTGCTTTTCGTGATCCTACATGACCATTCAGCAGGTACGCGAGGTAGACTTCCAGCTCTGACCCAAAGACTGACGATCAGCTAGGGGAGGTCTGATTATTTCTCTCACCGTAGCATAGTGTTGCCGTCAAGGTGCTCAAGCCTCTTACTCCGTCCAGTGTCTATTAATCAAACAACGCAACATCACGGGCGGCGATGGGCTAAATATACTATCATAATCACGTATACTGAGCATGGAGTATATACATGGATCGATTTACAGAATCAACGCACCTACGGAGGATTTTTGGGATGTAGAGGAAGCACGTATGTCAAAGAGGTCAGCTGCATATATGGAAGTTATTCTTGACAGTGAGAGTTAAGATTTCTTTGAATCGGATTCGGAGCATTTTGTGTGGCTCTTCGGGTGATGGGATTTTTCCACTCTGCAGCCAGTCAGAAAAAAATGTGACAAGAAAACCTTTCTTGTAACTGCAAGAGGGCGGGTATTCGATAATCCAGAAAAAGGAATGGCTTCGAATATGAGCAAGTTGTTGGAAGTTTCTGGTAGCCACCGTGGAGCAGCGATTCGAAGACACTGGATGCGGTGGAGTCACAAGGAGGCGCTGTCCTGGTCACCCAGCTGTATCAGGTGATGGAGAAAAATACAACCCCTAAAGGAGCCAGAGCCCTAGCCTGATCAAGCGACTCCAAGCCTTTTGGGCTTTCTTGAAGAAGGCATGAAAAGCACTGTTACCGGCATACTCGGAGGCAAGAGCCGTGAGCTGGCTCAGCGGTATTAGCGCCTAGGAGCTGCAGCCCACTCACCGAAGGCCTCTCAGCCAGCTTGGGCCATGGCCTTATGCGTGTACGGAGCCGTGGAGGAAAAGACAGCAACGATGCCCGCTTGCTGCTTTACACTGGACACTCGCCCCGCAGGTGACCCCCTTGCAATGCTCGTCGCTGCGCCGCGAGTGGCCGAACTAGTGTCAGGTTGGCGATGGCCTAATCCACTCACGATCGCCAGAAAACGCCTCTGACGAAAGGAATCTTGCTGCCCAGGACCGGAATGTTGGGGGAATGCAAATGCAACAGCAGTTCTCAATCTGTGCACACACTCCGAATCGTGAGAGTAACAAGACTTTTTTAAATGAAGCCTCACTTCCACCTGTGGCTACAGGGCCTGGTAATTCGCGAGTACAGGGATCAAGTTGTCAATTCCATGCGATGAAGGAACGTCAGGCATTCGATCCATGAATGTCTCCATTTCTCCAACCATAAGTGCTTGCAAGCTAGCCGCAGGAGCAGCCCGAAGGGTCCAGGCCCTCCCCTCCCATGCCAGGAAATGGGAAAGTCAAAGAAAAAAGAATATATGGAAAAAAAGACGTGACTGACAGGGGCCTTGTTCACTCCTTTCCTGGACTTACTCCGGAGCAATTTCAGGAACATAGTTGCGGATACGGATACATAAGTTGCTGGAACCGCTCCATCCCATTCCATCCGGGACCTCGCCTGAGAGTTACCATCGTCATTCCCCAACCAACGACCGTCATCAAAACAACTTTCTTGTTTGCCGTTGTGACGCAGCACAACAAACTTTACCTCCTTTCTGGCCGTTCTTGTCTCGCAATTCGAGTCTCATCATCCTTGCCTTCAGAAACCCAAATGGCTTACTTATAATCCACAGGCTGCTGCACACCTTGGTGGCGGGTAATTGCACAATTATTGTCGAACTCAACACATTTTTGTTGTTGTTTTTTTGGCAATTAATTTTGTGCTTTATATTTCTATAAAAAAACTGCTTTCCACTTTACTTCTCTCGTTTGCCCGCACATATATCAGGAAGCTGTTCCTGCTGGATTCTACACGATCGTGCTCAACCAATTTCTCCCAACAAGCCTTTCCAAGGTTTCACAATGCCAGCATATCGGATGCTTGATCTCAATCCCTTATCAGCCCAAGAAAATACCATGTACTCTGGACGCGGGGGAGCAGGGAATTTCCACCCCCTCAAAAACAGCGCCATAACGCCCTCCAGCTCGATATCAAGCACTCGCACGCTCTCCTCCCGTCTAGGATTTAATGCACGACAATTGCTCCCAGGTGGTCGAGGAGGGCTTGGCAACTTCCACAGCTCATCAGAGTACGCGATCTTTAGCTTCGATGAGGAGCTCGAACAGCAACTGAAGCGCGAGAAGGACGTCGCTCCCGTCTTCCATATCGGCCGAGGAGGCGCTGGCAACATGGCAGCCGCTGCTGTCCCAGACGCTCCCATCATGAACCTCTCCAAGAAGCGGTGTGGCACAGGAAGCGTGGGAAGCTCATCAGATGGCAGCTCGTCTAGCGGAAAGGTCAAAGATTGGCCAAGAAGGAATTTAGATTCATGGCGCGGAGCCTTGAAAGGGATGCCATCGTGATCTATGTGACCCGGGGACGGCTTCTGCCTACATATCCCCGCTACCGCCGGCTGTCGTTCCCGCCCTTGGCGACCTAACTCCAGTCAAGGTCGATGTCGACATGGGCTTCTCCAGCTTCTCCTCTTTCTTTCATTTCCTTCGATCATATGCATCCCCACCGATTTGCCATCGTTGTATATCATAGCGCCATCTGAGCCTTTTTTTTTTCCCTTTCTCTCTTTCCTAACCCTCTACTTTCCTTTACAATTATTTTAACGACCGATACGACATTCACGATCCACCCTGCCTTGTCTTGAGGAGAGGGCAACAAAACAAAAACAACAACTGCTTATTGGATTGAAAGCAGTCTTCAACCGCCTCGCAACATCCAGCAACTGGCTTTCCTTTTTTACTTCTCTCCCTTCGGGGACGCAAGTCTTTCCTTTTTATATTTTACAACCTACTCCGCCAATGACGATATACAATTATCTGGCCGATGAACTGACTATCCTTCCACTATTCCGATATTTTTGGCATGCTCCGAACAACCAACGCGTCCACCCAAACGAATCAACTCACACTTTACACTTCTGTACACCTGATTCATGTCATACATTGCGCCTCCTGGATGGGCAGCGACTTATGACAAACTACCTCCTGATAATATGACCTGGGTCGAGCATGTTTCATCGAGCCACTTGGGAAAGATTAAAAAGCGTCCATTACTATTTTAGAATATATATATTCGATCTCCGACCGACCGACTGCCATGTCCGGTAGGAGACTATGGGAAAGACCAATTAATTAGACTTGATGTTCTTTCTAGACACTTTGAAATCAAACCTCAAGTTGTATAGCGCTGGTATAAAGCTAATCCAGGCCATTATTTGCCGTAGGGGTCTCTAAACCAATAATGTCTCTGCTAGGATGTGTACATATAAATATATGTGTGTATGCGTGATTTCATTCCCATGCTCCCACTGTCTTACCATCGGAGCCACAATCTTACACAGGATCGACCAGACGGATTCATAATGTCAAAAAGGAATAAGAAACAGACAATAGCCATCTATGGTTAGTAAAAAGGTATAGGTATCTTTAAGAAAAGAATAGAAGCAACATATAACACACTAGAAATGCAGTTAAAACCAGGCTTAAACGAACTGCGATAATAGAGAGTGTGTACGTGCGAGGATGAATTGACGCAGGGATATCATTAAATTGAGAAATAAAACTGCTCCAAACACATTCCTAGGTTTCACGAAAACAGCAGCAAGATCAACATATCAAGTGAATTTCGTATGGATTATATCTGGGTTTTCATGCCAGTCATCAATGCTGACCCACATCTGTCGGATAAGAGAATAAGCATCAGCCATTACGTGGTGACATATGGTGTGCTGGCAAGGGAGAAAAGGCGACATAGCATGGGACATACCTTTCTGAACGTGCTTAGGCCAGCCAAAATACTCCCGCCAATCCAGGTACTGTACTTTCTCTCAGGGGGCGCAAAGATCTTAATCCTCATGTCTTTGACTGCTAACCGCTGCACCTCGTGGAGAAGACGGTCGCCAAATCCTTTACATAGTGTAGATCCGCCAGACAGCACTATGTTGGCAAATAGGGACTTACGAAGGTCCATGTCTGTCCTGTTTATGGCATCTACGACAATCTGGTGCACACCAGGATACTCGAGGCCAATTATCTCGGGGTCGAAGAGGATTTCAGGAGCTCGGAATCGTTCGACGCCGATCTTTACGTGAGTCGGTCGGTCAGCCATTAAGTCCTATAAACACACGACGGCGAAAACAACGAAACAATGTAAAGGAGATGAATTACCTTCAGCTTATGCCCGTCTGGCAGAACATATTCCGCCATCTTTGAGTCCGCCTTTCCGCCATTCGTTGACCATTCCTTTTCTTCTTTGCGGGGGTCCATGGCTACATATCCGGTCTTTTCTTTAATCATGCGCACCACCTCCTTTTCGGCACTTGTATGAAAGACATATCCGCTCTTTCGCAAAAGCAACTGTAGATATTCGGTTACATCACGGCCAGCAACGTCTATCCTTCGTATACTGCTCGGCATGGCAAATCCTTCATACACGGGGACCGCATGGGACACTCCATCTCCCGAATCAAGCACAATTCCCGTTGTTCGTCCCGAAGCATATAGCGACAGCACAGCCTGGATTGATGTATATAGGGCGGGGATGTTGAACTGCTCAAAAAGGATCTGTGCAGCGGTATCTCGGTTCGTTCGAGGGTTTAATGGCGGCTCCGTCAAAAGCACCGGGTGCTCTTCACTTAACGTCTTCAATTCCCCTTCGTACACCCATTGCCATATTTTTTCCATGTCATCCCAATCAGTGACAATGCCGTGTTCGAGGGGGTATCTGATCTTCAGCAGTCCGCGTAGCTCCTGTGCTCTCTGCCCGATAAACACGTCTCCTTCTAGAGCTCCGGCGAGTACTCGGGGGTGTTTTGGCCGGCCGACGAACGATGGGAAGTAGCATTTAGGGAGGTCTTCGCCCGCAAATCCGGCGCGAATCGTACCACTGCCATTGTCTAACACTATCGGGGCATTGTGCAGAGCCGTGTCTGCCATGGTAGAGGAGGGAGGAAGGGAGACTGCTGGTCGCGATTATTTATTGTTGTCTGCAGCTGGGCTTTGGGTTCGCGTCTGGTTTAGGATATCGACTATCTCGGGGAACGAAAAGAGCTGTTGGTATCGTACTATCACGTCTAGAAAGATGCAAGTAATCTAGAATACCAGTGGACGAGGGACTATAATTCAGCAGATGTTGGTGGTCAAGTGTCAAAAATTAAGCCAAACTGCTGGAGTCGTAAACATTTCGTTTTTCTGGCACCAGGGGGAGCTCGACCTTAGGGCTTTTCTTGGCTTCGGCGCCCGCCAGCTGGATGCGGCTTTCCGGGGCCCTTTTTCTAACTGCAGACTACACTGTCGATATGATGAACAGCGGCTTTAGAGAACTCGAGCCTGTTGTTTACACCGTGTATATCACATGGGGTACGAGAAAATGCGGCATTGAGGGATGAATCCGGAGTATATAATGCAAAAAGGATCAAGATGCCAGCCGATTCAGGGGCATCAGGATCTGACTCGATAATATTAAAATATTTCTCCATGGGCAGTTTTTGAAGATAACTAGCCCATCCAAATCAATGAAGGGAGACTTCCAACAGATCACTCTTAATCGAGGAATCCAAGCTCATCTTCCATCACCCAAGCTAACCCCTTAGAATCTGTGCCTGCGCGCTTGGGAGGCCATGAATGGATCTTTTCGCGGAGCTTCTCTGCTTCGTGGAGAGCAGGGACAAGACTCCTATGTACAATGTTAGAGCTGCCAATTCAAGGCCAATTTTCAAGGAGTGTTAATACCCAAGCTTCCCGTGGACTACATAGTTTGCGGAAGCTAACTCCGTTGCTAGCTCTGCCTGATGGTTGTGCATCAATGCTGGATTTGGCACCACGATGAGAGGCAGACCAAGCCTCAGCGCCTCCAATATAGTCCCAGACCCTACAGTATTCAGGAAAATAATCAGTCTTTACATATTCGGACAGCTAATAACCGATGTCACAGCTGGTCTAGTTTACCTGCATGGCTGATGACAAGACCCTCGGCCGTATTTCTGCTTGGATTTGCTTTGGCTGCACACATCTCATCCTTGAGGCCATTTATATTGAAGTCGAAGCCCGTCAGGGTCAGCCCATAATTATGAAGTACTTCATTTTCATTCTCCTTGACGAACGAGCGGAATAGTTCGTCTCCATGCCGGCCGTACTGGATGGTTAGAGTGGTGTAATTGTTTGCCTTGAGAGCCGCTAGAAAATCCTGATGCAGGATCTCTCGAATCATGGCGTTAAAGGATGCCGTAGCACCTACTGTGACGAAACATGTCTTCTTTGGCCGGCTCCCTGGCTGTTCTTCTCTCCTCTGTGCCATGTTGGTATTCAATCAATAATATAAGCTGTTCATGTAGTTGTTTCTCAGCAGGCTAGCTAGAAGAGCGAGGATGGCATCTTCCGCCGCAGACCAAAAGCCTTTGAGAAAAAAGCATCCAACACTGCTTCTCTCTATAACCCTTCACCTCAAAGCCACCCTCTGTCTGCTTGTCATTACCGTCCTCATCGCCATTCATCATCATCGTCGAAGTCACAGCCGCCTTCAACTTCCACTGGCTTACCTAATCAGTACCTAGTTCGGAATCCGGATAAATAATATTTCCGAGTATCAAACTTTCCTGTCGCGGCAAGCAAAAAAAGTTGAACTTTGAAGATGCGAGCAAAGTGAACAGAGAGCGAGAGAGAGCGCAGAAGACCCAACAGCCTGCACGACCGCCTAATTTCCTTCGTGTACGTGTCCAATTGCTGCTGGAAATGGCTCCAGTGGCGAGATCTTTCAGCCGATTAGCATTGTCGTGCCCCAGACAAGCTGCCTCGAGGCGCACTACATTCCTACAGACGCACCAGTCATGCTCGACATTCAACCAACAGAGACAACAGCCGTTTTCTGCTGCTTCTACACAGCTAGCTCCGGCGAGTGAAACTCAAGGACCTGGCAGTGCGGCACTTGATACCGCAATTCCACCTGACCTGCAACGGGAAATCAAACAAGAAATCCGCAGTAGCATCCGGGAACTGCGAAAGCAGGTACGAGATGTTGTCCCTACGCCACCGAGGTATAGGAACGGCTTCTGGAGTGAGGGTGAGAAGGACGACCTCATGACGCAGGTAGAGGACGGTGATGATGTGTTTGGCGAGGATGATATGACATCCATGGCGCATACAGAGCTAGAGGAACACCGTGAGCTCAGAGAATATGCGCGTATCGCAGCCTGGGATATGCCTTCCTTGAGTGGTATGCTATGTCTCTCTTTATGCCTGATGTTCTTGGAAATTCACGGGATAATGAAACTAACAAACTTCAGCTCTTGCAAAACCCTTCACACTTCCGCCACAAACTCATATTCTCCGTTTCCGACAAACTACCTACTTGGGTGAAACGCATCCTGCGGAAACAAAAGTAGTCGTTGAACTATGCTCCAAAGACCTTACACCGAAATACCTCACCGAAGGGCAAAGAATTACCCTTCTAAAACTTGTTGGACCACGCTACAACCCAGACTCAGACATCATCCATATGTCTTGCGAGAAATTCCCTACCCGTGCCCAGAATAAGCGATATCTCGGCGACCTAGTTAACACACTTATTAAGGAGGCCAAGGAAGGCGACTCATTCGCTGATATCCCATTGACATTCCCCCATCACAAACCCAAGAAGAGATACATATTCCCAGAAGCATGGAAAGTGAGCGAGAAAAACCAGAAGCAGATAGAGGAAGCAAGGCATCAGATTGAGGATATAATGGCCAAAAAGGGTATTGTGGATGGGAACGAAGTTATTGCGCAGGCCGCGAAGACGATTCCTGCCCTAGGCTCGATGGGCCAGCTTGCCGCACAGACAATTACGGTAAAGAAAGGGCCAAAAGCCCGTGGGCCGAAGGGGAGAAATTGAAGCCTGATTGCGTGTGACCAATGAAAAAATTTATCGTTATTTGGCAACAGGCTGCTTCATGAACTTAGTATATACACTTCCTCTACGTGTATTGTATTTTATATTAACATGTATTACACCACTATTTATTTCTCCCTTGTTTAATAGACAGGTCATTCATATAACTCCTTGGGACCTGGTGGGTTCTGGTTTTTGTATTGGTACAGGATGGGGTTGCCCCCTACACTCTTTGAAGCAATCAATCGTAAAAAGAAAAAGACTGAAGGGGAGACAAACAGCAAGCCAGGGATGAGAAAACAAAGTCCCAAGATTATCTGACAAACAGAGAGCATGGAGGGATTCGTCAGTACCATTGCTCTTATATCTTGAGGTGAAGTGTCAGTCAAGGGATTAAAGGGGGGAAGGTAGGAAAGTAGAAAAGCAAGCAAACAACCAAATTTTACAGCAAACTAATTCAAACTGCAGCAGAATTCCATCTTCCAACGTGAAAGGTATACTCTTTGTTTCGCTTATCCAGCACAGTTTCCTATTGCCGTTGGACGTGAGTTCATATTCCTTAGACCAATAAGGAAAAAGGCTGCGGAGTAACTTTGGCGCTGGAGAGGGTAATCATATATAATCCAATGTATGAACGTTGTTCAGTACACGAATTATACGATCAGAAAGGTGGATTGGGCCAATTTCTGTATGAAGGCATAAATGAAAAGAAGGGAAGCAAGGGGGGGGGGGGGGGGGGGGGGGGAACGATAGAGCAGAATCAAATGAATGGGCAAAGGCATTGGGTTTGAAGGAAAAGAAAAAAGAAGAAATGGAAAAGATGCTGAAGGCCAAAAGCATTGCCAACGACCTTTTTGAGATGCCATGTGTTTGCTGCCGTCAAATATATGAAACATATGAAACAAATGTATAGGGTGGGATGGCCTTAGATGTGTTTGGCAGTAAGGGTAATTGGGTTGTTTAGCCCAAGATCAAACAAATCATAATTGATTCCTCGGTTGGTCTGGGTCGATTGGGTGGAGTTTGGAGATCCACGGCTCCCGTATCTGTGATTGCCATTTCCACGAAATTCGAAATTGTCAGGGAAACGGGTGGTAGTCAGTCCAGAACGGGGCGAGCAAGGGGAAGAAGCATAGCTGCCAGACTGGGGATGGGAGGAAAAGCAAGGCGAGATTGCCCTTGATACAGGGCCCTTGAAGTCCAGGTTAGTTATGGCAGTGTTGATTGGGGGAATGTTTGTTGCTCGCAAGTGCTTTTCCTCATCAGTTCCATCGTTACCATCGATAGATGGTCTGCGCTGGTAGAGTCGACGAGAGCGCTGGGGCTTTTTCTTGATCTGAGTTCCCTGGCCGATGGACTGCTGGTTAACAGGAGGAGCCCCTGTAACAGGCAAGAAGGGTGTAAGGGGCAGCAAGTTCCAGTTATCCCCTTCATTCCCGGTTATGGTCCAAAGAGATGTTGACCCTGGAAGTGGCAGAGAACCAGGGGCATAGCTGTGAGAAAGCATCAGATTGTTGTTGTGAGGTACAGTATTCTGTCCTTGTACGTTGTTTGAGTTCGTGGCTGGGACAGTTGGTAGTAGTCCTGGACCAGTGGGGAATGGCTGGTCCATAAGGTCAATTTTAACATGAGACTGATTGCCATTGCCAGAGAATTTTCCAAGCGAAGGTTTACCTTTGTCCTGCACCGTGTGGTCAGGGGTAGGTGTTTTCCGGAAGTCATCGATGGAAATAAGATCACATCGATTGGGAAATTTCGGACCCTCAAGAGGCGGGTTGTTTGCTGGCATGTTCATGTTCAAACCTACCGGGGTAGATAAACCCATAGGAGGCCCATGGATAGTGCCGGGTATGTTGTTGTACATGGTTGGGTGACCATGAGGCAGGGCAGAAAGGTTAGGCTGCTGTGGGGGTGTAGGGGTAGCTCTGGGCCTTTCCGCCTGAGCCTCTGTAGTCATAACCCGGTGACCATTAACGTCGCGTCTATCGGCTGGGTTTGCAGCAGCGGCTGGGAGGTGATGATGGCTATGATGATGGTTTTCAGCACGCCAGTTGCGTCCGTTTCCTTCATGACGATTTCGCCCACCAGCGCCCCCGAGCCCCTTGACTCCATGTTTCTCACGGTACCAGCGAGGGATGTCTCTGAGCCCGAGCTTATCAAGCGTGGGCTTATCCGTAGGCATTTCGTGTTTGAAAATGCATCCTGTGCTAACATGTCAGAACTTTCTGGTATCATAATTGCAACTCCCACCAAACTGGACATACCCTGCTGCTGATAATCACACTCTCCATGACGAAGCCAGAAAGAGCAGTATTCTTTTTTGGCAGAATTACCATTTTGGCCACCTTTGCCGTGGCGATGACCGGAGCTCTGGATGGTTTGATTTCGCGTTAGCCTGACAAGGTACGCAAGGGAGCGCCATTTACTGTAGGAATATAGAAACCAACGTACATGCTTTGTAGAGGTCTGAGTACCACCTGTGGTAACGGGAGTCCAGTCTGGGTGCTGGGCTGCAGATGCATCTGTCGTGGAGTTTTGGGGGGCGGTCGCCAGCTGGTCGAAGTCTTCGAACCCGCGTGCTGCTGCTGTGACCACCTGGCGGCCAGGATTGTTTGTCTTTTCTCCCACGGACTTGGACGCGTTCTGGATAGCACTGTCGATAAGGTAGAACTGCCCACGAGACTTGACGGTTCCAAGGCTGGTCATACCCTGGGTGTCGCTGTGGTTCAAAGTGCGAGGGACGCCTCTGATAGAGACGTAATGGGGCAGTTCATCAACGGCAACCAGGGCCGTAAGGGTGCCATCTTCGCGAGACAGGAAGTGTAGAGGTCGAAGAGGCATTGCCATGATGGACTGGGCAGTATATGGAATTCCTGCAAAGTAAGACCCAATTTGAATGGTAGGTGAGTGAATCGTGATAGACTACCAAATTTGGTCAGATATAGAGAGAGCGAGAGGGTAACGTATGAAGAGGCAGCTCGGGATAGCAGTAGAAGAGGGAAAGGGATATCTATCTCAAGCAGCTGGCAATGAGGGTGAATATCAGAGGAAAAAAGGCACCAGAGCGATGAAGAAGAAGAAGGAGAGTATATGTGGATGTGCAAGTGTGGTTGTGTGTTGTGTGTGTGTGTGTGTGTGAAAGGACAAAAGCCCTCGCGAAAAAGGGAGGCTGGGAGGAAGAAGAGAGAAGAGAGAGCCTGATAGTTCCAAAAGGGGTAAAGCGGCTCTCCAGGCTGTGTTGTTGGATGAGAGAGAGAGAGAGGAGAGAAAGAGGAGCAAGTGAATGACTTTGCATCAGAATGCCATTCACTAGGGGGCCTTTCTTCCCTTCTTCTTCTTCTTTTTGTGGAGAAGAGACAGTATATAGATCAACAGTGGAGCTAGATAAAGGCTTCTTCTTCACTCTGAGAGAGGCAGCAACATAGTGAGACAGAAAGTGATATGTAAGGGGAGGCCAGGCATTTTAAGAAACACTTGTTGTGTGTGGGAGAGAGAAGAGAAGAGACGGATCTAATCTACTGGCGATAAGCGATCGGTGTTTGCCAGGAGATCTTTGTTCCTTAGCCTCAGACAGTCTGACAGTTTGTACTGGCAAGAAGGCCAAAAGTGCATCCGTGCTGGCGGCTTAACTGTGGGTTTAACGGGACTTTGCATCCGCTAGGCAGAGAGCAGAGGAGCTTGATATCAGCCAGCTTGCTAGAGCAAAGAGGCCTAGATTCAATAGCAACCGGAGAAATAAAATAAGACATAAACTAAACCAACAGTGTAGCTGTCAGGATTAGGTGGTATAAGTCCTCAAGAGCAACAGGGGGTGGAGGTCTCTCCTATGTTGACATTCAACCAAACAAATCAACAAACTTGCATTAAAGAAGACGGAAGATGCCATCTCGGAGGGATACACTGCCACGCCCCCGCTCCCCGTATTAAAATGCAGGTGGCAGTCTTGAGGCTTTGGCAAGATGCCTGTAAATTTTCTTAGATCTGATAGTTCTATGGCGCATACTACAGCACTGCTGTGTAGTATGTTGATATCTCGACTGGGGTGGGAGCATTCTTCCGCCCGGAGCGACGTATTGGTCACCAGCAAAGGAAGCAGATGCGTGGAATGTAAGTTCCTAGGCAGCATAAACACGTATCTATACGTTCTCTATCAAATAATCCCTTGCTTGCTGCTTGCTCTCCCGTCTATCATTTTCTTCTCAACGACGTTTGAAGTTGGCTTAAGGTTCGTGTTGCAGGGGTTGGTCACGTGATAGGAACTTGGCCCCTGAAGGGTTGGTTGGAGTAAGGAGACGACGACGGCAAAGAGCGAATCTTAGTATGAAGTTGAAATTGTTTCAGCTGTCTAATTCTACATATGCTTTATAAACATGGCATCAAGGACCGTGAAAATCCATAATGTACATGAAGGGTAATTTTGGTTTAAGAGGTAACCACTGAGAGTTTGATGGTTCGGAGTAGGTAAAGGCATCAAGGAGGCCATTTTACCGAACAAAGGCCATTGCAATCCTTATTCTGTTTAGCTAGGGCTAGCCTTGAAATGTGTAGGAATTAGAGTATGAGTTCCGACTTGGGGCATAGGGCGAACTGTACCCTTGAGGTGCAGCAAAAGAATGGGGGAGGCTGGGTTGGTGCTGGACATGTGGCTTCCCTGGTCGCGGGGGAGCTACAGGGTAACTAGGGTCAGGGAAGGAATTCAACAATTGTGGTGGATTGGGTGCTTGTACGGTATAGGAATATTCGGGATGATTTTGCGGATGGGGGTTTTGGGTATAAGGAGGAACTGGAGGAGGATTCGTAGTCATCGTGTATTGTGTTTGCTCTTGAGAAGCGGCTTTCTTACGCGCTGCGACAAGGTGTCCACGGATTCCTCTTAGATATTTAGTAGCTGCTTCAACAAGGTCGCTTGATTCCGTACTTTGTCGTAATGAGCCAAGCATTGATGCGACTTGTAGCTCAGATTGAAGGTGTGGACATGTTCGCAGGTGGCCAAGGTGGGCGATTCCGCAGAGGCCGCAGTGCTCAACCCCAGCAAGCCTGAGTTGACAGTAGCCAACGGGATGAAGATGGTCGCATGCCACGCAAGGATGCTTCTCGTTCAGGGTGGATTGTGTTTCCACATCGCCGTCGGGATAGGCAATGCTAGCGCGTTTGAAGGGGCGGGCTAACAGACCGCGTGAATATATGTAAATCAAGAGACTTCACCGAATGAATCTTACCAGCGCGTTTCCCAAACGTCTCTGACCGTTCAGATGTTGCAGTGACATCAGTATCAGACTCAGATGGGCCGTTGAATTCAACGTCACTATCATTATCTGCATTGTTATTCTTGTCGTGGTCTCGGTAATTGATGGCCTAAAAACAGGATGTTTAGCATAGAGATCGAGTAAATTTGCAGGTTGGAGCCATACCTGACGCTTGCGTTTGCCTCTCCCGAATGCTTCTGCCTTGGCCCTCGCTTCCTGTTCTGCTGCCCTTTCTCGCTCCTGAAGGATCTTTTCCCAAACAGTATTACTTGGTGGTGGTGTAGATTCACTATCACCAAGTGCATCCTCCATTGATTCGTTGATCCATACCCTTGCAAAGCTAAATTGCGATTCTGCAGAAGTGTCATTACCCACCTTGGTGTTTTCCACTTCACTCTGGTCAATCAGCTTATTAACGGATTGCGAATCGTAAACGAGATCACCGGTGTTGTTATCATCGAATAATGCTTCCGCGCCGTGGCGCAGGATGGCTTCCAGATCAAGTTCATCATCATCCTCAGCGTCCATTCGCTCAATAAGTACATGATCCAGCGCCATTTTCTTCTTTCCAATCTGCATAATTTTCTCTTCAGCAGACCCGCGGGTCATCAGCTGGAAAACCATGACTTTCTTCTTCTGCCCGATTCGGTGAGCTCTGGATAAAGCCTGTATATCTTGGTGTGGGTTGAAGTCGGGATCCAGAATAATAACTGTATCTGCTGTTGCTAGGTTGATGCCAACGCCACCGGCCCTCGTAGAAAGGAGGAATGCAAAGTACTCGGAACCCGGCGCGTTATAAGCATCGATATTCTTCTGTTTCTTCAGCGACGTCATGCTGCCATCGAGACGAAGATGTTTAAGGCCAAGGCCATCCAAGAAGTCCTCCACAATGTCTAAAAAGTCCAAAAACTGGCTGAATATTAAAACTCTGTGCCCCCGCTCCTGGAGCTTGGGCAGTAGAAGCTCTAACAGCTGGAGCTTGGCTGATGCTTCAACCATGTTCCGGTGTAGTAAGGTTGAATTGACGCCTCTATCTTCAATGGCCTTTGAATAGACGAAGGGGTGGCACAGGCATTTCCGAAGCTGCATCAGAATATTGTTTAGATTGTGGCGTTCACTCTGTTTGACAGTTGAATTTGTGCCAGTATTCTTAAACACAGACTTGATTAGCTGCGAATTTTTGGAAAGAATTGACTTGTATAGCTTTTTCTGCACAATGGTCATGGAAACAGGCAGTATGATTTGCGCCACAGGTGGAAGGAATGACAGCACCTGGGCTTTGGTTCGTCGAAGAAAGAATGGCCTAATCATATCATGGAGTTTGTTCACGTTCTCGTTGGTCATTTCCTTATATTCCTCCTCTAGAGCAACTGCATTGTGAGAGCGGTCGCAGAACTGGAGGATGTTGAATAATTCACGAATGTTGTTCTGGAGCGGTGTTCCCGTAAGGAGCAATGTAAAGGGTACCGACATCTTCAAGAGAGTTTCATAAAGCTGGTTCTTGTCATTCTTCAGTCGGTGTCCTTCATCGACAACCAGCCCTGCCCAAGGGATGTTTGAGAATAACTTCCTAGTCTTGTCCTCGATCATACTTTCATAGGATGTCACGACAATATGGCACCGAAGGTCCTTGGATAAACGGGGGAACATCTCGTACTCTTGAGCAATCTTCCGAGCAGCCGCCGAGCCATAGCACGTAACAACTCGGAGACTTGGCGTCCATCTTTTAATCTCCTGTCTCCATTTTGCACAAGTCGAGTTTGGAACAACTACCAGAAAGGGCCAGCAATTGTGGTCTTGGATTAAAGTGGCGAAGAAGGAGATGACTTGGATAGTTTTACCCAGCCCCATCTCATCCGCGAGCACTGAGCTCTGTTGTTTATACCACATGAAATATATCCAATTTAGTCCTTCAAGTTGGTAGTCCATTAAATCTCCTCCCACGAGTATTTCAGGCTGCTTCTTACGCACCCAATGCTTGGCGAAATCCTTCGAACGAACATGATCAAGGTGTCTTTTCAATGTACCGCGCCTAGGAATTTGAATATGGTTACCGAGAACCCAGTCCTCATATGCTGACACAAAGCTTTGCCATCTCTCAACGTTCTTTCGGTCTGGGGGTTTTTCCCAGACTGCAGACTCATAAGGAAGACCCCTGTATTTCACATAAGCGGTTTCAACTTCGTCAGCCCGAGCTAGATCAATCTCAAGAGTTCGCTCAGAAACCACGTTTGAGTATTGAACATCAAATACAATGTCCACTTGAAGGTAATCTTCGGGTATAGCATCTTCGGTGGTCATTCGGGGCTTTTGTCCATCTTCAGATTTATTGAACGCCTTGCGTGTAACATGGGCTGCGACCCCCCAAACCCAAGGGCCTGGCATCCAGGAAGTCTGAAAGTAAGAGAGCTTCCGCCATTTTATCAAATATTCTTTAGCATCCTCTTCAATCTCATCACAAGAGTATCCTGGAGTATAGTTGTCTAGGTTGGTCGGCCTCCAAGCAACCAAGGTTTCGATTTCTCCCGGAAGATTAGCGCACTCATTGCAAGTCCAACGGCGAGAATACTCTTTAAACCTCTTCTCAGATAACTCGGCATCTTCCAGGCCATCATCAATAGTATATGACGTTCCGGATTTTCTAGGTAAATGGTGCATGTGCCAGCTGCGTTTACATGAGTCACAGCGAAACATGACATTTTCCGGCAGGCTCAGTATAGTTTGATCAACATTAATACATGGATCCTCTCCGCCATTCTCTTCACGTTGTATATGCTCTTGTCTCGTGGTCAAGCGCGTCCTTAATGGTTTTGTCATTTCTCCAGGAGATTTGCAACCGGTACAGGTGCCATGATGGGGGGCCGTCGGGTCTTTCTCACGAGCAAGCCCAATGCAGAAACGACATTGCAACACGAATAACTTTGAAGTTACTTTGCTGACCAGATGAGTCCGGGTGCCGCGGGACCCAAGGCACACTTGGTGGTATGAATCTGTGCATCCCTGACAGTAGACTAGAACCCCCTTTTCGGAGCTGTCTCCAACAGTATAACAGACCCTGCAGGCAGATTGATGACGAAGCGCAAAGGGATCATCTTTTGGTAATCTATAAAATCTCTCCTGTGCGGCTGAGTACTTCGTCTCTTTCTGGGCCACCTCTACTTCGGATATGTCATCCTCCAATCTTTCAGCCATGTTCCCGACTTGCTTTCGAGTCCTCTGAGAAGTACGTACTCCATTGCGGGGTTCTCGCACGGGGAGGTTTATAACCTTTCGTCTTTTTGCGCGTGTCCTTCTCTGGGTATCCTCGCTAGAATCATCACTGTCTATTTCTATTAAATCGTCAGGCGATCGGTCACGGCGAGGGTTCAGCCGGCTAGATCGTCTCCGAGTGCTGGAACCTTCAGATTCAACACTGCTAAGGCGCATTGAATAGTTGACCTTGGCCAGTGTTCTTTGACGAAGGCTTCTGGGCCGTGTAGAGCCATTGACAGAACCAATTTCCCTGGATTTCCTTGGCCGTCGAGTAGTTGGATGGGGTGATATAAGCTCATCCTCTGAGCTGCTGGTAGACGGGGACTCGGAGCTGGAGTAAGCATTTTGGGAATTAAACACTGATAGCGCTCCACGGCCACCTTTGAGTGATTGGATCTTGCTCAATGATAGCTATAGATCTATTAGACAATAGCCTGGTAATTGGGTGAGAGAGCATTTGAAACTACACTTACCACCCTAATATCGCCACTTTTGAGTACTACCTCGTATGAATCCGAAGTGAGGTTTTCTACCTTAGATCTTATGTGATCTACGGTCGAATAGCCGGGTAGATATGGATAATCATCCTCATTGAAGCTTTTCTTGGGAATTTCAACACATGGAACCAATCTCGTAGCCTGAGGCTTTGCTGGAGGCCCCGTCGTGTTTATGGCCGTGAACTGGCTTAGGATGAAGTTCGCTGTCTCCCCGTCAGAAGACTCCGAAGAGGAGGAAATAGCGAGGTCCTGGAACGGCCGCATGGTTTCCCGCTAGACACGAGCCGAAATAGTCTCTCCCGTTAAGATGTCCTGTCACCAGTAGCTCAGTTAGTTCTCAGTCGCGACGTTGGAAGCGAACGCGCCTGGTAGACATGGGGGGAAAGAGACAGCGCAGGCTGCTCTCTTATTCACCTCATCTCTTCCGTAAAGGCCCTTCAACAACGGCGTATACTGCGCGTAAACAGGGCTTCAGGGGGTTTGATATGTGTTCACTGCTATTCTTCTATTTTCGCTTCCGTTTTGGAACAGTCGAAACGTTTGATGATGTACCATAAATACACTAAAATACCGATCTTTAGCTCTCGGAACGGTAATATATTCGTAAAATACCGTATCTACAGAAACTCTGGTGGCAACTATTACAACTTTATCGCGTGTTGTAAATCAATTTAGCTCTGATATGACGTTTCAAACGCGAAGCAAAGCTGCTTGTACAGAGTAGAGAAACAAGGCACTGCTCTCCTGCAGCTAATCGCGACCATTATTTTTTTCTTTTAGAAATAGTACAATGAAACCATGAAAGCCGTTTCAACAGCGCAAACAAACAAGAAGCTCAATGAGAGAGATGAAAGATGACTAATCACTGATAAGAGTAACTAATCGATAGTTACAGATTATATAATCAGATGAGGCTCAAACAGACATTTTGATCTCTGCAGCTTTTCTGTCTTTTTGTCTTCTCCTTTTCTTCTCTGTTGCGATCTCACGAAAAGCAGAGGGAACATCTGGGGACCCTGTATATCCTTGTTTTACGGGCGCTATGCTGCTATCATCTTCTAGGCTCCCGGCTTCTAGTACTGCTAATTTACGCTTGCAGGGTTTACTCGTTTTACAAGGTGTGAACTCCATCCGGTGTCTGTCAGTAAACTCGGCCATTACAACCGGGATCAGAAAAGGCCGTGGATTTGGAACCCCTAAGAAAGAAAATGCGCCGTGGATCCGACGTGGACGAATTTCATCTCCGCCTCGAAATGCAGAAAATGTGAGCCAGAGATACACGGTAAATAAGCACGATGCCAACAGCTATGGCCCACGAGCAGGCGGAATATCAAACTGGAGGCGGGACGAAAGGTCTGATGCTTCAAATCCGGATGGTAAGATGCCTGCTCGCATGAACGGTCCCTCTGGAGACGAATATCCACTACAGTTCCAACGTCAGCACCAAGAATTACCGGGCAGCAAAGCGCATAGCAGAACTCTTACATCGGACTCCTCGCGACGATACCCGGAATCGTCTATTCGGTCCAGCGAAACGACACACTGGCGGAGGGAAAGAAGGAAACCACCGACATATATAGATAACGTGGGAGTGAGGAAGCTCGAAGCTAGTAGCGTGCTGAGCGCCAGACAGCAGATGGGAGGATATGCAAAATCAGAGGATGAAGTAATGGATATTCACCACCCTTTGTCCAGTAAAGTCTATGTTGTGCCGCCTCAACAGATACCATATTCTTCTCCCGTCTCGGAGTTCATATATGGAACATCCGCAGTCAATGCTGCGGTAAGATGTGGCCGCCGAAAACTACATACCTTATACCTGTTTGAAGAATCATCCCGGGATCGCTCTGGGGTGCCAAAGTGGGAACAGCCCGAAATACGCGCTATTGCCAAATATGCAAGCTTAGCGGGTGCGCAGGTTAAACATGTTACCGGCCCCTGGAAAACTACGCTGGACAAGATGACTGGAAAGCGGCCTCATAATGGCATGGTCTTGGAGGCATCCCCACTTCCGAAGCCTCCAGTTCTAAGCTTCCAAACGGTCGTTTCCAAATCCAACTCACATTTCCTAGCTCAATTGGCGGCTCAACCAGAAGAACAAGCTGCTGTGAATGGCACAGATGGCCACATCCAATTCGATGCTCGAAGGAAAGACAGCAAAGCATCCCGGTTCCCCTTCACTCTACTACTCGATGGGATACTTGACCCAGGAAACCTTGGAGCCATCTTCCGAAGTGCCTACTGGTTTGGTGCAGATGCAATTGCTTTTTCGTCGCAGAACTCAGCACCTATATCTCCTGTCGTTATGAAAGCTGCTGCTGGTGCAACCGAAGCCATTCCTATTCTCTCAGTTCGTGATGTTAGCACTTTTATGACAGCATCTCAAGCGAATGGCTGGAAATTTTTCGCAGCAGACGCGCCTGATGCAACGCTGGTTAATGACTATACCCGAAAAATCCCCGTCGTGAATAGCTTAAGTTCTCTATCTTCTGAGCTCACAAAGGCACCATGTGTGTTGATGTTAGGGGGTGAGGGCTCAGGCCTGCAGCAGAAGATAAAGAATAGGGCAGATTCATTTGTTACTATCCCCGGAGCTTATTCAGATAACATTCGCGATGATACTGCTGGTGTTTCTAGCTTGAATGTCAGCGTAGCCTCTGCATTATTATGCGAGGCTTTTCTCTCTCGCAGACCACCTTTCAGTGGTGGTGAGACACAAGATTCAACCGATACCCCTACCGCAAACACGAACCGTGTCTTCTAAGTCTTTGGGCTTCCCTCTAGTATTTATATTGATATCCTTTCCATTCTACGCTACTATTGTATTATTACCCCTATGTGTGTTTCCGGCGTTCGTGGCCTTATACATATTGTACTATCAAGCGGAGGAGCATTTTGGAGTCTCGTATATTGGCATTGGGCTTAGAGAGCGGATTATATTACCCACGACTTAAATTTGACCATTGCACACATCCTTGCTAGAAGGTTCAAGTTATCAATAAAGACACATGTTAAAACTCAAAATGATCTAAATGTACGTTACAAAGTTGGAAGTATATTTTATTACGGTAGAGGAACCGCGAGGTTGTTGTAAAGTAGAACCACTCTTGTCGTGAAGTCAACCCTTGGCCTCCAAAGCGCCGTATATACCTCTCTTCTCCCAAACCGTACGCCAGTTAAAAAAAGTAAAGTTATCATACATGCACCTAATATTTAAAATGAAAAGAAACTGGGACCCCTTTAGAAGTTCTACCGCTTCTTTGATTTGCTCTTGGTTGGGCCAGAAGAGGAGACGCTCCCGGCTCTAGAAGTGTTTGTTGACGTCGCTTTGCTATTAGACTGAACAGCTTTGAGCTTTTTATTCTATAGTCTTGTTAGCTTTGCTCTGTTTTAAGGGTACAATTAAAGACTATTTATAACTTACCACTGCAGGAGCAGCACCCTTTGACTTCTTCTTTGCTGGGCCAGTATCATCGCCGTTTTCAGTCTCTTCATCCCGCGTGCGTGCTTTGGTTTTGTTGTCTCCATTAGTTTCTTTTGTATCGCCCTCGAACTCTTTAGCGATTGTATTCAGGAGGGTGGTGCATCTTCGACCAATTTCAACAGGGGTACGGGACAGGAAGAACCAGTCGAATCGGAACAGTGGGCTTTCCCGGATTTCGTCGCGGATTTTTTCATATAGACCTTCTCCATCAACACCGTGCCTGTCAAGCATAACAAGTAAGAAGCGATCCTCTTCTTCTGTGTATACTTTCTTGTTGGTCGTTGAGACGGTATAGTTGATCTTCAGCTGTTGGAGAGGAACACGGTACTGTCCCATTTTCTTGCGGAGGAGCTTGCGTTGTTGATTCATTCTTCTCATCTTTTCTTCACCCTGCTCGATAATGCGGATATACTTCGGATAGTCGAGAATCTCAGTGTATCTCTTCCAGAAAACTTTAGCATATTCTTTGATCTCTTCGGGGGTTTTGCTGTCCACTTCGGTGGCCATGTCTTCATAATTGGTACGTCCAAACTTAGCCGAACCATTGATGAATTGCTGGAAGTCTCGTCGGTTCCAATTATAGAACCCTTCAGCGGATAATTTGGCCTTTTCCTCTTGCTCTTCCGCAGTTAGGGGTACGGCATTATCGATCTCCTGCTGCTCAAGTTCGCGTTCCGCTTCCCTATCACTAACTGACTCTTCAGGACCTTCAGGCAAAGCAGCTTTATAACCAATCTCCTTGTGGAAGTATGCAGTCTCTTTGTCTTGCAATTCTTGAAGTTTAGGAGGGAAGAATTGCCAGTCATGAATGGTAGTCTGTTTTGGTGCCTTGGGGACTTTAGGCTTGGGTTCAGAAGGCTTTGTGAAAGTCTGCTTGTAGAAGCTGCCAATTGTATATGATTGGTCTTTGCGTTCACGCTTTGCAGGGTTAATCCAACTCAAACCAATGTCTTTCTTGCGGTTAGTAAAGTCCTTTCCATTCCATTCATAGGCATTTTCTGAAGAGAACTTCTGCAGGTCATCAATTCCGAGCTTTTCATATTTGTTTTTGAGCTCAGCGGTACGCTCTTCACCTTTCTTTAGGATGGCCTCGATATCATCTTCGGAAATATCCTTGCCACTGCCGAAGGTACCTCCAGTAGAGCTAAACACATCGGAAGCGCCGTGCTGAATCATGCTCAAGAGTTCATCCTTGGAAGCTGCGTTTTTAGCCTGTTGCTGAGCGCGACCCTGTTGAATGACGAGCTGATCTAATCGAAGTTTTTGAGCTGCTCGTTCCAGCACCTTTTCTTCGATGGCCTTCTCAGTGATAAATCTGAACACAACGACTTGCTTAGTCTGGCCAATACGATGAGCTCGGTCCATAGCCTGGAGATCAGCCTGAGGATTCCAGTCACTGTCAAACAGGATGACAATATCAGCTGTTGTCAAGTTTATACCCAGTCCACCAGCACGAGTGGTCAGAAGGAATACAAATTTCTCAGAGCCTGGGCGGTTGTACTCGTCGATTGCCTGGATACGGTCCTCGTGGGCGGTTGAGCCGTCGATTCTGCAGTATTCATGTCCCCTGAAAACGCAGTAGTCCTCTAGAATGTCGAGAACACGACTCATCTGTGAAAAGATCAACACTCTGCTGCCTTGTTTAAACAAACGATTGAGCAACTTGTCTAGAATAACCATCTTTCCTGAATTGTCAATAAGATGCTCGTCGGTAGTATAAGGAGGGCCTGGCTCTGCTCCTTCAAACAGATAAGGGTGGTTGCAGCACTTGCGCAGCTGCATGACAATGTTTAGAAGTCTAGTCTTGGATTCCCGGTTACCCTGAGCGCCGTTGACTGCATCAATATCCTTTTCGAGAATCTTTTGGTACCATTTGACTTGCATCTCTGACATGCCAACATAAAGATTGAGTTCCTTCTTTGGGAGCAAGCTCTTCTCCACGTCACTTTTCACTCGGCGTAGCAAAAACGGCCGAAGGACTCTGTGTAGCTGCTGAACGACTGTGTCCTGGTCCGCCTCTTGGTTAGAGAACCATTGATCGAAGGCCTCGGAGTCGCCGAACACATCCGGAAGCAAAAAGTTTAGCAATGCCCATAGTTCGTGGAGGTTGTTTTGCAGAGGGGTTCCCGTGATCAGGAGTCGGTTTCTGGACTTGAACACACGAATAATCTGTGAGAGGGATGACTCTTCATTCTTGATTCGATGCGCCTCGTCGATAATAATATACTCCCAGGCGAATTTCTTCAAATGCGACTTTTCTCTAAGGATCATTTCGTAACTGGTGATGCACACATCGAATTTCTCGTCGACTAGGCGCTCGTTGATGAGTTGGTGGCGTTCATCCTTGGCTCCTTGTAAAACCAAGACGTTGACATCGGGTGTCCATTTACCAAACTCCCGTTTCCAGTTATCCAAAGTCGACTTCGGAACAGCAACGAGATGAGGACCTGTGATTCCGCAAATATGTCGAAGGTATCCCAAAAAGGAAATGGTCTGGAGAGTCTTTCCAAGACCCATCTCGTCAGCCAATATGCCTGAGATACCATTTTCGTGTAGCGAAACCAGCCAGTTCAGGCCAGCAATCTGGTAATCACGCATTTCACCTCCCTGAATGAATGAAGGTGATTGCTGAAAGACGGTTTCGGTCTTTCCTCCCCGTTTCTCATCCTTCAGAAGCTCTGCGTCCTCTTCTTGTTCTGTCCTTCGTCGGCGTTCTCCTGCCGCACCACCTTTTCTAGTAGCTCCTTTCCTCGGGCCTGATTTGACTTCATTCTGGCGATCGATTTCGGCCATGATTTCTTTGATCCGAGGGTTAGGATTAGTGTCGATAAAGTGGCGGAACAAGTCAGTTAGTCCGAGTAGGTAACGGAATCGTCGAATTGAATCATCTTCCTGTATAGAGTGAGAAATAAGTATCAAGACTAGTATGCGATAATTCTGTATGGGCATGTACGACATACCATTGACTCGTCAAGACGTCCGTGTTTTTTACCAAGGACGCTTTTGCGTAGCTGGAAGGCCTCTGTCCTTCGTTTCCGGCCATCTGGAGCAGCATCGCCAGCAACACTACTTGCGGTGGTATTTGGGTTTGTATCGGAATCCTACCACCATCAGCACTGAAATGCAGCATTGTGCAGTTATCGACAGAGGCTTACCGTGTAGTCAGGTGTGTCTTGGTACTCCTAAAGCGGAAGAAAAGTGTGAAGTGTTAGCCTGGATACCTGCATCCCATTTTCCATAAAGGTGGCATCTCCCCACGTCCGCAACAGCTTAACGCGTCCTGCAAGCGTACCTTCATATCTTGGTCGTCCCGAGCATCGTCGGAAGGCTGGTATTCGGCAGCATCCACCATCGTGACGTCTTCGTCGCCCGTCGAGGGAAGTTCTTGCACCGGAGCCATGTCCAGGCAGCGGCTCACCGGGGTTCGATATATAGATTTATAGCAGGGGAACGCGCTCTAGGACTCGTTAAAATGGCGAGAGAGAGGTAGGTAATAGATCTAGTAGCGAGTAGGTAAGCAGGAAGAAACAGAGGTATCTGGAGCGCGACTGCTCATGGCCTGGCCGTCCGGGTATGTGCCTGTTCCTGTGTATGTGTGAGGGAGGAGGAGAAGAAGCTGGATGGCGAACGCTGAGAAGGTGAAAACCCTCGAAACGAACAAAACCGCGAGACTTTTTTTCTTTTTTCGGCAGGACAGAAAAAAAAGAAGAGGCTGAAGACGCGCTGATTGGTCAGTTTGGATGAATAAGCAGAAAAAAGCAGAGGATGTGTAAGCCGGAGGGAGAAATATTTTGCCGATGGAGAAAAGAAACTCCGAAAGCCTAAAAAGACGCCGAAAAGTATAAAAAATAAAAATAAATAAAACTAAAAGAAAAGAAGAAGAAGAAGAAGAATGTAGAATATTTATATTACAAGGACAGGATACAGACAGTCAAGGTGCAGCTAGACAAGCAGCCGGCATCGCCGTGACTGGAGTGCAGTGACTGCTCAGATTCAGTGACTGCACTGCTTAACAAGGTCTCCAGCCCTAGCTACCTCTAGCTCACCACCAGAACACCAGGATAAACTCCCAAGGTAGAACCGAATAATCAACTGCATCTCTACGTGAGCATACAAAGAGAAACACTCTGGCTCTCACTCTCCCAAGAGCAGCATAGCATCACTCTCACTTCTCCTGCTGTCCGCTACCTCTCTTCCCTTCCGTCTAGGCACCTGGGCAGCCCGTAGAAAGAGGCCGGGAGAAAGGAATCTCCGCGTCTCCGCCAGCCCGTCAAAAGCCGTCACGGCCCAAAACTATAGTCATCTCTTGTCTCTTCGCCTGTTTCTCCACCAAAGCAACTTCAACCTCAGCCTCTGGCCTCGTCGGACTCCAGCGTCATCCCCGACCTACATTCGCCCGGCCGATATACGCTGTGCGCTCCCTCCCCCGACCGGCTGCTGCTTGACTCACCGGGCTTCCGCTAGCTTGGCTGCTCGATTCGTTGTGGCCTGTCCAGAAAACCGAATCCCCCCACTTCGCCAGACACAAATCCGAGTGTTGGTGAAGCCAGGAAAAAAAAAGAAAGAAAGAAAACTATTCCGATATAACGATCACGGACCCCCGATCGATCTCAGTTCGAAGCTGTTGAGCCATCTATAGGGGATACGGGGAGAGTTTGTGTGCCTACTTCGTCAAGGATTGTCCACTCTGCAGCCATGGATTCGATGCGGTCACTTAATAAATCACTTCCGTCTACAACGGCAGCACAACCTCCGGAACTGCTTCTGCAAGCATTTAAGACCGCGGCTTTATCAGTCACCAACCTTTACAAGAATGCGGTATCAGACCAGGCTCAGTCACGGCAACTTGGATACCAGGATGCTCTCGAAGACCTCCGGGCTTTCTTGGACAAGGAGAAAATAGGTTTTACGGATGGCGAAGGGCAGAAGATCAGGAACTGGGTCATGGAAAAGATCGATATGGCTGGAACGACTTCAAACGACAGTGATGATGATAAGACCGATGCCGACAAGGCCAACCGTGCCGCCTCGCCGGCTGCCGTCCGTAAAACTAACCCTGATACCACCGCCTCGAAACCCCAACCTGAAGCTGCTGCTCCGTCAAGGCAGCCTTCAGAAACTCCACCACCACTGATGCCCATACCTTCCGAGCCTATTGCTATAGTACCTCCCCGGACGGCCGCCTTCACTTTCACCGCCGGCCAGAGTCTCCCCATGCAAGAGGATATCGACATGAAAGCCGGCATGGATAGCTCTCCTTCATTATCAAGCGACCCGCAGATCACCACCTCACATCCCTCTCATCCCCCAGTCAGGCTAGAAGTGCACTCCCGTCCACCTCGAACACCACACCGCCACGGCAGCGGAAACCGCCATAACCCTCGCTCTATCAACCGGGACCCCACGCCCGGCGCCGGGTCAAAACGAAAATTCCACTTTGGCGAGTTTTTTGATATCTCGAACCTCGGAAACGGCAGAGACCCATTCGGTGGACCGAAACGAGGCCGCTTCTTATAGTTATATACTCTTTCTTTAATCCCCCTCATTCTAACGGGTTATAGAATGGATATGCAGAGAGCTCTACGATGCATTAACGTTGAGGCGTTTTTGGACTTTTATTTTCGCCCTTTTCTTATACGGCATTTTCTATATTTCTCATCATATGCATGTAGATAGGTAGCATCATTGAAAATCGGAGATACCCTATAAAGTCTCGAGTTGGCCTGCTCGTAAATTCGTTTCTAACACAGTATGGTACACAGTCTAAACAATGCCACGAATTTCTCCTTAGAATGGGCGTATAATAAAGATATCGTACAGTCCACCAAATCAAATTCTCCTATTTGATAAGTTATTCAGTTGAAAGCTCTCCATATACCCAATCCCACTAGTGAAGTTGATATCATAATAACTCCTAGCCTTCTCGATCCCATCCTGTACTTTGAGCCGCTTGCTAAGATCTTCTGTTCTTGCTCACGTAGGTTCTTCATTCCGGTGTAATAGCTCCAGCCTCCAAGTCCCGCAAGTGCCAGACTCCCTACACAACCAAAGACAGTGAGTTACGAGCCGCCAGCGTATATCCATAGACACAGAGAGTCCATACCAGTAGCTCTGCACGCCAGACAGTCATCATATTTATCCTGAGCAATCGTCTTTTCAATATCTTTGGGGTTGATTTCCCAGGGTGCATCGGACTGTCTTGCCATATTGATTGGCGGGTGTAATGACAGATTAGGTCAAAGAAGGATAGCGCCTATTCATTGAAATCAGCCAATATGTTCATGAAATCAGTAAATATGTCCATAGACCAGGGTATAGGGATCTACCGAAGGGATATTGTCCTTTGTTGCAGCTCCTGTTGAGTGTTGTACTTGTAAAAACCATGAAAACGCAAAAACTCCGATGAGGTCACGCACTGCTCGAGTTGACTAGGATAAACCTCATCTAACTATCTCGACCAAATCTTCTATAACCTCCCACACTCCACAACAGAGGCGTTCGCAATGATGAGCGCTATTATAGAAGCTCTTTATATTTATGATGAGACAAAGTGAGCTATTCTACTGCCGCTACTAGCAAATGAATATATGCTGACACTAAGCAATAGCACACCAATACTTGAACATGCCTACCGTTCGCGCCCTCCCCCCGCGACGGCAATACTCTCTCTCTTTCTAGCCCATCCGGCTCCTCGACCGTCCCTGGTATACCTTCCCGATGCCTCTCCTCCCGTCTCGGTCTTCTCAGTTTCGCATTCAAATCTCCTATTCCTGGTCCCGTGCAGCACCGAGGCAGAACCGCTTCTCGTCCTCGAATTTATCCACCGAGTAATAGATGTGCTAGAAGAATTTATCGGCGCGCCTTTACTCGGAACGAAGATACAGAATAGCTATGACGTTGTTGGGCAGTTGCTGAATGAAATGTGCGATGCTGGCATCGTATCTAATACTGAACCGAACGCTCTACAGGAGGCGGTTGACGTTCCTGGGTGGATGGGCAAGCTATTGAGCGGAGTGGGATTGCCTGGGTGAATATTGACCACAATACCTCTCCGCGTCCGTGCCTGTATGGATGTCATAATTGCTAACGATGTATATGTGGTGGGATAGTGCGTCGCAGGCTTCCGCTCTTGCAAAGCCTCTAAGTCAACCCCTTGCTACCGCTCCCACAGTAGCCGGAGCAAATGCGCCAGCCATACCTTGGAGACGTTCTGGTGTGCGACATACCTCAAATGAGCTGTATGTTGACATAGTCGAGTCTTTATCAGTTATATTTGCCCCCTCTGGCAGGCCAATATCAGCACTGGTACATGGTACCATAGTATTCACAGCAAAGATATCAGGAGTGCCAGATTTGCTTCTTTCCCTAAGTGCTCCTGGGGGTCAAAGAAGTCTTGCGCATAAGATTGAATTACCTGTGTTTCATCCTTGTGTCCGTCTGGCACGTTGGAGAGAAAAGCCAGGCGAGCTAAGCTTCGTGCCCCCTGATGGGCGGTTTATATTAGGGGGATACGAAGTCAACCTGCTCCCTGTTAATCCTGAGGATGACAATCCGCCTGCCCATATGGAAAGGCTATTCCTTCCTGCTACAGTGGATATTAAGAAAGGCCTTGGTCCTACAGGATCAAATTTTGAAGTGCGACTAACATTAAATAACAGTTTTCCAGGGACTTCCTCAAGGAGCGGAGGAGGTGGAGCTGGTATAGGTGGGAATGGGGGAATGGGGAACTCGATAGGTCGTGGATCTGGAACATCAACCCCTTCTTTCTTAACTATCGGCGGTAGCTCGTCGTCTCCGAGCCTAGATGATGTAGTGGTGACAGTTCCCATACCACCATCGGTGCGGAACATTACTGATATCCAGCCGAGTCGGGGAGAAGCGACCTTTATGCCAGGAAACGAATCTTTAGAATGGCGCGTGCCTACCAGAGAGAAGGACGGGTCAATCTCTGGCACAGCCACGCTAAAAGGAACCATACTCGGACCCCTTCATGAGCTTGATGATGACGAAATAGTTGATGGAGATGGTGAAGATCGTACTCGACGATTAACTTCGAACCCTCTCAGAGGATATTATGACGAGACCTTAACTGGGGGCGCAAGCTATCAAGATTCAGGGGCAACGATAGATGATACTACCCAACCGGAGAAGACTGAAGGTCTATCACCAACAGTCAAACAAATGCGGAAAAAGCAGGCCAATGCCTTATTAATGCCCTCATCGGCCTCGGTATCGTTTTCTGTGCGCGGCTGGCTACCCAGTGGTATACGTGTTGACTCTTTGACTGTTGACTCTCGAAGAAGTCGAGGTTTAGGCGAAGGGGTCAAGCCCTACAAGGGTGTCAAATATATCTGCGTGAGCAGGCAAGGGGTTGAGACTAGGTGTTGAACTAGTAGTCATCTACAAATCCTGCAATGCATAGCCTCAATTTGGTCCAAGGTCTATATTTAAAAGCAGGGCAATGTCAAAGGAAAAAAAGTTATAACTCAACTAGCTATAGATCTGCAATTAGGCGGTACCCTTTTTTCCTCGACTCCTCCTGCAAGGCTTTGATGACTTTGGAACGTAGCGAGCAGAGCCTGGCCTGCGTGGACTTCTAATGGGACCTCAATATGAAGGTTACGTTTGACTAGAGGCAGTCGCTATTATTATTCACTCGCAGTAGGAAACCTTGGACCCTCCGGCTGTTCCACCGGGGACTACCTTAGCTATCAAGATCTTGTTAACAAGACCAGCCCAAGGTTGGATGGTAGACGACCCAGGAGTTTGGGCTTTACTAGTGAAGGGCACTTTGACCAAAAACTCCTAGCTGACCTCTCTATAATAGTATGTTGCAAATTGAAATACCGCCGCATATTATACACCGGAATTATTCGCACGTTTATTAGTAAGGCCTGGTATAGAAGAGTTAGGAGCAAAGTGGAATGGCCTCTTCACCCTCGTATATAAGAAGACTATTTTAGTATTATAGCTATTGTTGTTTATAAGAACGTATATATGCCAAAAATTCCAACCCAATTTGAGAATAGTAAAACACGCGTATGAGAAAAAGAGTATGTATGCATGGCTACCTAGAGCTTTGGGCCACGGTTGGTGTAGTGGTATATAGCGATTGCGACTGTTAATAGTTGTTAGCATATCAACCATCATAACTAAGCGTCGATGCAGGACAATGAAACATTAGGAATAGACTTGAAGGGAATAAAAATTATTGCAACAGAATATCTTATATACAGCCCAGGGGAATCATAAATATACGTATGTCGAAAGGGTATCAAGCACTGTAAGACAATATGACCTCGTACACGTTTTATCACGAAGATTTCGCGTCTGCAGAGGTGACAAAATAAAATTGATATCAGACCAGATGACCCGAGGATCTTAATAGCACACCAAGCAGAGAAAAGGAAAGCAGTTATTTGGAAAGATATGTTGATAAAAAATTTACTTACCCAATGCTGCGGCAGTGGCCCTTGCGGCACCCGATCTGTTTGGCCCCTTGCCAAAGGTAATAAACCAGGTAATCCATTCAAGCAATCCATAGGTTCGTTCCCCAGCACGGTTGAAGTTAGGAGACTTGAGACTGGCAGCTTTGTATTTGCCGAGTTTACCGATATAAGGCGGGTAGCGGATAGAGAGAATACGCTCGACCCAGCCAGGAGTTGTGGTAATGGAGCGTTGGTGTGTAAAGGCATCGAAACTGCTACGGCCATGGTAGCAACCAGTTCCACTCTCTCCAACGCCGCCAAATGGGAGGTTTGAAATAGAAACATGCATATATGAGTCGTTCACAGAAGCACCGCCTGAGCGAACGGAGGAGAGGACTATCAAGGTGTTAGCATGTGCATAGAAATGTACCATAATGAAGGGAGGTAAAAACAATACCTTTTGCGGTCTCCTCTTTGGATCCAAATGGGTAAAGGGCCAATGGAGTTCCATCAACGTCATTTGCAATTCTAATTGCCTCGTCCAAGTTCGATACGGGCAGGAGAGTGATAATTGGCCCAAAGCTCTCTTCGGTTATGAGAGAGTCCTCGGTAGAGTCAACAAGGACAACGGTTGGTTCGATGAATTTCTCCTTCTCATCCATGGATCCACCAAGAAGGATCTTCCCCTTGGTGTTGTCGACCATCTGCTTGATGCGCTGGAAAGCACCCTCGTTGATAATACGGGAGTAATCAGGCGTTGCTTTGGCTCCGTTTGGATAGTATTCTTTGATAGCCCTCTCAAACTCGACCACCAGCTGATCAACAACCTCCCTGTCAACAAGGATGTAGTTTTGTGATATACAAATTTGACCAGCATTGAACGTCTTTCCCCATAGTAGACGCCTGGCAACAAGTCTCAAGTCCGCACGCTTTGTAACAAAGGCAGGGTTACGCCCACCTAGCTCAAGCAAGACGGGTGTAAGCTTTGGGGCTGCTGCTTGAGCAACAATGCGGCCAACTCTGGCACTGCCGGTGAAGCAGATCTTATCCCATCTTTCGTCAAGCAGTGCTTTAGTTTCTGGGACACTTCCCTGGATGACAGATACACAAGTGGGGTCTAAAGCAGCTTCAATGATTTCCTGGATCACGGCGGCGCAGTGCGGTGAAACTTCACTTGGCTTAACCACGACCGTGTTGCCAGCAGCAATGGCACCAAGGAGTGGACCAAGAGTAAGGACGAATGGGAAATTGAATGCTCTATGCGGATAGTTAGCCAAATGTGGTGTCGGGTTAGGAAGAGAGCGTAGCACCAACCCAATAATCAGAACACAGCCCAAGGGGTCCTTTCGAATGGTTGGCCTCATCAGCGAAAAGGTCAGGTCGATATCAGCAGCCTTTTCATCTTTAGCCCACTTGGGTAGGTTTTTGGTAATGAATATGATATCGTTGAGCGTCGACACAATCTCTCCGACATAAGCTTCATACTCCGGTCTGTTCAGGTCCTGCTTAAGGGCCGCGGTCACCAGGTGCTCCCGGTCCTTGATACTAATCAACACAAATAAGAGCGTCAGCTGGGGCTAACTATGGGTGAATATACTGGGCAGAGACTGGAGACTTCTGCCACCGATACTAGATGTCTAGCACTTACGCCCAGTAAAGCTTCCGCAGCTGTTGGATACGGAATTCGATAGGTCGAGTCTTGTGTTCAAAAAAGGTAGCCCGAACACTCTTCACGCGCGAGGGGATCTCCTCGACAGGCGTATATTCAAGGGTTGGGAGAGCGGTAGATGCCATCTTGTAGTGGTTGTAGGTGGTATGCCTGCAACGACTTGGCGCTGATTTCTTAAAACTTGGGCGTAAGAGCTATCCAAAAAAGAGAACGAGTAGCCAATTGACCCGTCTCGAGCGGGGGCTTGTTAGGAATTGAAAAGAACGGTATCGATAATGATATCAAGGGCGCGAGATCTGGTTGTCTGCGAAGCAAGCCGATGAGGTTGTTTTTAACTTGACAACGTCACGGGAGTCGCATGCGCCAGTGTGAGATGCCGAGGTAACTTTTTGCCCCTGCAGCGGCTCGGGCATCGGAACAACCTGGGACGGGGCGGGATAACCCTGACATGGATGGATGGATGCTGACACTCTGGGGTCGATTGGTGATCAGGTTACAGAGTGGTATTTTCCTGCATTGTTCAGGGCTACGTATTGAAGAGGACGTCTACGGGCTAGAGATACAGTCGGCATGATCATTAATTCACCGGAAATAAGATAGCAATTTGGATACATGATCATACATAGTTTAGAAGAAGAAATGAGAACTAGGAAAAAACTAAAAAAAAAAAAAAAAAAAAAGGACTTGAAGAATATGATCGATATGTGAAACTCCGTCCGTGAAAATGCACCATCATTCCCTTATTCCAACAGTAATGTTCGTGATATGCAGTACTTGAGAAAGGAGCAGGCAAAAATAATCATTCAAAAACGCTCATAGGATGATGCATGAACAAAACTCAAGAACAAGATATAAAAGTAGGGGTAAAATCAATCGTGAGATGGCAAACATGGCATGAACAATCATAACAGTCATTAATGGGGCAATATCATGCGGCGGTAAGGACTTGTCGAAGTTTCTCTCTGAAGCTCATGCTTGATGGAGCGTCCTCGCGGTGTTTATGTAGACTCGAGCGGCGTCGACGCAGTCGTTCTGGCGGAGGGTCCTCTTTCTTAGCAGTCTTTTCCGCCGGGGCTTCGAGTCTCATCGACCGTCGACGTTCACGACGGTGCTCCCGGTGCTCCCGATGTTCTCGGTGCTCTTGCTCTTTTCCTGGCTCTTTCTCTTTGGCTTCTTCCTGTTTGCTAGGCATTCGTTCTTTGCTGTCCTCGCCTCTGCTTAGCCTTCGTTCGCGAGGCTTCGGTACTTCTGTCTCCGGCTTGGGGGGCTTTTCTTGCTCTGCCCCTTCATCGGTCTTGGGGGATTTCCTTTCACGCAATTTGTTCTCTTCACTTCTGGCGTTACTTCGTCGTGCTCGCTCCCTTACTTCCTCGGAGTTGGTTGACCTTCTTTCACGGCGCCTGTCAGAGTGCGAACGAGAGCCGGAGTTCGACTGAGAATGGGTAGAGGAGCCAGATGTGTTTGGAGGTGACGGCCGCTTGACGGGAGGAACTGGAGATGAGGACTTTGCTCGTTCATTCACTTTCATGACCGGCTGGTGAGCTGTTGATTGGCCAGTAGTAATCAACCTAAACAAAGCGAGAGGCTTGGAGGCGAGCGAAGATATCGGGTTTTGACTTGGGCCAGCAGATTTAGGGGCGGCGTTAGGTCGGTCACGGCCTGATAGTGATAATCGCCGCACAAGAGGTCGCTTTGGTGGGTTCTGGGTATGTTCTTCCTTGGGATGTTCCTCCTTAGGGCTTCCAGTTTCCTTTGAACGTTCTGCCTCAGCTCTGCGGGCTTCTCGCCTCTTTCGTCTTTCTGCTCGCTCTGCTTCAGTCTCGTTTGGCCGAGGGCGGTTACTTCTATGCCTCGTTTGGCCAGTGTGTTTCGTCTCTTTCACTTCAACAGGTGCATCGACTGGCGGCGAGGACCGCACCTCTCGTTCGGCTCTTGGTCGACGAGAGCTTGGTTTCTTCTCTCCCGAACTTTTTGAAGGTCGTGGTGGCTCCTCGGCTGGCGCGGATCGTCGGTGTTTCTTGTGTCTTTTTTCTTTTGATCGCTCTTTCGATCGTTCCTTCGATCGCGATTTGGATTTGGACTCAACAGCAGCTTCTTCCGCAGCTTTATGGTTAGGGGCATCTTCAACAGCAGCAGGTTCTTCAATGATAGGTTTTGAAGCTGTATCTTCTGAAACAGGCGCTTCCACGGCCTGCGGCACTGGCTCTTCTTTGATGTCTTCAGCAGGCTTCTCCTCAACAACAGGTGCGGGTTGTGGGGTTGGTTCCTCAATGGTCTTCAGTTCCTCTGTTGGAGATGATACCGGTTCCTCTTTAGCTACAGGTTCTGCTGCTGGCTGTTCAGGGGGTGCTGCTTCCTTGACAACATCCTCGGCCGGGGGTGAATCATCCTGAGGTTTTTCAGCTACTGGTGCCTCAGGGGCTTCGGCAGAAGCCTCTTCCGTCGCTACTGGTGTTGATTCTGAAGCAGGTTCATTTGGAATATTCTCTTCCGCCGTAGCTATTTCCTGAGTTGTGGTCTCTTCTACAAGAGCAGGTTGTTCACTCGCCTTTTCCATAACCACTTCATCTGGCTGATCTGAAGTTTCTACAGGGCCACTTGGAGCTGGTGTTGGTGCCTCACTCGCAGGTTCCTCGGGCTTAGGTTGTTTATCCACATCAGCAGGTTGTTTGGCTTCAGATTCTGTAGCTGTCGCATCCGCAGCAGCGGGTTCCTCAACACCGACCTCTTCAGTGGCTGCTTCGTTAATAATAGATTCTTCAGCTGCGGGTTCCTCTGCAGGCTCCTGAACAACAGGATCTTCCGCTGGATCTTCGACAGCCGCCTCGACAGCCGCTGCTTCTTCGCTTGCTGGTTCCTTGGCTGCAGGCTCTTCAGTTATTGGGTCTTCTGGTTTTGATTCTTCAGTAGCAGATAAACCTTCTACTTGCTCTTCAGCTACCGGTTTATCAATAACAGGGTCACCGGCACCTGGCTCCTCGGGTATTGGCTCGGGTTCGACCAGGTCTTGAGTGGTAGGTTCTTCAACGGCAGGCTGTTCAGCAACAGGCTCTTTAGCAGCAGGCTCTTTAGCAGCAGGCTCTTCAGCAGCAGGCTCTTCAGCAGCAGGCTCTTCAGCGGCTGGCTCTTCAGCAGCAGGCTCTTCAGCAGCAGGCTCTTCAGCAGCAGGTTCCTCAGCGGCCGGTTCTTTAGCAGCAGGCTCTTCAGCGGCTGGCTCTTCAGCAGCAGGTTCCTCAGCGGCCGGTTCTTTAGCAGCAGGCTCTTCAGCGGCTGGCTCTTCAGCAGCAGGTTCCTCAGCGGCCGGTTCTTTAGCAGCAGGCTCTTCAGCAGCAGGCTCTTCAGCAGCAGGTTCCTCAGCGGCCGGTTCTTTAGCAGCAGGCTCTTCAGCGGCCGGTTCCTCAGCGGCCGGTTCTTTAGCAGCAGGCTCTTCAGCGGCTGGCTCTTCAGCAGCAGGCTCTTCAGCGGCTGGCTCTTCAGCAGCAGGCTCTTCAGCAGCAGGCTCTTCAGCAGCAGGCTCTTCAGCAGCAGGCTCTTCAGCAGCAGGCTCTTCAGCAGCAGGCTCTTCAGCAGCAGGCTCTTCAGCAGCAGGCTCTTCAGCAGCAGACTCTTCAGCAGCAGGCTTTTCAACAACAGGTTCTTCAGCAACGGGTTCTTCACCTGTAGGCTGTTGTACAGTAGATTCTTCAGCCGGAATCCCAAGGGTAGCGTTTTCCAGGGGAACATCTTCTGTAACTTCGATAGACACCGGTTCTGCGACGCTTGTTTCTTCCTTTTCTTCAGTAGTTACTTCGGCATGGTCGTTTGACGGTTTGGGCACATCAATATCGGGTGCATTTTCGCCCTCCTCTTTGACATTACGTGTATCAGGTGCTGCGTCCGCTGTGTCGCTTTTCCCTCCTTCAGCCGTTCCCTTGTTTTCTTCCTCAATACCTACTTTGTCAGTATCAGCTGCTTCTCCTTCAATTGGCACCTCTGGTGTTACTTCAACTAGTTTCTCTCCCTCGTCTGACAGTTCAGGCGCCGGCCCTTCCTCAGCCGGATTCTCCTTTCCAGCTGAAGGTTCTTCAGTAGCTGGGACTTCTTTTGGAGCCTGATCTTCTTTGGTAGGTGACTCTTCTGCAGCCGGAGGTTCTTCTGGAGGTGCTGCTTCCTCACTGGCAGTCTTTTCCACAGGTGATTCTTCTCGGGGCTGCGCTTCTTCAGGAGCCGGCGTCCCTTCGACGGGTGTTTCTTCCATAGCTGTCTCTTCTGAAGGTGCTCCTCCGGTGGGAGCCTCTTCAGCAGGGGGTTCTTCCACAGCTGAAGATGCCTCTGCAGTTGATGTTTCAGTTGGAACTTCTTTCGCCGGAGATTCTTCTACAGGAGACTCTTTTCCGACAGGAGCCTCTTCGGGGCATGTTTCTCAACAGATGGTTCTTCTGCAGCTGCTGGCTTCTCTGTGGGGTCCTCTTCTGTGCTTATCTCTTTTGTCAGTGCCTCTTCTGCAGGCTCCTTCTCAACCTCATCCGCAGTTGGAGTCTCTTCGGCGGCTGGAGCTTCGTCGATCGGGGTCTCCTCAGCAGGTAATTCTCCCGGAGCAGATGTTTCTTCAGCAGGTGACTCTTCCACAGCTGGCACTTTTGCTGGTGGCTCTTGTTCTGTTTGGGTCTCTTCTGAAACTGAGTTTTCTTCAGCTGGGGCCGCTTCTGCAGGTGTGTTTTCTTCGGGGGCTGGGGCTTCTTTAGCAGACGGACCTTCTGAAGCCGGTGTTTCTATTACCGGCTCCTGTTCCACCGCAGTCTCTTCCGCAGCCGGTTTTTCTTCGGAGAGAACTTCTTCAGAAGGAGGATTTTCTGCAGCTGGAGCTTCTGTTGCTGGTTCCTCTTTTACCGGGGCCTCTTCCAGAACAGCATTTTCTTCAGCAGGAGCTCCTTCAGAAGGAGGATCTTCCGTAGCTGGAGCTTCTTTTGCCGTCTCTTCCCCCGGCCTGTCTTCTGTAGACGGCGTTCCTTCGTTTGGTTTTTCCTCCTCTGCTGTCTTTTGGGTCTCCTCGGAAGTCTCATTTTCCGTTATACCTATGGGATGGTAAGTATATGAGGCCCCTGCGGTACTCTAGGTGGTAGTGGACAAGGTATACTTCCGCTACCAACCAGATAGACAACTTACCTGGGGATGTTCCAGGAGCATCTTTTCCAGCATCAACATCAGCCGCTGGTGCATATTGTGGTTGTTGGTCCAAGGGGACGTCCTTTTTTGGTTCTGCGTCAGCGGTAGGTTCACCATTACCGTCATCTGATGGTGGGGAAGAATATAACGATGATATAGGGCAGTCTTTAAATTGACCAGTGTGCCAATCATATGTTTGATATTTAAACTGAGGAAGTGAAGCATACTGATAGCTTAGGTTCGACATTTTCGGGGAGTGCAGACGAACCGTCACCTCCAGGTAGGTTGCTGCTACTCCCGTTGTCAATGTCGGGCACCACTGAATTGGCCGGCAGTCGATTGGTAGCTCCCTTCTTTCCCTTCTTCTTTTTGGCCATGGTCAGGAATATCTGCGACGCTTTTGCGGGGATGTGAAGAGTAGAAAAAGGTTGGGGAGACGGAGACACAGGAGCAATGATATGAGAGGTCTATTTGGTGTGGCAGGCCTCGGCAGTTCGGGGATAGATTGGCGTCCGTCAGAAAGGCGACCTGCGGCCCGGGATGTAAGGTGAGGTTGAGGAATATTGGGGTAAGATTGGAAGAGGGGGAATAAAATGAAGGCGTGGTTGAGCGAAATAGCAGCACGTCAGACGAGACAAATTATAACAAGTAATACTAGCTCCTATGATACAGGAAAGCATGTGCCCGATAACCTCATATATCGTTTAGGCCTATCAAGAGCAATCGGCACTGATGGAGCCATGTAATCAACAGTCATTATTGAGAATGAGAAACGATAGTTTCCCAGGAAATGGGCTCTCCGAAGCAGCTATGCAAGACCAAGTGCCATTGGGGCCACGTCTCGCGGCCCCATGGGTTTTCAGAATAGGAGTGCAGACAGCATTGGATGCACGCCCTACTAAGGCTTGTGGAAAGCGGCCGCTGTGGGAGGGAAACCAGGGTAACCCGCTGCACGATACTATAAATCGTAAAACAGCAAGTTAATAATATGAAAACGTGACAAGAAATACAAGGCAAACGCTGTATCATGAGAAGGGAAGAGCCACCTTACTCTTTCGTTCAAGGGATGAGGCAGACAGACCATGCACTTGAGCGGGTCAGAGGGTAAAACAGCGGCGGAAAAGGTCGAAATCAACAAAACCAACCCAATTGCAGCAACTTGCAAGAAAATCTCCCTCGTTACCGATGAGACGAAGAAGAGGTGTGGAAGTCAGATCTCTTCCAGTCAGTGACCCGGAAGCGATTCCGGGGATAGCATCATTTTCTGCCCAATATCCCGCAATTGGCCGCCTGGCCGACAGGCACTTGCAGGACTGTGGAGCACGCCTGAGGGAGGCGGTTGGTCAAGGACCAGACGGTCTCAGATCCTCGCGATCTACCAAGGTTTTCTAACCGTTTGGGTAACCGTATTCCCTTGCTTGGGGATCCTACTCCGTACGGAGTACGCTCCAGAAGAAAGTCGTGGCTGGGCCAGAGATGATGAACCTGCAACGTGAACAGTAGCAAGTGGTCGCGGCCAACACGAGATTCTCTGTTGTCCTGTTTCGTGCTGTTTCTCATTCATTGGGTCTGATGCAGATGAAGCCGAAGCCTGACTCCAGAAAAAGCGACGGTTCCAGAACGAGCTTCCACTTCGACAAGCAGGTTGAGCAGGGAAGAAGGGCCAGATACCAAAACGTTTCTTTTTCGCCGTCTTTCAACGAGGCGAGGATGAAATAAGCAAGCCAGAAAGTCCCGTTTAGGACTAGTCGCGGATCGGCCCGACTTTAGCCCTAATGACTCAGCAATATAGAGGGTTTCATTGGCTGGAAAATTCAAGGCTGCGGTCTGATTGGCTGCCTCACATGCTCAAGGGTTGCCCACGCAGCTGGTAACTTTAAAACGTTAACTTGCTATCAGATTTGGTGGCTGACAGGAGATAGGAGATACCCGGTCTTGCAAGATGATAAAGAGTCAGGAAGCCAGCCCTGCAAAGAGTGACTTTGCGTGATGGCCGCTGTTGTCTACGCTGGCATCAGGAACCGGAATACATCTTTCGCCTCTCTGCATGACTTCCGCGTGCCCAGCAGCTGCAATCCGGATGCAAGGTGGCAGAAAGGACGTACCTGCCAAGTAATGGTCAGGTGCGCCTGCTTGGACATGAATTTTATTCCATTCAGGACGCATATGCCCATCTTCTCCTGCATCTCTTTATGATATTTCTTTCCCCCTCTATATTTTCGGTGGTAGTGGAGCCTGACAAGTTGGCTGGATTAAACGAGAAATTACTTCATCACATTATCGTCCGTTCAATTTTTTGCCCCCTCCAGGAAACAGTCGGTGCAAAACAAATTTCGACTGTCTTCGGGATCAGCATGCCAAATACAGAGTATCCGAGTATTACAATGGTGTATATTTTCCTCCGCTTCTTGCAGTGGTGGTGTAACCTCTCTCCTTTCCTCTTAGGACCCCTCCATTATCGAGTCCATGGTATACCCCCGATGTACAGTGTACGTGTCGCATCCTGCGGTTAACTGATTTTAAACCCCTGCTCAACATGGCCTCTCAAGCGGGGAGAAAGTATTGACCCCGCTATCCAGGGTGTAATGCGTCACAGGGAAGGCTAAGGCCAGCATTTGCTGACATGAAGTAGGGGAAGTGTGCAACTACTTGATGTCCCGCAATCTTCGTATAAAGGACATATGTTGTCTTGCTCCAATGGCTGCACGGAAACAATTTAATTAGCCAGCGGGGTCGATATCCGAGTCTCGTCATCTTCGTGGCCTGGTATGGATTCCAGAAAACCAAACAAATATCTTAAACTTTTGAATCGTTGGAGGAGTTGGCTTCATTCACAAATCTGTTCAATATTTGTACAAATAAACCTATACGTATTTACAAAGCCTCTGGTAACGTCAACGTAGCAATCCAGCAGTTCCTTGCCTGCCTCTTCCTGCCATAGCAAGAAGAGCTCCGGTCTGTCTCGGGAGTTCCTGCCCAAGCTGAAAATGCAGACAAAAACATATACATAGCCGGCGCCTTAAAGAGCCACGTATACAGCAAAATACAAGTAAAGTGGCATATGTGTTTCGAAATGTGTTGTTAAGTACCTTGTCAAGTCGGGAGTTATGACTTCAGCAAGGTGAGCCACGATATGTTCGCATGAAACTGAAACCAAACAGAATATTCGCGAGATTCAGCGCAACACGCATTCAAGTTGGAACGGCAGTGTAGTTCTGCCCAACGTACGGAGCGTATGCCAAGGACTTGGTAAATTTATCTGCTCACTCTTTATGCAGTCCCTAGCATACTTAGGAAGTAATATAATCAAGGTATGTGAGTTATCTTTCATTGTTATAACTATAGTTTGGGTCAGTATATGTTGGATCCGAACTGCGAAAATGTACCCGGCCCTTGGTTACCCAAGCAGTTTCCAGAGCAAAAAAAAAAAAAAAAAAAAAAAAAAAAAAAAAAAAAAAAAAAGATTAGAAACTGCATACCTGAAACCATGTAAAAAGTACCCGAACACGACGTTTACTTTAATAGGTTCACCTTCGATTTTCATTTTCCTTCTTTAACTGTTCCTCCATTGTTATTCTCCATCGTGGCCCTAACCGCTTCATGGCCCAGATCACAACAGAGCTGGCAAGACAAATAAGGCCAAGAATCGTAAATAGCCAACCATTTCCAATAGCATCTATAATAGGAGCAGCAACTACACCCCCAACACAAGAAGCTATGTTTCTCATGAAATTATTCAGGGCGACACCTGCTGAAGACCGATTAGGCATAAATTCGGTCAACATAGTCGTTGACATGCTGAAAATTAACATTGATCCCAGGCCAAAAAAGAAATTGGCAGCAATCTATACCCAAACCAAGTCAGATGATATTATTGTGTATAGTTTTGCCTGAAACTTACCGTAGCGAACCAGTGTACCCCATTTTCTGCTGTCCAAGCATACCATATCAATGCAGATGGGAAAAGAAGTGCCCCCACCCATGCATTCTCACGCATTCTATCTTCGGGTATAAATATATATTTACCATTTGCATCCACTCTATTGGCACGCCTTGCTTCTCTTTTCATGATGGAGTCCATCCAAGGACCTCCAAAAACACTGGCAGCAATATAACCCAACGCCCCAGGGATATATAGTAAGCCAATAATGATAGTAGAAAAATTATAGGGGTCTCTGCTGAACGTAATCTCTATACTTATGTTCATAACATACAAGCATCCAAAAGCGATACTTGCATAGTACACAGTTAGAGCAACAGCCGGGAAACGAATATAAAGAATTATCTTTAGAGGATCAATGATGATGATTTTTAACATGTTTAAAGCCCTGGTCGTTTGCTGTACGACCTGTCGAGATGACACTCGACTCAGAGTGCGTTCAATCTCTGGGCTTCCATTCTCTGGTTGAGGAGGCGGAAGAGGTTTACGGTGTGCAAGAGTTTCTGGCAATGCAAACAGTATGAAGACCAGTATAAGGCCACCATAGATTGCAAGGAACCATTGCGTACTCCTCCATCCCAAAGATTGTGTCAAAATCCCACCGAGGATAGGGGCTATAAGAGGACCACAGAGAGGACCAAGGTAGAAGATGCCCATAGCGCGTCCACGATCAATAGGATCCCAAACATCGGCAATTGTACCAGCCCCTACTGCTTGAACTGACGCAGCAGCTCCCCCAGCAAGGACTCGCATGATGATCAACATCGTAATGGAGACCGAGAGAGCGGATAGAATACTCCATAGAGTGAATAAGGCGAATGAAGCAAGGTATATTGAACGGCGCCCCAGCCGCTCACTAAACGATGACCACCAGAGAGGAAATATGGATATACTCAGCATGTACAAAGCAACGGAAAGATTAGTAACCGTTGCTGTCGTATTATATGTTCTAGCAACTTCGCCAAGTCCAGCTGTTAAAACGATCTTTATATTAGCTCCTGTCAGAAAAATATAGAGATTCTATGAGCTGAAAGGAGTGACAATAACATACGAAGAAATATAGCACTTCCCATGGGCGCGGCGGCAGCTGCCACAGCAACAACGAAAGTAATAAACCATTTTGATTTCCGGTTGTAATGTTTTGGATTTTCAACCTCAGCCAGTAGAGTCAGTGACCCAAATAGACCTCGCCGTCTGCCTCTGGGCACAACAACCGGTGGTATGTAAGAATTTGTTCTTGTCAGCTGAACGGCAGCCTCCTCGTCTAGTGGTTGATTCGATTCTCCGTTATCAATGCTCACTTGGCTCCCTTTCTCCGAGATAACAGGTGCATAATCACTAACTCCCTGGGTTGTGGCAATAGATGGCTCCCCAGAAACAGTTAAGGTGGAAGAAGTAGCAGGGAAGCCCACTTGGGAAGAATTCCCCGTCGATTGCTGCTTTTCAGCCCCCATGTAGCTCCGCAACTCCGCAGATGGCTTCTAGTCAAAGGTTCTCAACGAAAGAAACCCACAATTCGAATATAACTGTCGCTTGTAAAGATCCTCACTCAGCACAGAGCCTCATCCCCTATCGAGCCGAGTATTGTAGGGCATATAAGTTAAAGAACAACGGCACTCTTTGGTATGCTTAACGGAGATACCGAGAGACGTCAAACATGCAGGAAATTCAAAAGAAAGTAGCGCTATTCAGATAATAAAACAAGAATGAATAAAAAAAAGACAGCATTCAAAGAAACTCTTAAGTGGGGAGGAGACCTACATATATGAACGGGAAGGAAGAATTTGGCCTGGACTTAAGAACGGATTTGGGAACCCTGGCCCGAGTGACGATATCCACTTTCTCGATGTCACTGTTTGCTCGTACAGCATTTTTTTGAGATCCTACCAAAGTAGTTGTTGGCCCTAAGGATTGACCTCGGTTATCTATTATCGTTAGAGAATTGTCCCTCTCAACTTCACCGCAGCAGGCAGATAAAAACAGCTCGCCTGGCCATGTAGTAACCCCAGTGAATCAAGATAGGTTTCCCTCCCGCTCTTCGGAAGACTTTTGTCACTCTGCATGCTCCTCCGCTGTATGTAAAAATCTTGCTTGGATGTCCGGCACATCGCACGGCTTTTCGGCGTTAAGCGTGCCGTTTTTGCCGAGGAAGGAGCGGTCCCGCGCTAGCCAATAGTATCACTTTATGAGCATTGCTTATTAAGCATCATCGTTATGGGCGTGGGGTTTGTCCAACTTCCCGGTTGCTCTCCATATCCCTAAGCAGCATGCCAGCGGTGTATCAATTTGAGACTTAGTGACTCCGAAGTGATCAATATCCGTCATGTCGAATTTGAATCCTGGGTTAAGCGAACGATTTCTCAACCTGAAAGACAAGCGCCCCATTGAGGTATGGGAGGAATTATGGCAGGAAGAAAAGACCCCCTGGGATAGAGGAGTACACAATCCAGCTCTGGAGGACACCCTAGAACAAAAGTCCGACATTTTAGGGAATGCTATTATAAAGATTGAAGGCGAAGAAAAAAGGCGGAAGAAGGCTCTTGTGCCTGGGTGTGGTAGAGGCGTAGACTGCTTTCTACTTGCATCATTTGGATATGACGCCTATGGTCTGGAATATAGCACCACAGCCCTGGAGGAGTGCCAGAAGGAGGCAGAAAAGTATGGAGATTTAGTGAAGCCAAGAGACGAAGAAATCGGAAGTGGAAAGGTTGTGTTCTTGCAGGGAGATTTCTTCAAGAGCGATTGGGTAGAGAAAGCTGGGTTGGAAGAAGGTTGTTTTGATCTCATTTATGACTATACTGTGAGCTGCCTCCGTGATTATGAAGATTGCTTTTGGACAACGACTGACGGCAAGTGACTTTGTTCTGTTCCTCGCACGTCATAACAGTTTTTCTGCGCCCTCAACCCTCTCTTGCGTCCAGGATGGGCTCTCCGACACTCGCAGCTCCTTGGACGATCCCCACAAGGCTATCTGATATGCCTTGAGTTTCCGACAACGAAGGATCCCACTTTAGGAGGTCCGCCGTTTGCCTCCACCCCAGAGGCGTATCTAGAACACTTGAGCAAACCTGGTGAAGACATCCCTTATGATGACAAGGGCAATGTTCAGGCCGGTTTGTCCAGCAAAACGGGAGATAACGGCTTGGTTCGTGTGGCACATTGGCACCCGGAACGGACTCATGAAGTCGGCAAGGATTCAGATGGTACCGTAAGGGATTGGGTCTCTATATGGTGCCACAAGTGAAACGCGAGTACTCGCAAGCAGCACAACCGGCCATTCGGCCCCTCTTTGTACGTACCTGGGTAGTTGATAAGCATATTTTGCTACTATCTCACTAAGCATGCTCAAGCGGAGCTGTGAGATAGGGCATTGTAATGCTCCCCAAGTCCATATGTATGCCGATAGTACGCCAACCATATATCCTTTGTTTTAGATTCGTTAATTTCGCCATCTGGTAGGAACTTTTCGATGCGTCCGTCTCCTTGAACGACATTTACCCGCACTTTATAGGCACGTGCAATGGCATGCAGTTCTAGCTGACCTCCCCATTCTGCCGTTGATTTTATTTTTCGAGCGTAATCTTCAATTGATTCTTCCAGGAATGGAGCAAAATCATTGGCATTGGAGAGTATAAAATCAGCCGTTGTAGCTCGAACGCCCTTGTAGCCATTAGTTTTCATCGCATCGGTTAACACTGATTCTGATTGTTCTGGGCTCAGACAAATCCCATTTTCTGTCAATTGCCACGCCACTGCAGAATACAAACAATGCCCATCTGGTGCGATGTCCCTCTCTTTCAGCTTTAAACGCGCAAAGGCTTCCTCCATAGCCTTACGTTCATTAGCACGTTTGTCGGTCTGGTTTGCCGCTTCAATTGTAGCATTGTTAATCTCTGCCTCACGCTCGGCTGCGCGTCTTGCCAAACGTGCTTTTTGGCGATTGCCTCGTTTTGGACCAGGACCTCTCTCGGTTGTGCTGGTCACGGGGGCAGACGGGTTAACTGGAGGCACAGAGCAAACTGTTGTCCCATTGGTATTGAATTCCTCAGACTCTTCAGCCTGGCCATTATTCTCGATATTCAGCTCATTCATCTGATTGATTGTGTCTGCATCTCCGACGTCTACCTCCCCATTGAGTTGAGATATTTCGGCCTGCTGTCTATCTAGGAGCTGCCTCTGCAAACTCTCACATTCATCATTGATGCCTTTACGCGTCTTCTTCGTTGCCGACTTTTTCTTCTGTGTTATCCGTGACTGGAGGTCCCTTTGCTCTTTCCTGTGACGAGCTTGCAGCTCCTCCATCCTGGGCTTATGAACTTGGATCGAGATGAAATGAAATGTACGGGTATTAAATCCGAAATAGTAAATAGATAGTATGATTGCTTTCCGATGAATATTTAAGGTAGTAGTCTTTGTTATAGCGTTGATTGTGCTTGGTCTTGACGTCTTGTCAACAGCCCACCTCAGCAAAAACCCGACACTTCTCTCAAAAAATGGACGCTTATGTAAATAATATGGGTTTGTCGGTATGTCACGTGATATGAACTGGTTAGGTGGCGACTTTATTGCTCTTCTATTAGTTCATTGGACAACATTTGGAGGAAGGTTCACAGTAGCAGCCAATGACCTTGCAGGTCGGTTCCTTTAAACTTCAGGGGTATTATATTTCCGTAACCTTGTTACTTAGCTGAGTAACCCGGCTGGACCGCAGAGGATAATGCATTCGGACCAATAGTGTAAAACATGGAAGTTGCCTCGGCACCTTTTGAGGACAACCGGCAGCCAGCTTTGGGCAGGTCTGTATAAGAACCGAGATTTCCTCAAAATCTACTATTCGAATGACATAGAGTGCATTCGATAAAACCGATAGAGATCAAAAAGCTCTTCCAAAATGGACGCTGCATCCCTCTTCGATGTTAAAGTTCGTTCTCCCCCTCCCTTCCGGCCGTATTTCCAGCTGTGATTGTCTTGATTCTAATAAAAATGTGTAGGGTAAAGTTGTGCTGGTCACAGGGGGTGCCAAAGGAATTGGTCGTATGATCTCCGAGGGATATGTTGTGAATGGCGCAACTGTGTATATCACTGCTCGAGATATCAAGACTTGCGAGGCAGTCTGTCAAGAGTTGAACGCGCTTGGAAAAGGCAAGGCATATGCCATCCAAGCCGACCTATACAAAGAAGAGGACTGCAAGAAACTCGCCGAAGAGTTTGGAAAGCGCGAATCTAGTACGCTCTCCGCAGGCTGTCTGTATTTACTCGTTAATAACAAGGATAACTAACGTCGGTTTAGAGCTCAATATCCTCGTCAACAACGCGGGCTCCAATTGGGGTGCTCCTTACGACGAATATCCATCATCTGCATGGACTCGTGTCCTTACTCTGAACCTTCACCGTGTGTTCAATGTCACGCAACTTTTCACTCCGTTCCTTGAAAAGGGAGCTGGTGAACTGGACCCAGCGAGGATAATAAACATTGGAAGCGTTGATGGATTACGAGTTCCAGCACTGGAGACATTTGCCTACAGTGCCAGTAAAGCTGGTCTCCACCACCTAAGTAGGGTTCTAGCTAACCATTTAGGAAGAAGGAATATCACGTATGTCCCCTATCTGTTACAGTGAAAGGCTCTTTTGCTAATGTTGAGAGGGCAGATCAAACACTCTTGCTTGCGGTCCATTCCAAAGCAAGATGATGAAGGCAACCCTAGACAAGTTCCAAGAGGTGATTGAAGCTGGGATCCCACTTGGGCGTATAGGCACTCCTCAGGATGTTGCTGGTGCTTGTCTTTTCTTGAGCAGCCGTGCTGGAGCATACATCAACGGCGCTACCATCACAGTAGATGGCGGAAGCGTCATTGGATCGAAGCTATAATAGAGACATACCACACGCATGCACTCCGCAATCTAATTATCTAGCCATATAATTACTATATTTTATATGAAGTAGTGTAAGCTGCATATATAATGCTGCATTGTGTTGAGATATCTTTTACCTTTGGGGTAAATGTACACGTGCTCTGACATAAGCATGAGCCGCCCTTTTGCCACCTGCGTGGGCCTTCAGCGTCATAGCTAAGTTGGCAGGTTTTGATGGGGTGAAGGATCGTGTTGATATTTGGAGCCGTCAATACGTACGTCTTTTTGTCATTCCTCTGCGCTGAAAGGGTTGATAGGAATGAGAGGATAGGCCAGGTTTGAGCGCCGCATCTCGTCGTCTAACTAACGAAACAGCCGAAGTTGAACTAGTCGTCTTGGCAGATTGGTGCTTGACGTCTAGTTAGCTAGCTAAATACGTGCTCGAACCTCATTATTTCTTCATATCACCATCACTGCAGCTACACTGGATAATGAGCACGTCAGGCGGGCAACATAAGCGGCACTCCTCTGATGGTGTCGACCCTTTTTCCCATCCCGATATCTACTATGGCGAAAAGCAAGGAGCCAAGAAGGTTAACCATAGGAGAGCATTCTCATCTGTAGGTTACAACTACTTCCTGATTGTCCTGATATACTGAGAGCATTTAATAATGAATGTGTGGCCACTAGACTTTGAAAAGATTCAACGCTGAAGATTTAGAGCACTTAGTTGCTCGTAGAGGTAGCCATGGTAAGCTGGTACTGGCTTCATGTCGCTTGATTGCCCAAACACTGATTGTGCCCACATCGACTAGACGAACATTCATACTCACGCAAATTCCTTATCGATGTCGAACCAACCCTGCAAGCCCTCCTTGAGAGGGAAGATACAGATAACAATATGCAGATTACCATAGAGGACGCTGGTCCCAAGGTTCTTCACGTTGGCACAGCGGCATCCTCTGGGTTTAGGAAATCAGATCTAAGAGGGACCTACATGCTTTCCAACCTACTTCAAGAGCTTACAATAGCAAAGGACTACGGTAGAAAACAAATAGTCCTCGACGAACAACGCCTGAATGAGAATCCCGTGAATCGACTTTCCCGTTTAATCCAAAACTCGTTCTGGAAAGCTTTGACCCGCCGAATCGACGGGTCTAATATCGAAATCGTGGGAAGAGATCCTAAGGACTGGACCGACGATCCAAGACCACGCATTTATGTGCCAGCCGGTGCACCCGAGCAGTATGAGTACTATAACAAAATTGCTGAATCCCAACCTGGGCTCCGGTTGGACGTCCAGCTTCTCCCGAGTGGAGAAATCACCCCTGAATACGTGAGAGACCTGAACAGTAAACCGGGGTTGTTAGCACTGGCCATGGAAGAATATGTGGATCCGGATACAGGAGAGAAAGACCTTCGAGGGGTCCCATACATTGTCCCCGGTGGACGCTTCAATGAGCTATACGGTTGGGACAGTTACATGGAGTCCCTAGGTTTACTGGTGACGGAACATGTCGAACTAGCCAGAGACATGGTCGTTAACTTCTGCTTTTGTATCAAGCATTATGGGAAGATCCTTAACGCCAACCGATCATATTACCTATGCCGCTCCCAGCCTCCATTCCTGACTGATATGGCACTGAGGGTGTATGATCGAATCAAATCGCAGCCTGGAGCAACGGACTTTCTCAGGGAAGCCATTTTGGCAGCCATCAAGGAATATCACAGTGTTTGGGTGTCCGAACCACGACTTGATCCGAAGACAGGATTGTCCAGATACCGGCCTTCTGGTATCGGAGTACCACCCGAGACAGAGCCAACCCATTTTTATCATATACTCCTACCTTATGCAAAAAAGCACGGAGTTACATTTGATGAGTTTGTCAAGGCATACAACAGTGGAGAAATTAAATGCGCTGAGCTAGACGAATATTTTTTGCATGACCGAGCAGTAAGAGAATCGGGTCACGACACATCCTATCGACTTGAAAATGTGTGCGCCAATCTTGCAACAATCGACTTGAACTGCCTGCTATACAAGTACGAAATGGACATTGCACGTGTTCTGCGTGATCATTTCAAAGACAAACTGTACATTCCCTCTGAATTCCGAACCCCCGAAACAGAATCCAGGGAGTATGAAAGCTCATCCTTATGGGATCGTCGTGCAAGGAGAAGGAGGGCAGCAATTGATAAGTACATGTGGAATGAAGAAAAAGGGATGTACTTTGACTATGATACCGTCAAGGAACAGATCACCAATTACGAGAGTGCCACGACATTTTGGTCAATGTGGGCAGGTGTCGCGAACCCACGGCAAGCGGCCGTCCTTGTTAGCAAGGCTTTACCAAAGTTCCAAGCTTATGGTGGCCTTGTATCGGGCACTGAGGAATCTAGGGGTAAAGTTGGTATCGATCGGCCAAACCGCCAATGGGATTACCCCTATGGATGGGCACCGCAGCAAATACTTGCGTGGACTGGGCTTATGCGATATGGTTATCAAGAAGAGGCGGAAGAATTGGCGTATAAATGGTTGTTCATGGTCACAAAGGCCTTTGTCGACTTCAACGGCACCGTCGTTGAAAAATACGACGTTACTCGTCCTATAGACCCTCACAAAGTCGATGCAGAGTACGGAAATCAAGGCATTGATTTCAAAGGGGTATCGAGGGAAGGGTGAGTAACAATATCTAGAAATAAATATCGTCTCAGGCAATTTTCTGACAGTTTTCTACTTTAGTTTCGGATGGGTCAATGCGAGCTACGTGTATGGACTTCAATTTTTGAATGCCCATATGAGACGAGCCTTGGGCGCATGCACTCCGTACCAAACGTTCAAGGAAGCGACCACTGCCGTGAACTTCTAGAGATATCATTCCACGGGCCTGGAGCACTAGATGAAAAAGATGTGTTTGTTACTTTCCTGTGTCAGATGTTATGCTTCCAGCTCTATTACTAGGGCTAATTAGGATGATCGTAACAAGAGCAGGAAAGCTGGATACTCGACATGAATTCCACTCCTTTTCACTCTGGAGAATATTTCCCCCTTTTTTACGTATTTGTATATTGGGACACTGTGTTCTTGTGTGTGAAATTCCCGACTACTATTCAACTCCATCTATTCCGTAGTTTTGAAATCTCTTGGGGCGCCGTGACCTGTCTGCCGATATCTCCACAGTATCAGCAAGCGTTGACCTACCACTAGGCAGTTGGGCCAGCCCGGATACCAATTTTGAATGTCCAACGGAAGACACCCGCGACTGACGAACCACTGGCCGCTGTACTGCACCATAGCCACCAACACATCAGCCGAGGCATATCCATATTCCCCGGCCATCTTATCAGATCCGTCTCGTCTCCTGTGTCACCTCCAGACTTTGGTTATTCGGCCAGCTTCCGCCGGGGATTTTCCACAGGTCAGGTGACGCGCCTTTCATGTGAGTAGCGCGCGTTGATTGGCTGCTCGGATGCTGGCCGAACTCACATGCGAACTCCTTGAACGTCATCTCTCTCCATTCAAGACATTTACAGAGCAGATTCAGAGCCTGATGCTCATTCAATACTTTGGATAAGTAACCTCATATCTAGCAGAAGCCAACAGGCTGTGTTTCCTTAGGTAAACCGGCGGAAGGTTCTCCCGATATCAGATTTCGGAAGCCTATATCCACACATGTTTTTTAACTCTCGATGGCGCACGAGAAATATGGATATTCCACGAGCAGTCTGGACTTTCCACTACTCTTAATTGCCGAGTGGGCCAACTCGATGTTTCCTCCTTAGCTCCAAGGCCGCCCATGCTTTTCGGACCCTGGCCGTTGTTGATGGGAAGGCGTCGAAGCTCTCCTATTGACGTTTATGCCTCGGCGGAACTGGATACTCTGATACTAACTGGAGACACCTTGAGGCCTTTCTTTGGTTGACTCACAAGGCAAATGAAGATAAAATAAAGCGATGCACCCACCCGGGCCAGCTTGACTCGTCTCTTCCTTTCCTTCTTTGACTCAGAATCAATTTCGGGAGTTCTTGTGCCGCCGTACACATAATTTGCTATTGAACCTATCCATCCATCTCACTACCATAATATTTGAGTGGTTTTATCTATATATAGCCTTTCAACATGTCATTCGTTGAACAAGAGGAACAGAAGTTCCTGCAAGACGTTGAACAAGTCAAGAACTGGTGGAAAGATTCAAGATGGCGATACACCAAACGTCCATTCACCGCAGAGCAAATTGTTGCCAAAAGGGGTACCTTGACAATTGATTACCCATCAAATGCACAGAGCAAGAAGTTGTGGAAGATCCTGGAAGGTAGATTTGCGGTATGAAACCTATACTTCATATTGACTAGTCAACCCCGCTAACTCTCGTGAAGAACAAAGATGCAAGTTTTACTTATGGTTGCCTGGAACCAACCATGCTCACCCAGATGGTGAAATATTTAGACACTGTCTATGTTTCTGGTTGGCAGAGCTCATCAACTGCCTCCTCAACAGATGAGCCTTCTCCCGACCTTGCTGACTACCCAATGGTAAGTACCATTTCAAATACCAATGCTCAAGGGCCTAGGCTTATACACTATTATTTAAAAACAGAATACTGTGCCGAACAAGGTCAACCAGCTTTTCCTAGCTCAACTGTTCCATGACAGAAAACAGAGAGAGGAACGTCTCCGCGCCCCCAAGGAACAGCGCAACAGCCTACCGAACATTGATTATCTCCGTCCGATTATTGCTGACGCAGACACTGGCCATGGTGGTCTGACCGCTGTCATGAAGCTCACAAAACTATTTATTGAGCGCGGGGCTGCTGGAATTCATATTGAGGATCAAGCCCCTGGTACGAAGAAGTGCGGACATATGGCTGGAAAGGTTCTTGTCCCAATCAGTGAGCATATCAACCGACTTGTAGCCATTCGAGCTCAAGCTGATATCATGGGTACGTTACGAATTTCAAGTGACTTGTTACATATATCTAAATCCGTTGCTAATGTGAATGGTAGGGACTGACCTTCTGGCTATCGCGCGAACCGACTCCGAGGCGGCAACCTTAATTACTAGCACTATTGATCCCCGGGATCATGCTTTCATTGTTGGATCCACCAACTCTAGCATTGAGCCTCTTAATGATCTGATGGTTGCTGCAGAGCAGGCGGGCAAGAACGGTGCCGAGCTTCAACAAATTGAGGACGAGTGGACCAGCAAGGCTGGGTTGAAACGTTTCCAAGACGCAGCCATTGACCAAATAAATGCTTCCCCTTCCATCTCTAACAAAAAGGCTGCTATTGACAAATTCCTTGCTGATATAAAGGGAAAGAGCAACTCTGAAGCTCGTGCTATCGCCAAACAGTTGACTGGTTCTGACATCTACTGGAATTGGGATTCGCCACGAACTAGAGAAGGATTTTACAGATACCAAGGTGGATGCGAGTGTGCCATTAACCGTGCCGTTGCATATGGCCCATTCGCTGATCTCATTTGGATGGAGAGCAAACTTCCTGACTACGCGCAAGCCAAAGAATTCGCCGAAGGTGTACATGCTGTCTGGCCCGAGCAGAAACTTGCATACAACCTCTCGCCTTCCTTCAACTGGAAGACAGCTATGCCCCGCGACGAGCAAGAGACTTATATCCGTCGTCTGGGAGAGCTTGGCTACAGCTGGCAGTTCATCACCCTTGCTGGTCTACACACCACTGCCCTGATATCTGACCAATTTGCCAAGGCATACGCTAAGCAAGGGATGCGTGCATACGGAGAGATGGTTCAGGAGCCGGAGATGGATAACAAGGTCGACGTTGTCACCCACCAGAAATGGAGTGGTGCAAATTACGTGGATGAACTATTAAAGATGGTTACCGGTGGCATCAGTAGCACTAGTGCCATGGGTAAGGGCGTTACTGAGGAGCAGTTCAAGTAGACTAAATTTCCTTTCTTGACCTGATTGATATAGATATTGAGATACTTGTATAATGATCACCTTTTATTTTGTCTATTTATTCATTCATCCGCTTATTGGGCCCCTTCTCGGGTTCTTCGGCTCTTTATCCTCTAGGGGACGATGCAAGGCTTGACGAGCCGGGGAGTTAGGAATGCGAAAACGGCGTTGGTGGTTGCAGGGGCAAAACGCATGAGGTTCATAAATGCCTCGAGTTCCAATTCAGAAGTATCGCAGCATTAGCCTATATGCTCTCGTAGCAACCAATTCCGCGATGTTAGAAATGCAAACAGATTTTCCGTGAATTAAGCCAATTACTATGGGTAAATGCGATTCTCTACGGTGGAATGAAACCTGCGTCGAATGCATCAAACTGTAAACTGCATACATATCCTACCTCCCTAGCGACAACGTTATTAGTATATTGAACTTTGCAGGTTACTCAAGCCTGCTCCGAACTGTACTAGCCAGAGTGATGGTATTGGGCTCTATATTTCCATCATTTTCTGTTTTCTTAAGCCATTTTTGGAAATTGGCTACAATTTTCCAAGTGGTTATTGTCGAAGCATTGTTTCAGCTCGAAAAAGCAAGCAGACAGCGCGTGTGTTGGTATTTGCAGTGGCATGTAGAATTTGGTCAATATCTCAGGAAGTCGCACAAGCCCAGTCCAACGTTTCGGCATCTGAATATGATTTAGGGGAAACAACGGATTCTGATCTTCCTACTCCGATCCATGGACGGAGTTCGGTTTTCAACTCGCCCAATCATTCGGCGTGGCACCACGCCTAGCTGATGGAGATAATTTTCATTCCATGTCAACGCCACACAGACTGACATGGGTTAAATCCCTAGAGTGTAGTTCCCCAAACAATATCCCCGCACGGTGCTTGTGGTGCCTTTATAGGCACATCAGACGCTGTCAAATTATCATCCAAAGATAAGGATAAAGAGCGGTTTTGGGGGGAACAAACGGAATTTAGTTATTTATTCCTTGAACCGTTGGTCTTCTGTCACGTATTGATAAGCCCCAGCATGGCTAGGCCCTCCACTGCCTGCCTATTCCATGTCGGAGTCCAGGGTGAATAGGGATTTATGGAGGTAGAATAGTTACTCCTCCAATGGCTTGCGAAACATGTGAGATAACCCATACATAATGTACTGTAGGCTGTAGGATGTAGGTTGTACGATGTCCAAAATACACCAGGGCTGCGGCGAGAAGAGAGATTGCTGAGCCTTGCAACAAGCAAGGTTCATCTGTGGAACAAAAATTAAAATAAAATAAAAATAAAAATAAGGTTAGTTAGATCACGAGTATTCTGCCAAGACTTAGCTCTTTTATCTTGTTAACTCGTTAGTTGGTGATATAATTAGTAACAATGAACTAGTTAGTAAACAGCCAAATACGAAGCAGACTTGGAATACTTTTAAGAGAGGGATGCTTTAAAATGCAGGCATACCAGTCAGATTCAGGAAAGTCAAGTAGTATGTTAAGCAAAAACGCCTTTGGATGTCGCATGCCCAGGCGAAGTGAAGTGCTCCTCTATATATGCATAGAATGGAAATAGAATATAAAAGTATACATAACCCGAAGATGCCAATTAGAAATACCCAAAGACATTTCCAAAAAAAACCAAAAATATGTATATGTTCATGAAGAGAAGTCGTTAAAGGCGTAAAAAATCATTGTGTGGGAAAGAGGTGTGAAAAGAATAAGAAGTAGAATAGAGAAGAAGAGAAGAAGAAGCAGAAGCAGAAAAAAAGTGCAGAGTCTCAGGGAAGCGTAGAATCAAAGCAAGCCAACCCAAGCTAAAAGAAAACAAGGTACATCCAAACAAAGGGACGGAAATCGGAGAGGGGAACAATAAACAAATGCGAAATACTTCAAACTCCCTAACCCCAGTACCAGAGGGGAGCAGAAGATGCACTGGGTCTTCATCCAAGGGACCCAAGCAACGAATTGAATATATATAAATAATATAAAACTCATCGTTTTATCAAGATTTATAAGATGAGATAAAGTTGGCCTTGCGTGAGGGGAGAGGAATTGAGGTAGTCCGCGCTCAAATAGGCTTGGAATAGAAACAGAAATGGGATAAGGTCTGACCGAATAGTATGCTATCATTCGGCCAATTTGACTTGGGTCGGAAGCGGGTTTTCTGGATAGTGAAAGAGACTGTTGGGTATCTTGGAATAGAGTTAAGGAAGAAATTGGGAACTTTTGAGCCAAATTCACCCGGCGAGCGAAATCAACTATGCCCAATCAACTATTGGTTGGATTGACTCCGAGGGTGGGAGCAAGTTTACATCGCAAGGATAGCCATGTGTTTCAGGCCAAGTCATATGAAGATTGCACTGCAGGTCTGTTAGTAAGTTTTATACGTGATAATTTTATATTTTGGATGGGAAGAGGTATCACCTACTGTGCGTGTGCTATCACTGTCGCCTGGGAGAGTAACCAGTGGTGAAGCTTGTGCTACTGTAGAACCCACCGCTTGAAAACCGCCGAAACTCGAGTCATAGGACAGTGAGTTTCCCATAATAGTTGGATCGGCCATGGGCTCATGAAAGATACCAATACCTGTAATATGCGATGTGCTGAAGGGGAAATGGGCCCCGTGGCTGCTATCGGAAGAAGGAGATCGGGAGCACTCTGGAGAAGAGAAGAGGCTTGACTCGTCACCTGCGGAATATGGGACACTGGAGCATCCAATGGATGGGTCGGATGCCCTTCTAAAGCTAGTCCAGTATGGTGGTGAAAGAAGTTGGGTGTTCAAGTATGGAGAATGCGTGGCTTGAAGTGAGTGTAATTCGGGGGTGACTGGGGGAATTTGAGCAGAGTTTGGAACCGAATGAGGCACTGGAACGGAAGGAGAGGATATTGGTATAGCATCAGAGGCATCAGATATTTGGCTAATTCGTCTTTTGTGACCGATGGTTGGCTTAGTGGAAAGGGCATCTTGTTCACTGTCCAGGCTGATGTTAGTATCTCTTTCTCCACTATCAGCTCGGTGTGGAATCATACTGTTTCTCCTTGTGACGTGAGAGAAGGTCGGATCGGTGGAAGCCTTTCCCACATCCATTGATGGTACAGACGAAAGTTGCCTGTGGATTATGGTTCAACTCATGGCGGCTATAAAAACGAAGAATCTTAGTATTAAGCTCTTGATCGGTTTGCGCATAGGCTCCGTATAAATAATCTAAACAGGGCGAGAGATATATACCGTCTATGTTCGGCTCTTGTGAATACCTGAAAGGAAAGAAAAGAAAGAGTATTAATAAGGAAATGTCTAGAAACAAAGGAGCAAGGAAACAGCCTGCACTATTTTGCGCCTTACCTTTGAACAGCCAGGAAACTGGCAGGCGTGGACTCGTTTGCCCTTCTTTGCTTTGCTAACACGATGGGTAGCAGGAGTGTACGTAACAGGCATGGTAACATTGACATTGCCTCGGCGCTGAGATTTGGGGGCGCATTTGCGGGTAGTCATGGTAGAGGACATGCCGACAGTCCCCTCCGAGTGACTTCGATAAAGTTTCATGGGAGTAGGGCGGTGCACACTGAGATTTGGCGAGCAATAACCAACGAAGGGGGTGCTGTCAACCGGAGAGACCATTGTGGGAGTAAGTAGAGGAGTGTGCGGCGTGAGTGGCACGGTCAGCGGCGTCAAGGCGGGGACTGAGCAAGGGACCGCTTCGATATATGGACTGGACCACGACAAAGTGGAATCCATAGTAGCTGCTGTTGCTGGAGAGTCCATCGTTCAAAAGAAAGGAATATCGAAATGGAGGAGAGTCGGCGGCGAAGAGATGTCAAGCATTTAAGAAGCAAGAAGCTTGAGGATGGCAGCAGCGGTGATGATTGAGACCGGAAGTGGGATGGCTGTAGGGGAGTGAAGAATCCGTTGAAGTCTAGAGGAGCCATGACGAACTAAATAAAAGAGACCTGAGGGTCCCTATTATATATCCAGATGCAGTCAAGGTGCGCACGAACGGCTATGTCTTGCTGTGGTTTCGCGTCTGCTCTGCGTTAGATGTCGATTCTCAGGATGCAAGGTAAAGTTGCAAATAATACCCCAGTCGGACCTAAAACCTTAGCGTCAGAAAAAAAGCAAAATGATGGTTAAGACGGCCTTGAAAAAAGAAATAAATGTGAGCAAATGAGCCAAGGTGGATCAAAAATAGAAGCTAAGTACACAAATTAACCCGTGATGGGTGGGCAGTGTGGCTGCTGGCGCTGTGACGACCAGGAAAGATGCAGGCGCCGGGGTCAGGGGTTGATGCATACTCGCGCCGACCCTTTCGCCTCTCTTCTCCCCTTCCACCCTTCTTTACCTGGCTTGTCGCAGGTGTGTGAGCGTGTACGTACAGAACTAAAACGATCTTGAAACACTCATCACAGGCGCTGGCGGCTGGAACAGTTATCCTGGGCCCTTTACTGGCGGGCAGTTATGCAGGGCAGCGCCCCGATGCGCTGTTCCCTGGCCATAGAGCGGCCTTCGAGGGCGGAGCGCAAAGTCCAGAGTAAGGACACCTCTTAGCGCTCTCGAGTGATAGTCATGAGGGTCGGCGGTTAAGTGCACCATTGTCCTATTCTAAGAACTAGAACCACCGTGGTAGATGATATCGCCGCTGTTGACGTCGTCGTCGTCGCCAGAACGTTTGACGTTGAAGAGTTGAAGTCAGAAGAAGGCCAGCTGCTTACTCATTCACTTTTCACGTGATGGTTAAGCATGGATGGATGGATGGTTATCTCCGACCAAATTCCCGCGAGGTTGTGTTGTGAGGTGCACAGCACCGACACCGCTACGTCTTCGCGGCATCGCCATGGAGTATAGAGGGCAAGGTGACGAGCTTGCAGTCTCTGTATCAGGTCTAAACGCCCGACGTTATGCAGACAAAGACATCTCGCTGGCAAGTTTCACGTCCAGGTACCTGCTCAATGTGTCCACCACAACCAACATTTAACCCAGCATTCCGAGTGGTCGGTACGCCGCCCAGGTCTTCATAACATCCGCCCAGCCCCCGTCTGCCAATGAGAACCAGTCTTGTATCCTAAATCAGGAACAAAAATAACCCAAAGAGCAAAACAAAATACAAGAAAATGACGACTAATTAGGCTGCTCATTGCACCCTACCAAAAACTTAGTTGGATTATTCGGGGTTCTGAAACTAAGAATAACAACATGCAGCCGACTAAGGCACCTGCAGGATCCCGAGCAAGCGGACAGCCAGAGGGAACCCCAGGTTTGCCGCCGAATCTGCAACCACTTTCACACTCACTCTCACGCACAAAATCTTCCCCAACTTCAAAGTACCCAACCGCCAGGTCGCCGTGTTTCATCCATTCTCAGATAACCAAGTTTTGTATCACTAGCCGCCCATCTATCAAGCAGTGATTGATCTCTCTTCCCGGGAGAGGCCTGAGGTCGGCCACTCTATCCACTTTTCTTCTTTTTCTTTTTTACTTTTCCCTCCCCTTTCACCTCTTGTCACCGATAGGTCCCTCCACTGTCGGCCCGTCCGTCCCAACAGGCACGAACGAACCAACCAACCATCAAGTTTGAAATGTGGCTTCAGCTTTTGATCGGCTGTTATATCCGAGAAGGAGAACCGCCTTCTCATAACCTATATTCGTATAATGTAGCTTTACACCCGCCAATCGCAAACGCATCACTCTACTCCTACTGAAAGTATCGTGTTGATTAATGCATGTATTCGGCTACTGTTTGCGTGAATTGGCCAAGGCCAGCCATCATGGTTGCTTGCTTACTTACTTATATATCCTGGGTTATCTAGAGCCTGCAAATCCTTCATCATACGCATCCACATGTCAGAGCTCACTAGGTGTCCGGGAACTCGATTCTATGCTTGTCTCAGCAGGGGTGTTGTGGGGCCGCCGCATGCCAACCGCCTTATGTCTGTGCTATCTCCTATCTGATACACTCTATAGTTATAGTTGTTCTACCTAGAATATCATAGAAGCTGAAGAGCGAGGTGAAGTATAATTGTAAATATTTACTATGGTGATGGAGCATGCAAGCTGGAGCTTTCTGCCGATCTAGTGAACTTGACAATGAGACTGATGAATAGTCTCGAGCTATCGTAATGCGTAGTCTCCGTTAGGTTAAGTTTCCCCCTTCGATTAATCATACTCCAGCGTCGCTTACTACACCATATGCCTCGAGCTTCCAGGATTGAGGACGTTTCATGTTTATAGAGGGCGAAGGGCAGACCAAGGCCAAGCATACTACACATTACATACATATAAGCCAGGAAATTCTAGCCGTGCATGAGCTCTGCTCCACCTTAGTGCATAGCTTCCACCCGATGTACCATTATATCGTTTATGTATGTTTCGGAGTCCCTGCTTTCACTCTCTCCATCTCTGTTGTCCATGTTGTGCTCTAAATCAGAGTCCGCAGGCACACCAGGTGTGGCCCCAATCTATGTATATATCCCTGACGTTCAGAGTAGGAGTGCTGCGCAAAAACATGGAGTATGGCCACTGCCAACAGTACGGTTCACAGTAGAGTGGAAAGCCCACCCGGTTAACCGGTCAACACAGCCTCTTGTTCGCACTTTCCTTCGGTGTTTGTTTACTCTGGCCATCAAATGTGGGTAAATTAACTTAAAATAACTTTGCTAATAATAAACAGCCGCTAAGCCAAAAGCAGCCATGCTGAAAGAAGGTTCAATTAGATAAGTGCCATAAGTTCGATAAAAATAGTAACTTAACCCGCTAATAAATGTATGCCAAGCAGAATTAACACGACCTAATTAGTACTATTAATAAATAATACTAATTAGCCTGCTTTACTAATGCATCCTTCGGCTTTTTTGCAAAACAACGATGAAAAATCGATTTCGAGTAGGGTCAGACAAGGGCGATCCTACTCGCGCCGAGGGTCAAGACCGGCCCTCTGCTCGTCAGGGCTGATTCACTTCCCTGCCGTGCACTGGCGGTTGATGCAGACAGGCATTTCAGGTTGTAAAAAATCCCCGTCCAATCACAGCCGCGAAATGCGGAGTCTTAACTGTTGGTTTTGCCCTTCTCCTCCAATAAGTCTCCCTTTCTATCTCTCCTATTCTTGAACGTATGAAGACAAAGCTGCCAGCTGGCCATTACCAGATTACGAACCTCTGATATTCCAGGTCGCTCTGCCGTGGTTTTGCCTATGGTCTCCTTCTTTCGCCAATACAAGAGCGAATCGGGAGACTGAACTGGTCATTTTAATTAAAAAAGACCTTCTACCTATCCCTACTATCCCGGATTTCATCCCTTCCAACATCTTATTTGCTCCGTCAAGCCTGTTTTGATATGCTTCATGTGTTAGGTAGCGAGGTGATCCTGCAGCTAGGGGAATGTACCCTCGACAAACATCCACCCTACATGCTTCGCTACAATTTCCTTATCATCTGGAAGAGGAAGAGCAGAATTTTCACACAAGGCGCGGAAGGTGCGAGCAGCATTTTGGAAGGATCTACTCCATCATGTTACTAATACGACGATCGAACCGGGCTACTTTCAGCTTCGATATGCTTCCATAGGCTGGAAGAAGAGAGGGAAGGGGGAAGGCACCTACTGAGAGTACATAATCAGCCTCTTGTTTCATTAAGCTGCAAGGGGTAGGAAGGCTGTTGTTTCGGCCGTTGTACAGTCCTGTTTGCAGCCTCTACGGTACTCCGTACACAGCTTAGAAATATATAGCAGCTGGTTAATATTCTAGAATGTGTTTTCTAGACAACCAGCGATAACCAGTGATAAATCATAAGACACGTTAGTAAGAGACGATAGTAAGCATGCATATACAACAACAGCTCGAACCCACCCTGGAAAATTTCCCACACAATGTGCTCCTTGGCTGAATAAATGAATGCGTTTGACTCAGGACCATGTCTGGGGTCTAGAATAAGTGACTGTACGGAGTATAACGAGAAAATTGGTTGGGAATCAATTTCAGTCTAACTTACCATATGGCCGCCGCTTTTGACTTTTATATCGGTCCTGTTTCTTGAAAAGTTTAACGCCCCTTAGCATACCACAATAGTCAGGCTTACTAACTATAATACTACAAAAGACAGGTGCGTAAGTTAGGAACCGAGTATAAAATGATTTAAAATGAATTTCTGTCTCGGTCTATAGTTACTATGTTGTTAGACTATACTTTTAAGGGTGATCAAAGCGTTCCTGGGGGTGTTTCATCAAAACTCTAATCTTCGACACCTATGACGATATGCTTGACCAAGACATGGTGTTATTAATCGCAGCACTGACGACTGGCAGCCATACGCTTGAAATTCGAGGTCTGATCGTGACGCGAAGATAACTTGAAGTTCACCCTAGCCGTCAGGAGCAGGAATCCTTAGAGTTAAAGAAAATGCGTGATAAGGCTGGCTGCAGAACAGCGTCTATGACAGAAAGGATCTTTGCGGCATGACCTACAGAAACCACAAGGCTGTGAACAAGAGATAATGTCATGGTCCAAGTGATTATATACGTGCGACAGTATGTATAGTGCGGCCGACAGGGAATGCTTGCCAAGGTGTCTACCGTAACATGGAGCATATGCATTTGCTTGTGGTAACAATCAGTTACGCCCCCTTTCAACATTGCTTGGAACGATCCCAGAACACCATCCGCATCGACTTCGCACAGCACCCGAGGTTTCTTGTTTCAAGTATGTTGCGTTTTCCCGGTCATCGTCACGTTCCTCAACACTAGCCCCAACACGGACTCTCTTCTTGACTTTTTGTTTGACCACACCCCCGATACCTTCGATCTCCTGCCGGAGGTAACCTGGTTCCTCGTCATCCCGACCATCCGAATGCGAAAACGAGCTAGAGTGACGGAGATGCTCGAGGGAGCTCTCATTAGAACTATCCGAACGGGAAAATTCCGAAACCCAGTCTCCGGCTTCACAGTCCACCTCTACCTCGATGTACTCCGCAGCAAGACACCTTTGCTCAAGGCCACACTGCACACCCTGGCCACAGTCTCCATACCCGACCCAGTGACCACCTCCTCCAAGGAATTCATTGTATCTGGTGCGCCATGACCAGACACGCTGGTAAGTGACATCTTCCGCCCTCAAGTGTTGGCCACAGGGACGACAGTACCAAGCATTGGTATCACAGGTGCATATATGTAGACCGGAAGTTTGTCCATTTGCGGCAATCCCATTTTTATGGTTGCTCAAGGGCGCTTCGATGCAGGTAGGGCAAATCCGTCGCAAACGGTTTTTCAAGTTTGCCAGTGAAGGAGGCTTGGCCGTGCAGTTCTAAAACAAAAACGACAAGAATGTCAATGAGAGCTCATTAGTGGATATAGCAGCTGTATATAAAAAAGCTGAACAACCATACCCTGCAAACGTATTCATCACAACGCTGGCATTTGTCAACCATGTCTCTGGCACAACGTCCAGATTTCCCCCAAGTAAGGCTGCCGCCCCGGGTAGGAGGCAAACTACCCCATTGGACATTAGATGGGTTTGAGCTAGACTGATTGATTATGCTATCGAGGACCTCGTTCCTACAGCGTAGGGTTTCCTTGACGAGCTGGTTTCGAAAGATAAGGAGCGTAGAGTGGACCTGACGGCATGTCATGGATAATGAATGTAGAGTGGTTAGGTCCACACACCGAGCGAGCATGGTCACTATCCTGTAGAGAAGAACGTAGAGAGAAGCAAGGCATATGGTCAACAATCTTGGACAAGAAATTGCCAGATACCACAGCATTCAAAAAAGGAGGAAATATATAGAGTGAATCAACATATTTCATCCTCAACAACGACAGCAGCAACAGCAGCAACAACAGCAAAAGGTGTGATGTTTTTGCGTACGGGTAGCAGCTTAATGCCATAGATATCATGCCATTCAGACTCGAAGGATCTCTATCCCTCTCGAGCCCAGTTTTATCAACCATCTCCGCCCTGGTACAATCGCCAGTTCGCAGTTGGGACAAGGATGCGGCGAGCATGAACTGACTATCTTTGGTGAGTGGCGGCGGTGGTATTTTCCCTGCCTCGAAGAAGCCGCCAACAGGTTCGCTCAGAGACGCATCTTCGAGCGAATGGTCTATAAACACCACCATGGTTGTGCCATACAGATACCCCTCTAACAGAAGCGGAGCGGGACGTGGGAAAGCTGTAGCTAGAGGTATCCAGTGGAATAGATATCCGGATAGCCGGGGTTAGTGCACAAGCGAAGAATTATGAATTCTAAGACAAGACATAAAAGAGGGCAAGGAGAAAAGAAGATAGGAAAGAGACCGTTAACTACTGAAGAAACATGCTGGCAGGCCGCTTCCCAGCTCGCAAGCACGACGCAAACCAAGCAAGTTAAGTAGAAACTTCACTCGACGTTGATGTGCGGCTAATGCTCATCGGTTAAGACGCCGTCCAGTCACTCTCTCGTCCTTTCTCGCAGTCTTCAAACCCTAAAGTCAGGTGACGCTTAGATAATGGAACCTTATCAGCAGGTGACCCCGCCCGGCCTTCCTGCGGTATTTAGTAATTCCGCCTTCCGATACGGGCACCAATGGGAAGAAAAAGAAATATTAGGTAGGTCGTCCAATGGAAACAGAACTCGGGGTTTCAACCCTCCTCCATACAGAACGACGGATAGAGGTGTGACCTGTGAATGCGGTTTGTATGGCGTACAGGCTCTTTAATCCATGGCTTTATGGATATTATTCTACTGCCTCCCAACCTTCCGGCTCTGGTTAGTTACTCCGTGAAAGAAGCGGCTTCCAAGGAGGATGGATAACCTTCGCTTATGTTTTTGTTGACACCCACCTTCTGCCATCCTGACTACGATACCCTCCTGCTTTGTGAGTGCTATCGTCCTTCAATATATTCTTCTCAGGTCTCGAGATAGGGTCGTCGTTGATCCATTCATATTTGGTACTCGCTGGACAGAAACGATGAAACCAATAATCTCTCGATGCGCGTGGTCCTGGTATACTATTTGGGAGTTCCCAAATTTGAGGAAAAATTCTTCTGGGATGACATGGGTTGTCGCGGGTCAATCACACAGTGATCTATCCCAGAAATTTACGTTATCGCTCCTTATTCCACAGCTAATATTGCAGTCTCGGTAGCTTAACAAAACGTGACAGGCTAGAACAGAGCTGGCTTCGCATTCAATGAGTTTGGGGTGTGTTCAGTTGTCAGCAACGAACTGGACCCTAGAGGGTCACCACTCCTGCACGAAGGAAGACTGCTCTGCATTATTGAGAATGCTCGCATGTACGGAGTATGTGCGAGTTGCTTCCCTATGCGATATATACGGAGTGGGAACTCCAGGCCGGCTCTTGATTCCTTGCGGAAAGGAAAGAGGGAGAACGATACGGAGTACGGAGTACTGTACTCCATACGAAGGGATGGTTGATCAAACATATGGCTTTCACGGAACATAAACTGTCTTCCGTGTGAAGTGCCTATTATGCGCTACCAGCCTCACGCTAGGCCGAATTACAATTATGCGGGCCACTGACCCCTCTTTGGTATCAAGCCGGCCCTCCCTTGACCAGTTATGGAGTATGGCTGTACCCATTTGTTACTAGTTTGGAACAGAGGTAAACGAAGTGGTGCATTTCAGAAGCTCGGAAGATTCTATTATCTTCTGCGCTGGGACGAACTCCTCGATTTCGAAATGCTGATCCTCACCACCCTTCCCGCGGCTGTCTCGCTAGTGAGCAGTTGCCCACCTCCTTGGGTTGGCTTCAGACAGCGTAACTCTGGCCATTGGCCTGTGTCACATCGTTACTCGAGCTGTGAGATACCTTGCATTTGTACACCCCTGGCTGCTTTCTACCCTGGCTCGTTGGACTTTAGCAAGCGCCCACAGCTGAGTGGACTCATTGTCTGTGAGGCATGACTGGTTCGCAACCTGAATAACCATCTTCTTCGCGTCGTTTCAACAATTAATCTAGCAGAGTAAGCAAGTTTAACTAGTTAGCTACTCCATACTAGTCGCATACATAAACAAACAAGCATGAATGCTTAAAGAGTTTGATATCAATCGCCCCACTGCAAGTCAATTTCTGCTTCCGCTGCATCACACCGGTTCTGCAGGGATCCATTCTTTCCCCCGAGGACCCTTTCTCAGCTACGTTATTTCCACGACAAAGCTGTCGAATAATGCGCATTCGCGTTTTCAACAACATACAGCACACCACACATGAGCGGCGACTTGTCACTTTCAAACAGGACTGGCTGGTTCAAAACTCATGTACGAAGTACGGAGTCCTGCCGCTCCGCAGCGCGAGGAAAACACTTCCAGCAAAGCACAACTAACTAGCTAGTTAGTTAACTGTTAGTTTATCAGGCTGCACTACCGAGTACCCGGCTTCAGCCATGGTGTTAGCTGATACACAACACAGGCTTAGGGCTCGAGATGGCTTGGTTAATTACAGAATCCTCTGTCGGCCTTGGGGGCAGGACTGCTTAATGGTTGGTATACCTTTAACCACAGCAACATGGTGGATACCCCAAAGCCTCTCCCGCAATCAAGACTTCCAGGGTAGCTAATTACCATCCAGCCTTGTGATTAGTGGCTCCTCCTTCTTTGATGGCCAACTTGAGAGCTGAGACAAAAGCAATATTAGTGACGGGAGAAAGAGAGAGACAAACGAATCAATGCGCAGGTCAAGAAAGGAAAAAAGCAACCGGATGTGTAAGTTTAGGCTCTCTTTTGTTTCTAAGCATCCCGAGCAAGAGTAGCCACAAATAGCAAAGAACGCTGTATGACATGGCATGGCATGGCATGGTGGGATCTTTTACCCCCAAATACCACTACTATATAACTCGAAATTCTGTAAACAGTCTTGACACCTCTGTCCCTAACCACTGTTTGATATTGCGTTAAAGCTCAAATAACAGAGTACCCCGAGTGGGCGTTCCGTCTTACCAGTTGGTCCGATTGCAGCCCTATCAGGCCTCCCTTGATTGCAATAACTACTTGCATCAGGCAGACCACAGCTCGGACAGACAGCATAAGCCATGGCATGGCTAGGGAGTCTGAGTGTCTCTGACATCATCAACTACACCATTCCCTATCAAATTGCGGCTCTCTCTGTTGGCCTTCTGGTAGTTCTCATCTTGCTTATTGACCATGCAGACATTCTCCTGCGTTCCCGACATGTCAAGGATCTCTACTGTGTTACTAGTCAGACCCTTTTCAAGACACGGTTTAGGAAGAAGCTGAGTGGCACTGAGTTAGAAAATGCCCTTCGATACGCATACAATAATGTACGTTGACCTTTGCCAGGCGTGCAAGGGTGGTACCGCCCTCGACAGTCCTCGACTAGATATTGTTACTGACTATCTTTCTTTAAACAGTATACCAAGCAAGGGAAGCCGTTTGCAACCAAAGCAGATCTTGAAAGTTGGATTATACTCCTTCCGCCGAAAGCGATGAAGGAATGGTGTAACTTGCCTTACAGCCATTTGAACTTCACGAGATATCTCCAGGATGTACGTTATCTCCCAAACTACCTTTTTGGTTTGTTGTTGAACACTCGGCTAATTATCAATACGTCGTAGGTGGCTGCCATGGGGTATCATACCCAGGTGGATTGCCAAACTCACCTTCGCGCTGTCATGGCGTACAATCAGAAAAAACATTTTGGTTAGCCTTCTTTAAACACTTACTGCTGGAACATACGTTCAATCGATAGGCTAACATCTATTCTTCTCACATACAGCAAAGATTCAGCGATATATGGCCGCGGACACCGAAGAGTTTCTTCCTTCATTGTTAGGCAATCCAAATCACAAGGGTATCTATCGCTTGCTACCCACCTCCTTTACCCATTACCTGGAACATTGGCGGATAATCTAATACGTTCTATGTAGAGTGGGTTGATTTCAACTTATTCGGGACGGTGTCTCCCCTCTTGATGCTCTTTTCTACATCTCTAGTCTTGGGGCCAAAATTCTCCAGAGACCAAGAGCTCATGGCACAGATAACCTCCCACGTCCTGGGCATTGAAGAAATATTGGGGGAATTTGATAGATACCCAAGGATTCTACGTCCTTTTGTATGGGGATTCTCCCCAATATGTCGAGCATTCCGCTCCAATGCTTCGATACTAAAAGAAAAAATAATCCCTGAGATCCGGAGACGTGTAGCGTTACTCCGATCAGGCGAATCAGCAGCTGATGATCTAACCATGTTGACCGTGTTTTTGAAGCAGGCGTTGAAGGACGGTCTTCTTACTCAAGAACAGTCTCCAAGTGATGAGAAGCAGTTCGAAAGTTTGTACATGAAGTCTTTGTTCCACATATACGAAGTCTGGGGACCCATTGCGCCGCTCCTAATCGCTCTCCTAACCAGGATTATGGACAGTCCAGAATATGTGGAAGATCTAAGGGAAGAGGTTTCGAAAGCACTAGCTTCTGCCGATGGATGGGACTCTGACTTCCTAGCAAACACACCAAAGCTAGAAAGCTTCACTCGAGAGACACTGCGCTTGAACGTTGCAATTTCTGGTAGGTGCTTTGTCCATCACCAGATCCTACACTTCTGCTCTGCGAGGCCGAGCTAACAGCTATATTAAACAGTCAGCGTGTCTCGAGTGCTCCATGCGCCGCTTATGCTCAAATCTGTGGACATGGAGCTTCCAAAGGGATCGTATATAGGGTTGCCCACTAAATTCATGCATACCGACCCTGAGCTCTACTCTGATCCCCTGACCTTTGACAGATTCCGCTTCTATGATCAAGCATCGAATACAAGCATCGCACGGGCAACCACTGCCTCTGAAACATTCCTCCCGTTTGGATATGGAGCTTCACTCTGCCCTGGAAGGTTTATTGGTGTGAAGGCAGCCCAGGTTGCCTTCTCAAAGTTCCTGCTGGAATATGATGTGAAATTCCCTATCGAGGGTCAAAAGTTCCCGCCTATGGGCCTTCTTGAGAATACATGGACCTATCCCGAGATGGATGTCATGGCGAAAGTCCGGAGACGCCAGTCCAAGTCTCCTTAAGTATATGTTCAATTCGATTCTCTGTGCATAGGGACAACCAGCGCAAGTTGTATTACTGAAACACTGCCCCGAATTATCCCTTGGCGAGTTGATTCATTAATTAGTTAGTTACCCTAGTTAAGTGAATATTGTTAGTTAACTAGTTAGCTTTGTTTCAGATGGAAATTGAAAAGGTCGCGAAGCTGTACCTATATATGCCCCCCATTTCTAGCAATCTATGAAATAATCCACAAATGTCTTCCTCTATCTATCTAGAAGTACGCGGACATCGGTTTGTGCTAGTTATCAATCCCCCCTTGCTATATAATTGCTTGCAGCCCCTTGATGTGACGATGGGCGATCCCACCAGCACGCTCTCCGCATGAAGATGAGGAGAAAAGACGGAATCTCCATGTGGGGATGAGGCAAAGAAAGCATCTTCTGACCTTCTGGCATGCTGTTCTGCTGCTGCGGACCCTTGAGATGGGACTTGGGACGGGGCCAAAGCCGGTGCGGAGGGAGTCCTTTTGGGCTGCTCGGCGATAATCTCGGCTTCTTTCCATGCGGCCTCGATTTACCCGAGTTGCTGCATAACTGACTACTACCCCGGACAGCTATTTAAGCAGACGTCCGAGGAGCTGCTGAGACTGGATATGCTGCTGGCACAGTCGACAATTGATTCGAGTCGGAAAACACTACTGAATAACTAGCTATGCCTGTGACTGCGAGCGATGTCCACTCGGCGTCTGCGCCCTTTACTGCGTTTCCTTGCCGCCGAAGCGTGGTCCATAGCACGAAGGGGATAGTCTCATGTACCCAACCTCTGGCTGCTGAAGCTGGCCAGAGGATCCTGAAGCTAGGTGGTAATGCTGCTGTAAGTTCACTTACCGAGCTATCCGTGTTGTGTATGTTTCTACGTACTGATGATCTCAGGATGCGGCAGTTGCTGTGGGTGAGTGGGATGATAACAGCTATGGCCCCTCCAAAGAGAGCCTGCAACAGGCCACATTACATGCCACAGAACTAACGAAGCAGTGTAACAGCGGCTGCGCTGAATGTGACGGAACCACACTCTACCGGTATTGGTGGTGACATGTTCTGTCTGTTCTACAATGCCAAAACAAAGAAAGTGCATGCCTTGAATGGCTCTGGACGGATGCCGGCGGGTGCTTCCCTGGACCGGGTGCGTCAGGCGCTGGGAGACGACAGTTTGACACAACTACCAAAGCTGAGCGTTCATGCTGTTACGGTGCCAGGTACCGCTGCCGGGTGGGTGGACACAGTGGAAAAGTTCGGAAGTGGGAAGGTCACCCTTGAGCAAATCCTCACGCCGGCTATTGAACTGGGCGAGGAAGGGTTCCCTGTGGCTGAGCTGGCATCTTCATTCGTAAGTGCGTCCCGAGTATATGATTTGATGGAGTGTCTATATACTAATAGCTGAATGCAGTGGAAAGGGTCTGAAGGCAAGATCCGCAAAGGAAGCCCAAACTTCAAGGAGCTCCTCAGAGAAGATAGCCAGGCAGAAGGCGGTGCGAGGGCCCCTGCTCCGGGTGAAGTGTTCACGAATCCAACTCTGGCCAAGACATTCCGGGCCCTGGCAAAGGATGGGAAGGATGGATTCTACAAAGGAGAGGTAGCCAAGGCTATCATCCAGATTGTTGAAGACCTGGGTGGCTTCATGACCCTCGACGACCTCAAGAACCATGCAGAAATGGGCAGCCAGGAGGTTGACCCAATCTCCCTGAAGTTCGACCCCAGTGACTTTGTATCCTCCAAGAAGAAGGAAGATGGAAAGGAGGTCGAGCTCTGGGAGCATCCACCCAACGGCCAAGGCATCGTCGCTCTGATGGCTCTCGGCATACTCAAGGAGCTCTCGCGCTCCGGGAAGATTCCTCATTTCTCTCCCGACCAACACAATAGTGCACCATACCTGCATGCCCTGATCGAGAGTCTCCGCATCGCCTTTGCAGACGCAGCGTGGTGGGTGACCGATCCAGATGTGGAGAAGGTGCCGGCCCAGCAGCTCATCTCGCCCGCCTACCTGGCCGAGCGAGCCAAACTCTTCGATCCTAGCAAGGCATCAGCTGGCATCCTAGACCATGGCAGTCCCGCGCACAACCACAGCGACACGGTCTACCTTGCCGTCACCGATAAGGAAGGAAACGGCATCAGCTTCATCAACAGCGTATACGAAGATTTCGGTACCTGCATTATTCCCGCTGGTTGCGGGTTCACGCTTCAGAACCGTGGCGCCAACTTCTCGTTGCAAACCGACCACCCGAACGTCCTGCGGCCGGGAAAACGGCCATATCATACCATAATCCCTGCTATGGTCACCAACCCCTCAGACAACTCCCTGCACACCGTCTACGGCGTCATGGGTGGCTTTATGCAGCCGCAGGGTCATGTCCAAGTGCTCTTCAACACCTTGGCGTTCGACCTGTCTCCTCAGGCGGCGCTGGATGCCCCGCGGTTCTGCATCGAGGCAGGCAGTAAGGAGAAAGGCCATGGACAGATCATCTACCTTGAGGAAGGCATCTGTGACTCTGTGGTCGAAGAGCTTAGACAGATGGGCCATCCGGTGAAGGTTCTCAAGTCCTTTGATCGGAGCAAATTTGGCCGTGGTCAGGTTATCAGATGTCATACTGATCAGGGTAAGACTGTATATAGCGCCGGAAGCGACATGAGAGGTGACGGTGCGGCCTTCCCGGCATGAGGCATTGTCCACCCATCAGCGTATTTTAGTTTGTACAACTTTTCTCTTGGTATCTTTTTGGTAGCTCTTGTTCCTCTCGGTTGCTTTTTGGTAGATAAATCTTCGCCCGGTAAAATAGTGCGTCGATTGGACGATTCTCTCGGACCAGTGTTCCGACCAGTTGTTTGATCGTTCAGATGAATAGTTAATAGGTGCCGGGCTTCCTGTCGATCTGCTTCTCACAGCAAACGCCTGACAGGGATAGATAGGTATTGTCTTTTCCTTGAGCAGTCGAACCACCCAAGACGACGGATGGATATTGGCTATCCCATCACATGCCGGGCAGTCCCTTGACGAAGGCAGCCGAATTAAATCCCTTTCCCCCGCGGGATGGAGAGAGAGACAGGGAGAGGGAGAGGGAGAGGGAGAGAGAGCATGAGGAGTCCCTGGAGGGAAGGCCTGGAAAGAGCCTCAATATCCGGTTTTTGTATGGATGAGCAGCCGGGATGTTTGGTGGTTTTGGTTTTGAGGGAGCTGAGATCATCGACAGGGGATATATGAGGACAAGAGACCCATCAGCAGTCAACTCGGACACAGCAGCAGAGAAAGCAAAGAAGCCGGGCCAGCATATATCTCTTGACCATCCTTCTCGACTATCCCTATCCTCCCAAATTATCCGGGACGGCCACCTTCTCTTAGCATCACTAAGGGACGAATCCTTGCATACCTAACAAGGCGGCTAAGGCCTCGTCAAGAACAGCAAAGCACCCAGTGTGTATATACCGGTTAAAGGGACCGTCCGCAGCTGGAGGGCATCCGAATCAACCTCCTTTGCACATCCTAGCGGCCTTCTTTTTTGGCTGACAAGGGAGTGAAGCTGTTGCTATCAACCCTCTGCTGGCTGTCACTGGTCGAATCCCCCCCTCGTCTCCAAGTCTCTCTCTAGCCGCCTGAGCCCTGTTGCTGCCCCACGCTTCATCACATCAAGTCACAGAGAGAAAAGGACATTATTTACTCCTGTCTTCTGTACTGCTTTCTCTCCTGTTACTCTGTTCTTTTTCCTTCCTGAGATAACTAGAAGAGTGAAGCGGGCGAGTCAGTGCCGGTTCTCTCGTTTGGATAACAACCGCCCCCCCGAGGCGCATCAGACCAGGTAAATAAACCACCCAGACCTCTCGCGGCCGTCATCCTGCTGCCTGCTGCTCGACTATCGCCATCGCCATCGCCATCACCACCCGCCGTCTGGCCTCCCTCACTCTGCTCTACTCTGGCTCTAGACGGGGCGAGGGTCCTCCTGTCTTACATACCAACCTCTCCTCTCTCTTATCCTCCCCCCCTTTTTTCCCTTTTCTTTTCTTTCCATCCTCCCTCTCCCCCACCACCAAGCAATCCTGTCGCCTTTCACTCCTTCTTCCCTCCTCCACAACCCGCCGATGCAGCAGTGCTCAAAGGCCGAACAACGAGCCCAAGCTGTCTGCTCCTCCTTCTCCGGCTCATCAAACCTCGAATAGATAGACCCGGAGACCCACTACTCCCGTAGTCTGTCCCTCTATTTAACGACTATTTTATCTTTTCCACTCCAAAAAAGACCGAACCAGAAACTCAATTAAACCTCCCCCCTTCGACGCTCGAGGAATCGCTGCTTGTCCTCTTGCTTCCTTTTGCCTCGGGCTTCTGCATCTCTGGCTCTGCAAGAACTGCGAGAAGACGCCCTGCCTTGTCTCCGGCCGGTTTGTGGATTGTCTTGTCTGGCGCCCCGGTTCTCCCTTTTCGCCGTGCCTTTCCCTGTCGACCTAGATAGGTACATGCGAGCGCGAAGTGACGGGCAACATGGCAGATCTTCAAGGACGGAAGGTCTTCAAGGTGTTCAACCAAGACTTTATCGTCGATGAGCGCTATAATGTCACCAAGGAGCTGGGCCAGGGAGCCTACGGCATCGTCTGGTATGTGTGGTTTTTTTTTTTTTTTTTCTCCTCCCCCTTCCTTTTCCCCTGGGTCCTTCGTGCGGCTGTTTTGCTGCCCCGCATCCATCCAGGCAGTAGAAACAACATCCCGCCAGCGTCGTCACGCAGGAGCAGCAGCAACAGCAGCGAATAGAGCAACGAGCAACAGCTAATGCGACCTGGGAAACTGATAGTGCTGCCTCCAACATCCAGACCAACGATGGTGTGGCCATCAAGAAAGTCACAAATGTGTTCAGCAAGCGTATTCTGGCCAAGCGGGCCCTGAGAGAGATCAAGCTGCTACAGCACTTCCGTGGCCATCGCAACGTACGTTTTGGCAGCACTGCATTCCATTGTACTCGGGCTGATGAGATCTAGATCACCTGTCTCTATGATATGGACATTCCGCGGCCGGAAAACTTCAATGAGGTGTACCTGTATGAAGGCATGTGGCTTATATATATATACTGCAACTAAACTCGGCAATCTTCACTATAGCAGGAGCTGACTGATACTAGAACTCATGGAGTGCGATCTTGCGGCTATCATTCGATCAGGACAGCCCCTTACGGACGCCCATTTCCAGTCTTTCATCTACCAGATTCTATGTGGACTAAAATACATCCATTCGGCTAACGTGCTGCACCGTGACTTGAAGCCCGGTAACCTATTAGTCAACGCCGACTGTGAGCTGAAGATTTGCGACTTTGGCCTTGCTCGTGGATTCTCGATTGACCCAGATGAGAATGCTGGATACATGACCGAGTATGTTGCGACAAGATGGTACCGTGCTCCAGAGATCATGTTGAGCTTCCCAAGCTACACCAAAGCCAGTGAGTCCAGTCTATACCAGTTAGCTTATAGGAGATACCATTGGGACTAACTGTTCCTTACTAGTTGATGTGTGGTCCGTTGGATGTATTCTTGCCGAACTGCTTGGTGGGCGACCTTTCTTCAAAGGCCGTGACTACGTCGACCAGCTAAACCAGATCCTCCACTACCTTGGAACCCCCACCGAGGAGACTCTCTGCCGTATCGGCTCCCCACGCGCCCAGGAGTACGTCCGCAACCTACCCTACATGCACAAACAGCCCTTCGCCAGACTATTCCCCAACGCCAACCCGGACGCTCTCGATCTCCTCGACCGAATGCTCGCCTTTGACCCTTCGTCGCGTATTAGCGTGGAAGAGGCCCTGGAGCATCGCTACCTGCACATCTGGCATGATGCGAGCGATGAACCCAACTGCCCTACCCCCTTCGACTTCCACTTTGAGGTCGTTGATGATGTGCAGGAGATGCGACGCATGATTCTTAACGAAGTACAGCGTTTCCGCGACCATGTGCGCCAACCTTCTCATATCCAGGCTGCTCTTGCCCAGCAACTACAACCCCAGCAGACCAATGTGCCTATCCCAGAGGACAAGGGAGCTTGGAGACACGAAGATCCACGTCCACAGGAAGCAGTGTTTGATGGAACGAGCGAACACGATCTTGAAGCATCATTACATAGAGGCATGGACATGATTAGATAAATAGCGGGTCTGTATTCAGAACGACGCAAAGAGCGCAACAAAGAGATGGAGGGAGACTAATCTGCAAATACCAGCCAGCTCAAGGACAATGGGGGGAGAAAAAAATGGGTATTATTCACATCGAGGCTTTCGCCCGTCCTTTTGCCTCGCCCTCTTTACTTTTGTTTTTTTGATATTTGGATATCCTTTTTTGAATGGTTCAAAGCACTCTACGCTGTTTTATTTTGTGTCTTTTTATCTTATACTTCCCTTTTTGCTCCTCTTCTATGCGGTCTGGGCTAAATTTTAACATGAGATGATGCGGTTTCCCATATATGGTACAAAAATTTACTTGATACTATTCTCAATAGAAAAACCCTTTGCTTTGTACTCATTTTAACTCAATTTCTATGAAGAAGTTTGGTATTCAGACAAATAGAATCACAGCTATTGTTTTCTAGTTTGTAGATGACAGATGATAGTCATCTAGATAGTCATAATAAAGGAAGACTTAGAGACCAGCCGGTCTCTACAAGGAGGTATATATGGTAAGTAGAGGGGAGTGTTCTTTTCATCCTGGCTAACAAGGGTGTAGGATGGAAAAGGAGCAAAGGAAAAACACAAAACCAACATGACTTTAAAAACGCCAACGCTATGCATCCACCCTCATTGAAAATAGGGAAGAGAATATACGAGGAAATGTGATAAAAATACACCGGTCGAAGGGGTAGTTATGGCTTCCGCTTGAAACCGGACGTTGCCGTGTGTTTTGGGTCGAAACGGAAGTTCGATATCCAACAAGGTCACATCGAGATGTAGTCGGCGGATAAATATCTAAACGGACTTCTCAAGCAGCTCCTTTGCTTCGTTGATCTTCGTGGCGAGGTACGGGCTGCCGCCTCGATCGGGATGGTTAAGGAGCATCAGCTTGCGGTGGTTCAAGCGGACTTTGTCTTTGGTAAGAGTTCGTTCACTAGGGACAATATTAGTTACTGTACTATCTGTGTATCTATTTTTTCATGATAGAGGAGAGGAAGGGTCTTTTCGGATAAGTGGGTGGACGTACGAGAGAGATAGGATGAGAGAAGCCTCCCTCCGATTCATCTTGGGCTCGAATCCGCCCTTGTAGAATGCACGGCCAGCACCGTTGACGCCTCCTCTGTATCTGCGCAGGGCAACTAGACCTGCTCGACCCTGTACGGATATTAGTTCCTGATGCTGTGCTGTTGATGTTCAATGGGACTTACGAAGAAAGCGGCCGCGGCAACACCAACACCGATAGCGACGACGGAGGTCATTTTTGGCGAGAGAGTGTATTTCTGTGCAGGACACAAGTATGCGACGCCCGAGATGTCTGTCGATAGCTCGTCCGCTGGACTGCGAAGTTCTTTGCTCGGATTCTTCCCTTCTCGTTCTCGAGATTTGCGAAAAGGCGAAGAGAAGAGAAAAAAGTTATATAGACTTCGCCCGATTGGGACTAGCGTGGAAAAGCCACCCGCAACGTCGAGTGGAAAAAAAAAAAAAATTAATTGAATGGATTTTGATAGAAGAAACAAACGACAAGATTGAATATATTTGAAAGTATTAGTTATATAAGATAGTCGTCGACCGGGCTCCAACATGCGGTAAGCAGACTCTTCTAGAAGTGCTATGGACAGCTTAGACTAACAGGGGAGTGTTGTAGGGTTGAGACTTGCCATTTCTGCTCACAGCCGGTGTATCCCTCCAAGGGGATAACATTCGTGCGCAACGATGCTCGACAGTTCCGCTTCTGCCGCTCAAAATGCCATAAGAACTTCAAGATGAAGCGTCAACCACGCAAGCTGAAGTGGACCAAGACACACCGAGCTCTGCACGGCAAGGAGATGATAGTAGACTCCTCGCTGGTCCTCTCACAGTTCGCCAAGAAGCGCAACGCACCCGTGAAATACGACAGGAACCTGGTGGAATCAACGATCAAGGCCATGAAGAGAGTGGAAGAGATCCGGCAGCGAAGAGAGAGGGTATACACGAAGAGACGGCTGGCAGGCAAGATTGCCAGGGACAGAAAGAGAGCCGAGGACAGAAGAGTTGTGGCGGAGGGCGAGCATCTTATCCGCAAGGAACTCAAGGAGATGGCAGAGGGAGCCAAAAAGCCAGAAGACCTGCTCAACAGAAAAGTCGGCCTGCCTGTTGGAGAGGAGAAGCTGCGTGGGAAGCAGAAGTCCAAGCTCTTGGTCGACGGCGGTGTGGAGGAGGAGATGGATCTCGACTAAATCCGTTGACTCTTCTTTGCATCTTACGCCCTTGCTTTTTTTTTTATTTTCCTTTGCTTTCTTACCTACCTGCTTGCCGGTTTACCATGCTACTGGCAACAGATATCATCATGCTGGATTCCCCTGTTTTTGAAAAGATTAGGCGTGTACTCTCCTTTTTTGTTACCTGCGATGGCGTTTGAATGGGTAGGGAAAAGAACTTTGATATATCCTTCTTTTTTTTTTACATTCTATCATTCTATGCTCTTTCTGTCTCCTTTCTCTTCTACTCTGTTTACATTCTCTTGTTTACCCTGCAGCTTCCCTGCATGAATGGTGATCCAGATGTTTCTGTGGTGGTGAATATCATAGAACATAAATACCCCCTATTCCGCCAGCACCTCTGATCCCGCTGAGATAGGGCCTATGATATGCCAAATATACCTGATCTGTCCTCTATATACCATGTCCTGCTCCCCTATATACCCAGTAACGCCGGATCAATGTCCGTTGTGCGGGATCAGCGGCCCTCGAAGGCGAGTCCTCGGCGTGATCCTAGGGCTTCAATGTTACTCGATTAGGAAAGTGTGTTGTTCCCGCCACACATATAAAAAGGCCTTTTTTTCCTCACCTCCTCGACTTTGCCCTTTTTCTTCTTCTCTTCTCCTCTTCGGCCACGCAGACACTTCCACCTCGACATCGAGAAAGACAAGCAAGCAAGCAAGAAAATACAAGAAGATATCCTCTACGGAGGAAGAAAAGACTCTCTGCCGCCCCCAGACACCACCACCAATCCCTGCTGCAACTCTTCCACCTCCACCACCGCAAAGCAGCAGGCCTCTCCTCCGCCTCCCTCCGTCGCTGCCGCTCCTTTTGAGGGTATGTTTGTTCACTTGCCAGCAGCTTCTGCTCTGCTATAGACCAAGCTAACCAGAGACACAGGCAGCTAGACCCCAAAAGACAACAGTCTTTTACTCTCTTCCTTTGCGTCGAACGTGAGTGCTCATCCTCTTCCCCCAGCTCGGCCTCTGCTTGATATGATACCCCCTTACCCCCTATTACTTTCTTCACGCGTTGATACGCGTTCTACTCCTCGACTTCATCCCCTTGATGAGCATGGCTAACGTACTGGTAACTAGAACGCCAAAATGTTGTTCGCCTTTATCGGTCTTGTGGCAACCTTGACAATATGGAGCTCGATAGCTTCATTGCCCATGACCGCCGTCACCCCTCGGGACGGCTTCGGCAGACGGTTGGCTGGGTCCATTACGGCCAGCTTAGTGACCATCGGTGCGTACGAGGTCACGAAAGAGGTAGTCATCACTGCCAACAAAACCAGTGACTACCTTTACCGTTATCTAGAGACGGAAGACTTTCCAGTAGAGGTGCTTGCACCTCTACCCGATTCTGTCTCTAGCCGCCTCCCGACGTTCGAACTATGGCTCGCAGTCCCTCCGGCCAAACTCGCGTATCTCCACGACCTCCGAAATGCAGTGGAGAAACACGACACTCTCAACAAGCGCACGTTATGGTACCTGCTAAATACCCTACCGTCTCGCTGCTCGAGTGCTGCCGTCGCTGTCCCAGGTGCAACCCCAACCCACCGTGCAGACAGTCTCTCGCCCGCCAATTCCCTCGAGTTTCTGTCTGCCGGTGCCTACCTGGGACTCATCCTCGCGTCATTGGCCCTTGGCCGATGTTTAGGGGCCCGTTACCTTGTCCCCGCGAGCGACGACGACAGTTTGGCCCTCCTCCCCGTTGGAGCATCACCGGCTCTGCCACACCGGGTGGTAACCGGCCTCCAGTGGGAAGTGAGAACGGAGTTCGTAAACGGCTTACCTCTGATGTGGGCTTCCCAACCCTACATCAGCTCTGAGTTGCTTTGCTGGATTGCTGAGACGGAGAACCTCCACTTACCAACACCGCAACCCGACCACACCACCAAACGGCAGACTGAGGCCCGTCCTGGACCTCAGCGGCAGGCGTTAGTACTTAGACGCCTGGCCAACATCTCGCCGTTCGTCTTGATTCAAATCGTTAGGCTCCTCGCATCTGCCCTCGAGGGCTGGACCCCAGTTTCGCCAGAATCTGGGTCGCAACCATGCCTCGACAGTGCAGAACCTCTACGGGAACCCAAGAAAAAGAAGCGTAACCGACCCGGCCAAAAACAACGTCGACGCCAATGGATAAGAGATATGTACGCCATGCAAGACAAGGCCGTACAGGAGACCGAAGGGAAGTCACAGTCGTAAGACTGTGTTCCGACCTTCGTCTTCTGTCCGATTGTATGGTGCTACATGCCTCACGGATACAGTACTGACATAGCCGCTCCTCCCAATCCTACCGGCATTCTGTCAGCCCTTCTCAGTGCCTAGGTGAAGACATCGGGTGAAGGTGCCGTGTGATTGTCCCCCCTTTTCTCCTCTTTCCTGTCGGTGTCTTCGCCTCCCACTGGTTCCCTCGGGGGCTGGTTGGCGTAGGTGAAGATTCCGTTGGTTAGTTGGAGACTGGGCTGGGTATTGCACGTCTCTGGACCTCGTGGTTTTCGTTTAGGTATCTGGTTGGGTGAAGCAGGGTGTCGGTAGCAGTATTGTGGCCAGGCTATGCTTGCTGTATTCAATTATCCATTCCATTGGGAGAGGAACGAGTTGAGACACAATTTGATCAAGACTACGAGTGGGTGTTTGGGAACTGCGGAAGTGGATTGATTCTCCAATTAGTTCGCGGGGCGACGCGAAGGTGCAAGGAAGATGACTCAAAAAAAAAAAAAAAAAAAAAAAAAAAAAAAAAAAAAAAGGATGAAGATGAAGATGGCGAAGAAGAATGACTTTTTATGATGGTTGACGAGTTGACGAGGATTCTGGCGGTATCGACGCCGATGATTGACTATGAAAGAAGCAAGCCTACATGCCTTACTTGCAAATATGTTTTAACCAACTGCATGCTTTCTCTGCTTTTCACTACACTGCGAGCTCATCTGAGCCGCTGATACAAGCTTGCTTTCTGCTTTTCCGTTTTTACAAAGACCGCCTGCTACTACTGAATACCTGTTATCCAATATGATATCTGCTTTACCACCACCACAACCACAACCTGCTCCTTTCTATCCAGTATACAGCAACCATGACGTAGCGTAGATGCAGAGTACATAGAAACTCGCAGAAGAGACCGGCGCCCCTGAGAATCCCTGGCCTCCTTATGCATGCTAAGCAACACCCCCTTGGCCCTCCCTGGCACTGCCCAAACCAGAAATCTCCCCGGACAGAACCGCCATCCAAACGCCATCAGAGCCAACTACGACACTGATAAGTCCTTACATGTTGACTCAGGAGTTGCCTCAACCAGCCAAGGCATCAACAAGATTAACTATTAGTGGTTCATCTAAAAAAAAGTAGCCTAAACGTTAGTCAACCAAAGATTTGTTTGATTGAAATTTTGATAATTTGCATCATCGACTCAGCCCTACCAAAGTCGATAACGTCAACCCGGAGCAAAAGAAGGCCACAACGCCTCTCACGCCCCCAGACTCCCTCCGTTTGCCAGCAGGCAAGACAGAGGGAGATAAATAGCCGGGTCATGGGCCCTTCCTGCGGGTTCTTGCATCAAAGGAAGCTTCTCAGGGCACCGATTCACTGCTACTACGATTCACCGTCCTGCTTCACTGGATATAATTACCCTCTGCTGCCAACTTCACTTGCCAACAACACACCTTTTCGCCTGTTTTCTTGCCTCTTACAACATACACATCCAACTCTTCAAGTTGCTCGCTACTCATATCCTCCTGCAAGAAGAAGAAGAAGAAAAATAGAAAAGAAGAAAAAAATAAAACAAAAGGCCTTCTGTCTTGCTTGCCTTGCTCCACAGGGAACCACTCTAGCCTGTGTTGCTATTCCCCTTTTCTTCCTCGTATTTTTTTTTTTTAATCTTGATATCAAAGAGACAGCCTGGACCTTGATACCTATCCAGCTGTCATCATGAGCTATGTCGAGCGCTTGAACATGCTTTTTGACGGGGAGGATGTCGGCCTGCTGGGGATAGACGTCGGCCTGCGTGAGACGAGGATTGATACTCAGGATCAGTCTGGCCAGAACCAGGGCGAGGCCGCAGATTTGCCCCTGCTGGATGTCATAGAGGTCGAAGTTGCCAACCCTGGGGACAAGCAAGCTGAGGCCTCGCCGGACAACGCCACCGAGATCCAGCCTGCGGAGCCGGAGATGGAGACAGAAGCGTCCAAGCAAGATATCCCTGTCACAGATGGCAAGCCACGCCCTGGAGAGACTGCCTACTTCTGCTCCATTGACGTCCTGTCCACGGCACACAAGTACATCGGGGGAAAATTCCTGCGGCCGGCTGTGGACAGATTCTACAACAAAGGAAAGTTCTGGGAGCGGACATGGGACTTGTGAGTGTTTCTTCCCTCTTGCTCTTATAGTTATTTGCCGACGTTTTAATCTTCGCACTGGCGGCTCTTGGAGCATCTCCATAGTTAACTATAACTTAACGTTATAGCTATTAAGCTATTCACTAACAACCTACTTTATCTATACAGGTACTATGTTCGCGTGCCAAAACACATCTTATGCGTACCTTTACTTTTTACCCCAATATCGCAGGCCCAGGCGCTTATCGATGAAATTAACGCAGAGTTTGGCAGTGATATCAGTCTCCCCTTTGAGGAAGAAGCAGGGTTAATCGTTCCATTTACCCCTGACGGGACCCCCCAGCCGGAGTACATGGGAACTTCTACCAACAACGACATAAGAGGCCAACTGCAGAATAGGGCTAACGCATGGTGCCATCAGAATCCTATCGAGTGGCCGGAAGAAGGGAACGAACCTTATGCACGATTCCGCAGAAGAATAAAGATAGTGTGTGATGTCAAGTACAACAAGCACAGGGCGACGGTCGGCGACCATAAATATGTGAAGAAAGTTCGCCGCTGGCACCGTCAGCTAAAGCGAACTCAGTGCTATCTGGGGCTGCGTCCTCGAATTGCTCGACGTGCTTCCAGGGAGACTCAGATTGCTGACGATGCCACTTCTACACCCGCTACGCCAGCAGTGGAAAAACAAGAGCAGCAGAAGCAGCAACAACAAGGGCAGACGAATGGGACTGCTACTGTTCCAATTGGAACTGTTCTGGACCCGCTCGATGTCGAAAGCCCAGCTCCCTTTGCGTTTGCAGACGAGCCCATCTTCATCTGTATCGATCTTGAGTCCAATGAACGCAACCATTCCCAGGTCACCGAGGTTGGAGTGTCTACTTTGGATACCCTGGACTTGGTGGGAGTTCCACCGGGAGAAGGAGGCCGTAACTGGAGGAGCAAAATTCGATCCCGGCATTTCCGCGTTGCTGAATATAAACACTTCAGAAATAAGAAGTTTGTGCATGGTTGTCCTGATGATTTCGTTTTCGGGAACAGCGAGTTCGTTCGTCGCGCATATCTTGCCCAAGTGGTTGATGCATGCTGCAAACCACCATACTCTGGCCATATTGCCTTTAGCCAGCAACCGGTAAGTACCATGGTTAAGCCTCACCGTCCTTCAGCCGTTTACTTACATCTTCCACAGAAAGACGGTTCCCAGGAACGCAAACGTCAATCTCAATCTCGGCGTTCTAGAGGAAGATGCGGAAACCAGTCCCAATCGCCAGAGGGAGGCGTCAGGTTGCCGCCCGAGCCCAGTTACTCCCCTAAGAAGAGCAGTAACTCTCCCAGGAATAGAGGGCGGAGCAGACGGCGCAAACAATGGTCTCCCCCTCCCGGCACAGAGCCCAGCTCCTCTCGATCCCCTGGCCAACAAGAACAACGACATCCAGCCCGGACTCCAAGCCCAACCATACCAGAGTATAAGATGAGACCACGCAAGCTCATCCTGATCGGCCACGGCTTGACCGGCGATATCAAAAACCTGTGCAACGTAGGCTGCGAATTCTTCGACATCGAAACGTACAGCGGTGAAGACTTTTCGACACTATCAAAATTTTACGACGTAGCGGATACAGCTAACCTCCACCGCGTATTAAAACGTGAATACGACCCTCCCGGCCTGAAGGACATCTTGAAGGACCTGGACATCATGCCCTGGCACCTCCACAACGCCGGCAACGATGCACGCTACACTCTCGAGGGGTTGGTGGGTATAGCCGTCCAGATCACCAAAGCTGAAGCCAGGGCTGAGAGCGAGCGTGATGCCATTCGGCTTAGAGAATATCCAGACATCGACAACCCTAACGTGATGGTTTCACCTCGGTCAAGCGACGAGGATCTGCACTGGCGCCGGGAAATGGAGCGTATAGCTAAAAAGCCGCGGCGCAAGCGGCGCAAGGAGGACTCCGACATCGAGATTGAGTGCGACATATGGGAGGATGGGATGGGCTGGAATGCGTTTCGGAATAGGCACAAAGACGACATGGATGGCGGCCTGCCACCCGACGTGCAATACCCAGTTGTATAATACCCTTACTCTTGTCTACTGCATTTACTATTTACTACTGACGACCTGACGATGGACGAAGTAATGTCCCTTTTACTTTCTATTGTCGATATCTTTGTTACTTACTTTATTTAACTAGTTACCGGGACAGTGAGATGGCATATTTGTCCTCACACACCCAAAGAACCAAGGAGATTAGAACGGCTATAGTTATAACTTAAGAAAATAAAAAAAAAAATAAAAAAATAAAACATCAGTTTTTATACTGATAATTTAATCCTTAATAGTAAACCTAAGCTGAATACATCAAGGGGCGTAAAAAAACATTGTAAGTAGATAAAAACGCCACTTTTCCCCCGTAGGTCTCGTATAGAGGTGTTCCCAACACCTTCACCTCTACCCACCCCAACCAAGTAAGAAAAGTAATTCATCCATTCCATTCCATCCATACTATCTTAGCAGCGTAAAATGTTCGATCCCATCCGTTCCGTTTCCGTTTCCATATGGCAAAAGGCCACCGGCGTAACAATGTCGTAAAGTACAGCTCAATGAGCAAGCGTAAGGATGTAACAAGTGAGGTTGAAAAAAAAAAAATCACAAACCAAGTCCAAGGGATAACAATAACAATAGGAGATGATTGAATAGATAATACATGAAAAATAGAAAGGTGGGCTTGCTTAGAAAGGGGATGCTGTATTATTCATATCTCATGCATGCATGCATATAAAAGGGTCATATAGGCAAAGATAAGCCTATTTAGCTAGCTCTAGCAGCATTGTTAATTTGTCTGTGGAATGAACCAATAGGTTGGAATCCCCTAGGAAATATTAGTATACTGGTTCACATATACCAGTGGAAGGAGGGAGGGGGACAAACCTAGCAAGATCAAAGCCAGTGTCATCACCATCGTTGTCATCATCATCTTCATCCCAGCTATCCTGGTGACGCTTGATAGTGCTGCTCTCCCGCTCACGCACATCCCGTCCCAGAGGAGAGACACCACCGCGACCCCTGAGGGAAGAAGTAGGAGGTTTAGTTGGGCTGCCTAGATTGGCTGGTGGTGGGCTGCTACTCGGGATGGGGTTGAGGGTCTTCCAGCGACTGGACTCAGAGGTGCCGATGGAGGGCTTAAGCGGGCTGATGTCCGGCATTGGCCTGGCAGGAGTGTTGCCCATATCGGCTAATTTCCAGAACTGAGCTGGCGAACTGAGTTGCATGTAGCGTGAAGGAACCTGGGCGGTACTTGGAGGAGCAAGACGAGGCTGTTGTCGTAAGGGGGCGGGAGTGATCATTGACGAAGCAGCGTCGTCGTAGTATGATGAGGAGAGAACTGGAGGAGAAGCAACAGCATTGTCAGACAGACCGTAGGGCCGTGTTGGTGCATTGTTGCGTGGACCGTTGGGCAACGGAGACTGTTCGTCAAAGTCATGTGTGCCCGCACCGTTGATACCAAGGCCATTTCGGGAGCCGCGGTCTGGCGTGTATGCTTCGATGGGGGCGACTGAGAAGGAGTGATAGCCTGGTGAGGCTGTAGTGTTTGCCTGAGGAGATGGCCTGGCTGCGAGGGCAGCCGCAGAGGCATCAATGTTCTTCTCGACGTTGGTGGCTACGTGGCCGTTGATGGGCTGGTAGGCGCTGTTGCCGCCTCTCTCCTTGCCGATGGGGGATGCCGGAGTGGAAGACTGTCCGCTCCTCTTGGCCTGTTTCTTCCAGTACTCTTCGCGATGCTCAGGGACGATCTGCCATTTCATGCCCTTGCCAGGCTCGTCTGTGCGACGAGGCACCTTCTGGAAGGCCTTGTTGAGAGATAGGTTGTGGCGGATGGAATTCTGCCAACCGGACTGCGAGTGCCGGTAGAAGGCGTACTTTTGCATGATGAACTTGTAGATGTTGCTCAGGGACAGTTTCTCTTCCTCGGTGGAGAAGATGGCCTGAGCAATCATGTTTGCGTAGCTGAAGGGTGGCTTGATATCCTTGGCCGCGTCCTCACTGTAGTCAATCTCCTCGGTACTTTCCATCATCAGGCCCCGGTTGTACATGGGGGAGACCTTGGACGATGGTTCAATGGTATCTCGCGACAGTGGGCGTTGGGAGGGTGTCGTCTGCCGCTTGGGAGTAACGGTGGCCGCGTTTGCAATCTCTGCTGCTCGACGGCTACCGTTGGCGGTGGCAGCACCCCCAGTAGAGTTAGCCGCAGCAGCAGAAACAGAAGCAGTATCGGCCGGTTCTCTACTGTTGAGAGCAAAGGACATACGACGGGGTGGTCTGGCGCCAGCACCAGCACTGGAACTGGTACCGGCGTTGGCAGTGGTTGGGTGTGAATGGTACGATCCATCCCAGGCGGTCTCGTCTGTTTCACGAGTGGTATGGACGCCGTTCTGGGCCTGCTGGACGAACGCCGGGTCGATGACGGCCTTGTCTCTGGGAGTGACGAACATCATCTGGGTATTGGCGATCTCTAGGATGTCGCCACAGGAGATCTGGGTAGCCGTTCCACGCTTGTAGAAGGTGTTGTTAACCCGCACGCCGTTTCGTCCGTTGACTCTCACGCGCCAGCACGGCGGGTCGTCGCGGTCGTAGTATATCTCTGCATGCAGCCGGGAGACAAACTTGCCCGGTCCGAGGTCGATGTGAACGTCCGGCAGGGCCTGGGCGGCGACAGTGATGGGGGAAGACTGGGCATCGAGCCTCTGGTCGCGGTCTGGCGGGCGTCCGATGTTGACATGCAGCGTCTTGACGTAGTAGGTCCAGTCGCGGCCGGCAATCTTAGCGTAGGCCTCGACACTTTCTTTGTTTTCCTGCTGCGTGCGGGCGTTGGAGTGCAGGGTCATGACGGCAACGGGCTCCCTTGCGACCGCCAGGTTGGCGATGACCGAGTCGACGAGGTCCTGGTTGGCTGCCATCTCGTTGTCGTGCTCGTCGTCGTTCTCGTCTGCAGAGGCGGCTGGTTCGACGGTCCTCTCAAAGTCCGGCTGGGACGTGTGTTCGACCTGCATGTTGTTATTATTATTAGATACTGTACACTGGTAGACACTCGACAACACACGCTTTTCAACGCCGTCTCTATGCCGGCGCGCGCAAACCAACAGAGGAAAAAGACGAGTACTGACCTTGCGCTTCTTGACCGAACGCCGGGTGGGAGACGAGTCGAGGGCGTCCATATCAACCGGGTCTTCGTGCAGGTCGACTTCTCGCCGACGACTGCGACGCTTAGCAACCGAGGGCGCCATCTCCGTCTCTCTCTCTCTCTCTCTCTCTCTCTCTCTCTCACTCCCTCTCGTCGTGCGTCTTTGTTCCGTGCTATCCTCCGAGAATCGAGTGTCTTCCCTTGCCGTGTCTTTCTTCGCTGGGATGTTGTTGACGCAGGAAATGGCCGTGGATGTCTCGACGCCGATCGAAGCAAGTCCAGCACAAAAGAAACACCAAGCAAAAAGGAAGCCCTAGTCAAAAAAAAAAAGTCCGTTTACTCTTGCTCTTAGTTCCTGCAACCCCAAGGGCGGGAGAAAAAGAAACGAGTAAATCCTGTGCAGGAGTGAATCTCGCAAGACGCCGTGAATGCAGCTGAATATCACTTGGGATCAACAACAACAAGTCGACCTGGACTGGACTCCGGCTCAGGTAAATAAATAAATAGCAGAAAAGAAAAAAAAGGGTCTTTCTCGGAAGTGGCTGGTCCTTTTGTCTCTCTTCTTCTTCTTCTTCCTCTTCTTCGGTTTTTTCCCTCTAAAAAAAAAAGAAAAGAAAAGAAGAAAAATTTGAAAAAAAAAAAAAAAAAAAAAAAACTCCGTCAAAGTTGGTAAACAGACGAAGAAGATGGAAGGAAAAAAAAACTCTTTCACCAGAAGTTGACTTTTTCCCTTCCCTCGATTGGATGTCTGGTTAACGGTTCCTCTCTTGCGTCTTTGAGCTTGACTTTGTTCTTTTTTTTCCCTTTACTACTCCCTTCGCTAGAGCCGTGACTTGCTTCTTCGTCTGCGGCCTTTGGGCTTGCCACCTCTTTCGCAGCCTCCCAACCAGACTTCGGCTTTCGTCTCGATGTGGGTTCAGCAGACAGACTGACTCGTTTAACTGTGTCTTTGTTGCGTATCTTCGACCGACCCAGTGCGGAGGCGAGATGGAGAGTGTGGATGTTTGTGTTTGTGGTACGGGTACGATCTCGTGTATTCCTTTCGATCTTCTGATGGCAGCTGTATCAGCAGCCAGTTCCCTCCGTACCAAGCCAGTACAGAATACCTCGTAGCAAGCAGGCTACTTTAAGCATGTATGTATGTCGTGTCGTTGAAGCAGGCTTGACGCGACTCAGCCCAGCCGTATAACTAGTTCATATAGCCGCGAACAAGACCTCGAGCCTCACCTCACGCGGACGTGGGCGCAGACGCAGACGCAGACGCAGTCGTAGACGCAGGCGCAAAGTAAGCGTAACGGAGTAACCCACGCACGCGTCAAGAAAGTATCAAAGTATCGAAGTAACGATCGGCTCGCCAGCGATGATGTTATGTTTGTTTGTATACGCAGCCAGCACAGCGCCTCAACGCGTCCACAACCCGCCCTCTCAAACAGCCGATATCGATAGCCCCAGCCGCCAGCCTATCGATAAACGACGGTTAGTGGCCCCGAGGCGAAACAAGACGAACCAAAACACAGGGAACGGGCTAAAAAAAAACTAGTTTACCGAGTTACGGAGTAAGGATATGTCACTGCTGGAGACGGCCGGATCGATGGCAAGAAAGTCGAACGAGCCAAACCCCGGATTTCTCAGTTTGCAGGGCTCCAGCGGGAGGGACTTAGACTTAGTGACTCTGGATGATGGAGACATCGAGTGTCTGGCCGTTGATGCGAGCGCGTGGATGGCGACGACGGGCCTTTTGACCGTCTTGGAGCTGGGGCCGAGACCGAACCATGGGTCGGCTGCTCGATTTTTCTGTCTTCTTCGTTCCTCTCCTCGTGGCAGGGAGTTTTTTTTTCTTTCTCACAGGGCTGACAATGTTGCTGTCTCTCCCTACTTCTCGCTGATCTATTCTATGATGTCGAAGTTGAAGTCGTTCGTGACCGTCGGTGGTTTTTAGGTTATGTATCGGAGTTACAGGGTTTTGGGTGGTGGCGGCGTAAGTTACGGTATTTTACGATATCAATACTACGATGGACTCGGTGGAGAGCAAAGAAGGGAAAAGGAGAAGAGAAAGAAAATAGTATTTGGAAACATCCCACAGCAGACACTTTGACAGATGGACAAAGACAAAAACGGTGAACAGACAAACGATAAGACGAACAAAAGTAAAACGTAGAAAGGTAAAATATACATGGCTGACTCGACAGATTGGAAAGACAAACTCGTAGCATCGTCACGAAACGCGGAAAAAGGTAATGGTGTAGGTGGTATAAGCTGAACAAAGAACGCAGCCAGTCGGTCGGTCGGTCTACTGGCCCATCTTCTCGTCGCCGTCGGTGTCGGCTCCGTCATCGTCAACGGCCATCTTGAGCACAGGATACAGGTTCTCTCCTGCTTGCTTGGCCTCTTCCTCGGCATCGAGCATGGTTGTCGTGCTTCGGGCAGTGGGGGTAGATGGGTTCTCCTGATCTTCGTCGTCGCGTGGCATCTGACTATCTCTTCCTTCCTCGTGGGCCACGGCAGCGGCGGCGATCGCTTCCATTCCATGCATCTTGATGCTGGGGTACTCTCCGGCTCCGGTAGCGGCGTCAGATGCAGATGTAGTAGATGCAGATCCAGGGGAAGCTTTGTCGGTCTTGGCGTCTTCCTCCTTGTCGGAGTCGTCCTGCTTGTCTTCGTCGACATAGTCACCGTTGTTGAGACGTTCGAGGACATAGTCACGTAGTCTCTGTAGCAGGCGCACGTTCTCAACCCATTGCTGCTCACCGGCTGGCTGGCGGTCATCTGGTCCAGCAGCAGCAGTAGTAGCAGTGGGAGTAGGGGTGGATGAAGGGCTTCTACGGGGGGCAGCATCTTCGTCCATGTCGGCCGAGGCACGGCTGAGTGCAGGATCGATGACGCTGGAGGACAGCTTGGCTTCGTCCTTAGCAGCAGCAGCAGCGTCAGCATCACGCTTGATGGAGGGAGTGGAGAGGTCAATGTCAGGACGAGCACGCTGGAGCATGCCACCAGTGTAGCGTCTTCGGTCATCGTCAAAGATGCTGCTCAGGGTGGACGGAGGAGCGGCACTGGAGACAGTGGTTGGGTATCCCGATGAGGAGAGGCTGTCCTGGCCCGTTGTGGCGGGTAAAGTAGGGTACATTCCTGCCGTTGAAGGGTGATGGGATGGGGACATGCCATTGCTAGAGGCGAGCGAGATCGGAGAGCGGCCAGAGGTGTAGGACTGGGCGCTGGAGGGAGGAGTGAGGGCCGGAGTGGATGCAAGAGGGGATCTACTGGCAGCAGAGACAGAGGAAGCAGGAGTGACAGCAGCAGAAGTGGACATCATGGAGGCAGTGGTAGCCGCCGGAGTGGTCGTAGCGGCAGTGGCGGTGGCATGAGGGTGGTGGTGGTGTGACTGGTGGTGAGTCGGGGGAGAGTTAGTTGTGCGGTAACTCAGGGGACCCTGGACGTAGTGGGCACCAGGCTGGGCAACTCCTGCGGCGGCCACGTTTTCATCACTCTCGTAGACAGTGGACTGCATCTGCTCCAGGAATTGGTCAATGTTCATCAGGTCAGCTTTGGTGCGCAGATTGCCCATGGGGGGCAGATGGTAGGACTGGGTCGGGATGGGTCCGGCGGACTGGTAGCCACTATGGCCGCCACCGACGCCGACCATGGCAGGCATGGGCTGGTACTCTGGCACTGCACCGCCGTGGGTCAGAGGCAGCGGGAGGCCATGGAGGTTGAGCAGACGCTGGCCTACGGCGGCATAGGAGGTAGGGTCGAACTGACGGCGCTTCAGGTCTCCAAAGAACTCATTGAGGGCATCGTAGCCACGCTTCTTGCTCTCGTAGGACGCCTGGTGGGCAGCATCGTGGCCAACGGCATAGTAGACGTTTCCATACGAGGGATTGGGCTGCTGCTGGGGGTGCTGAGGCTGGTAGTACTGTGGTGGAGGGTGGCCGTAAGCCTGGGGGACCGGACCGAGTGATCCTTCAAAAAAGTGAGCTGCTATAAAAAGTTGTCAGCCCTGAACACATCACAACAGAATAAAATAGAGCAAAATAAATAGAATAAAAATAAAAATAAAAATAAAACGTACGCTTTCCGTCAGGCCCAAGACTGACGCCAAACATGCCGGTGGGAGGCTGCTGTCGCTGGCCGGCACCGGGCTCCGGCGACCGCATGAGGACCGAGTCGTCCGCGTGCGTCTTGACATGTTTCTTCAGATCCTGGGGCCGCTTGAAGGCCTTGCCGCAGAAGTCACATTTGTGCGGCTTCAGGGGCACATGGACGCGGATGTGGGAGGTGATGTGGTCGCGCTTGACGGTGGTGGTGCGGCAGTTGGACCATCCACAGGTCAGGTTGAGGTTGTTGGTGCTCTTGCGTCCGACGTGGCGCTCGCACACATGTTCCTACGCCCAGTTAGCCATTGCATCACAACACATAAAAAGAGAGAGAGAGAGAGAGAGAGAGAGAGAGAGAAGCATACGTAGAGAGCCTCTGGAGTCGGGCAGAGTTCCTGGCAGCCCTGCCACTGACATTCGAGCGAGCCGGGCGCGCCGGGGCTGTTTGGAGCGACCTGCTGGACTCCCGGGGGCGCGACGGCAGCGGCAGCAGCGGCAGCATGCTGGAGACTGGTCTGGACAGGGACGCTCTGCACTGTCTGCGAGGCCGGCTGCTGCTGTTGTCCTTGCTGCTGCTGTTGGCCCTGCTGGCCCTGCTGGCCCTGCTGACCCTGTTGCTGAGGTTGATGCTGTTGCTGAGGTGGTTGCTGCTGGAGAGATGACGCGGACTGCATCTGGCTTCGGGGCTGCTGTGCCTGCGCCTGCGTCTGCTCTGGCTGCGAGCCCGCGGCCGCTTGCTGCTGCTGTGACTGCTGCTGCTGCGACGGCTGATGCTGCTGCTGCTGGTGCTGGGCGAGGGCGGAATGGTCTTGGTCCTGGGTGGAAGACATGGCCGCCAAGCAAAAGTCTTGTCGACGCTGGGCGAGCGAGGCACCAAGAGCGGAAAGTCAGCGGTCGAAGAGGAGGGCGACGAGGGCGTTATAAGTCTAGAGAGTCAACGCTGAAAAGAAATCGTCGTTAGGAGAAGTTGAAGAAGAAGAAGAAGAAGTAGTAGTAGTAAGTAGATGAAGAAGAACGCCGGTGCAGCTGAGCAGCGATGAGAGGAGGACGCGAGGAGAGACGGGACGAAGGGGCTGAGTCGGCGAGGGAGGGCCTTGGCCTCCTTAAAATAAGAGAGTAAGGGGGGCGCGGAAAGGCGAGGGCGAGACAGACAGCGCTGACAGAGAGAGAGAGAGAGGGAACGGCCAAGCCTGGGCGGGCGGAGGGAGTCGACAGAGACAGAGATAAGTAGCAGGCAGTAGCAGGCAGTGGCAGGCAGTGGCAGGCAGTGGCAGCAGTGCTAGGAGAGCTGGACAGGAGGGATGGACAGAGCTAGAGCAGTCGCTGAGGCCGACGGTTGGGCAGGAAAGGCAGGACAAGACAGCGACAAGAACGACGAGACGGTGGGAGAGACGGAGGACGGCCAAGACATTTAAATAAGTAAGGCGAGGCAAGGCAGCTTTGGCTGGGTTTTCCCTCTTTTCTTCTGCCGCTTGCTTGCTTGCTGGCTTGCTTTCTTGCTTGCTTTCTTGCTGCTGCTGCTGGTGCTGCTGCTGCTGCCGGTGCTCTCTATTTCTCTCTCTCCTGTCTCGCTGGCCTTTCTTTGCTTTTTCCTCTCTTCGCCTTTTTCTTTGCTTCTTCCTGTCTTTCTCCTTCGTCTCGTCTCTCTTCTTTTTACTTACATATTATTACTCCGTATTATTATTTTATTATTTTTTTCGTCGCTTCGTTGCTTTTTCTGTACTGCTGACATAAGCAGATGTGTTACTCCAAGGGAGCCAATGAGGGCGAGAGCGCCAAGCCAGGCGGAGCCAAGGGCGGCCAAGGACGGCCAAGGACGGGCCAAGGGGATGGGTGCCAAGACCCACTGCCAAGAATACACAAGCGAAGTTGCCAAGGTTGGGCCAAGGGTGCCAAGCCAGGTGCATCCCTGCTTGAGACGCCGAGGTCAGCCGATGATTAGTCATGGTGAGTTACTTAAGCAGCGATAAGACCCGGTGGGGCGTCTTCAGCCAGTGCTTGTCGTTGCTTAGTCAGCCTCCAGTCCATTGCTTAATATTGCTTCTTTGCCACATGTGAAACGTTGTCCTTTTTCGGGTCGTGTGTCTTGCTTCCTTGACCAACCACAGCTTCAAGCAGGAGTGACGGTGACAGGTATAAAGCGTACTGGGTTTCTGATACGGAGTAACTATGCTAGATTCTAACAGAGTAACTGGATAAACTCAAAAAGGTGTTTCATAAGGTCTACCTACATATCTAGAATACTTGACTGCCCAACTGGCGTCGTTTATATAACTGTCCACTTGCCATGCATACATTCACCAATAAATATCAATTCAGCAAGCCCACACTGGTGGTCAGTACTGATAATATATATATATATATGTATATAGATATTGTTGCACGGAAGAAAGGAGATAGATTATTTCTTCCTCGGCTGGTCGATCCTAGCACGAAAGGAATCCCAATCTCGAAGGGCAGGACATGTGCCTTGAAAACCTCTAACCCCTCGAATGTAAGCCCATTTAATAATCTACTTATTTATTATTTCCGTAGGGTGAGAGCGTCATCGTCTTTAACTCTTCGCCTAATTGCAGAGATTCTGAGTCCTCTTCGCTGAGATCAATACAACTTCTCCAAGTGAATGCACGGGTGGGTTAGACGGACGGGTATCATTAGCAGCATGACAAATTGCATTCAGTCCGAGGTCAACTAACGATCAGTCATCCATAAGTTGAGGTTGTTGAACATGGTCGGTTGCAGACTGTTGGTTAGTCGGAATGAAGCTGATATCTTACTCTGTGAGGCGTCCCCGGGGACCGATTAGCTACTTCGCCCAAGGGTTCGTCTTTGGAATTGGCGCGTCGACGAACCCTGCTGTTGTCGGAGGTGGACGTGGCTCATAGCCTATCGGCACTTGACAGTGAACGTATGTCCTAACGTCGTAACCTTATGGAAGACTGCCATGGGGAAAGTCAGTTTGGTCATTGCGGCCAATACCTCGACTGCCCGTGGTTTGAAACGCTTTGTCAGGGCCTCTACCCATCCGGCTTGTAGGGGGAATGCAGTAATTGCTCGTTTTTCCATCCCAGTCAGCTCGATGGTATACCATTCAAGAGCTTGACCTCTCAAGCTAGCTTGAACGTTAGACCTCACTAAGTCTTCACCTTTTGTGAGTCGGTCTCTGGAGGCCACTCGGTTCTACCATCATAAACTGCCCTCATTTTCGGTATATCTAGGGTCGGGTGACCCCACTTCGTCTGCTGGCGAATATGGTTTCTGGTCCCTGGATCGTCACAGACATGGACAAGACAATGACAAGAACGACGAGACGGTGTAAGATACGGAGGTCGGCCAAGACATTTAAATAGCAGAGACAAGTCGAGGCAGTACAAGGCGGCTTCGCTAGGTTTCCCTCCTTTCTTCTCCTTCCTACTTGCTTGCTGCTTGCTTTGTTGCTAGTCACACTGTAGCCCATGCGAGTTCAAACCGATCATTCTCGGAATATCTAGACTTGGAGATACCCAACACCTCTGCTGGCGAATTTGGTTTCTGGCCCCTGGATCGACATAGACGTGGACACTGTAGCCCATGCGGCTGGAGCGGTCTCCTGCACTACTAAAGCGCAGACATATGTGCAGCTCCTTGTCTGGAGGTCTATCCGTTTGGCTTATGGTCGTCAAGTGGGCATCGGCGCTGTAGTAGAGGTGGTTAGCTTAAGGTTACCCAGGAAAATGTTTGGATGGCTGCCGGAAGCTATGAGTACATACAATGCTATGCAGTATTCTGTCTTGACCTTCTTGATGTGCCAAGCAAAGCGGAGCCAAGCGCGGGCAAGAACGGCCAAGACTGCCGGAAGCTGCGAATACATACAATACTATGCAGTATTCGGGCTTGACCTTCTTGAAGCCCCCTTCGGTGCCAACTTGGATGATGTCACAGTGATTGGTGATATACTGGGACATCACCCTCAGAGTCTCTACCATTCGACCATCTTCGGACCTGTGGTGCCACTCAATTCTGAGGACTGTATTTATACCCTCCGCGCGGTATTTCATCTTCCACACAGGCCACCTGCCTTGGAATTGCAGTTTCCAGCTGGCACAGTGATTGGCGATATACTGGGACATCACCCTCAAAGTCTCTTCCATCCGACCATGTTCGGGTCTGTGGTGCCACTTAATTTCGAGGGCTTTGTTTATACCCTCCACGCGGTATTTTATCTTCCACACAGGCCAATCTGCCTTGGGGTTACGTCCAGCTGGCAAAGCCGGGAACTGGACTAACGTGTTGTTTGACAACATCCCTTCTTCTTTCGTCTTTTCTTCTTTATTAGTTTGTCTTATGCTCTCTTGAAAAGCCTGTTTTATGATATACTGCGATATCACCCTCAGAGTCTCTTCCATCCGACCATGTTCAGGCCTGTGGTGCCACTCAATTCTGAGGACTTTATTTATACCCTCCACGCGGTATTTTATCTTCCACACAGGCCAACCTGCCTTGGAGTTGTTATTTCCAGCTGGCACAGCCTGGAACTGGACCGACATATTGCTTGACGACATTTTGTTTGACAACATCCTTTCTTCTTGATCTTCTTCTCTTTGTTGTCCTTGCTGTCGTGTCAAAAGAGACTTTACCCCGAGATCACCTTAGAATGATGGAGGCGATAGGGGCTATATTTATAAAAACAATGATAGGCCCCGATCTAGGTCTCCTCGAGAGTTTTATTAACTGCCTCTGCGCAGTATCTTAGCTTCCACGCGGGTGTGTTTGATGGTATATTGGGGTAACACACTAAGGTGTCTTCCATATATTTTCCTGTGGCTTGTGATGCCACTCGATTCCGGAGGGTATTAGGAAAATTCCTCTGTGCGGTATTTCATCTTCCACACAGGTCAACCTCTCATGTCATGTCCAAGCAGTCGTCAAGCCCTTGGCGAGATCGCACAGCCTGCCCTTCATGCAGCACCCTTGACCTGAAGGCCTCGAGCTGGCGCAAGCCTGGAGCTGGACAGGCTTTCTGGCTAAGAAAGACAACTGGGTAAGGGGTACAACTGTTCCATGTGGACGTCTGGTCAAGCTTGAACTCTGCCCACAGGGCGTCGTAGCAAGTGTCCAGTGACTCCATCAAGTCGAGCTGGGTGGGTAAGACAGACAACTGGGCAAGGGGTAAAACTGTTTGAGGGGAGGGATGTGTAGCTGGAGAGGAGGTTGTAATTCTTAGATAAAATATTCAGGTCGAGAAAAAAATTTGGATCTGGGGGCCCTTAAATATTCAGCAGATGGCAGCATGGCCGTGAATATAGCACTTCACGAACGGCAGTGACGATCCTCCAGTGAAGTCGACCGGTGAAGTCGCAACTTGACGCCTGGCGCCTTCCCCACAAAGCCTATCTTTCGCACACGCACTCTGCAGATAACCCCACGTCCCGGTTGATTAGAAAATCGACAACTTCCTCGAGTTATCAAAATCCTTAGAGCTAAATCCAGTACTTAATAAGCTGTAAATCAGGCCTTCACATTCATTTACTAGATGCATAGATTCTTAATAAAGTACAAGTATTTAATACATCATAAAACTTGGTTACTCGGGAAGTGTCATTAACGCGCTGGTGGAGATGATGATTAACCATGTCAAACCTAAAATGACTAACTAAGCGCCGGCGTGATACATCTCCGACTCCCAACAAAAAGCCTGGTCAATAGTGATAAGGAATAATAGGGGCGCATAGCTAAGGGGATGACATCTTAGAGGGCACCTGAGAAAACAGTTCACGATTCTATCTCGCCCATGGATTCGTCCTGGGTGCCGGGGCGTCGACCAGTCCTTCCGTTGACGGCGGGGGGCGCGGCTCGTGGCCTGGCGCCCATCGGCAATCATAAGCGTTGGTTTCCGGGGGCCACTCTGTTCTTCCTTCGTATACTGCCCTCATTTTTTCATCATCGGGAGTTGGGCTGGTCCATGCCGACGGCTTTCGGCGATGCTTTCTAGTAATGGGATCAACGTATACGTGCACGCTGTGTCCCCTGTGGTGGACCCGGTCTCCCGCGCTGCTGAAGTGCAGGCTTAGATGTAAATCCGTATCCCTCTTTCTGTCTGAGTGGCTGATGGTCGTCACATGAGAATCCCCACTATATTAAAAGCACTCGTAGTTAGCTTGACCCATCTTCTGGAATCCTGTTGTAGATACTCACGTAACAATGCAGAATTCGGGCTTCAGGTCCTTAAAACCTCTTCCATGAAAGGATAAAATCTCATCACAAGGGTTGCAGATGTACTCATGGATGACTGAAAGGGTCTCATTCATCGCCTCTTGACTGTTCGGCTCGTGGTGCCATTCAATCCGGAGTATCTTGCTCACCCCTTCCGCACGGTAGTTCATCTTCCATACCGGCCAGTGTGACTTGGGCGCATGAATTCCCCCTTGGTTGACCTGGGAGCCTGGTTTCTTAGGAGGCGCAGGGCGTTTGGGCGGCTGGGAGGACCGCATCGCACCTCGTTGTGGCTGTTTGGTGCGCAGCATTGTGCTTGGAGTTGAAAGGGGTAACGGAAGGATAAAACCTATGCGCAGCTGGGCTTGTGTAAAACTTGTCTCTTTTGTCTTTTTATTCCTGTTTGTTGGCTGTGAACTGTCTCCCAAAACAGCACAGGACCAAGAGCTGAGATGGTCGTATTTATAACCTGCCGAGTCAATGCTGATGAGGGCCGCATTTGACGGACTCCTGTAAAATCTGTCACAGTAATGCATGAATTGTTGAAATTCTGACAATAGATCTATTTACAATCATCATCCAATTAATCTCCGCCCCCAAACTTCCTTCCCCCTGCCTTGCCTTGCCCGGGCGCTTCGAGATAAGTTCACCAGAGCCAGTAAATTATCGGAGCTATGCCACTGCATAAGAAAAAAAATGGGAATACATCCAAAATTGACAGCAACCTACCCCTGTACATTGTATCATATGTTCTTCGGGTATGCCGGGGGAGGGGAAGTAATGGACGGAGTATAAGCGCTGATTCTCACATATTCCATATTGAAAGCGGGTATCGTATCAGGTTTTGGATCAAATGATCATTTCTATGGCTCTCAGTCACCGAAATCAATGCCCATGCATGGAAGGTATGTCTGGGGTATCTTTGGAAATTGCTCTTATGCGCCATGAGCCAATGAATCAAAGCTTGCACACGGCTCATCACATCTTAGCGGCTACCCGAGTAAACGGTACTGTTAAGCGCTGCCATCGCTATTTCGGGATATCCAAGGCAAGGCAGCGGAGTAGGAGGTATGATAGGGGCCATCCAACATACTGGGCGTGGCCCTGCACAAATAGGCATTCAGTGGTATTGAGAAGCGGTTTATCAATAGGCAACCGGATCCATTTCTTCGCCCCTCCCATCCTCAAACTATTCCTCAATAGTAAGTTGAATAACACTGTGACTGCTGCGGCACAGCAAGGGATGAGGTTGGGATGATGGAGATATATTTGGAAGTTTGCGTTTTTGGCGCCTATTTAACTTTTATTAGTAATGTCCATTTACGGACTAGTTAACTAAGTCAACTAAATTACGTAATTCACTAGTTAGTTAACTTGTTAGTGAGTTCGTTATTGAGTCACGAACAAACTTGGGTGAGTGATGAATGGCATGGCACGAACATGACCTCGTTGAATCGTCCTGTCGCTGCACGTCACTCAAGGACACGAAGTCGAGGCCGGCCAGTCGGAACAGCAAAGTGCTCGATAGGTCTCAGTGGAAGTAAAAGAAAGAAAAACGAACCTCGCTTTCTTGAAGATCCTTGCTGATTCAGATTGTGACGCCAACATAAAGTCGATGAGAGCCAACCAAAATAGGATCTTTGTCAAGTTACGCCGCCCCTTCAAGCGCCGGGGTGGAGTGTGACTCGATGCACAGATCCCTGTGAGTTGGAGGAGCAAATATGACCCTGGGCGCTACATGGTCTTGAAATTCTCTGCTATATAAGGAATCGAACACATCCTACCCAAGTTTTCATCACACAACCCATCTGATTCTCAGCTTGCCCAGAGCCTGCCGTTTCTTTTCTGAATTCTAGCAAGCATGATACAAGAATACCCCATTGGAGATGCGGATGCGGGACAGCCCAGATGGGTCCAGGAATATTGTGATGCGGAGCTATGCGAGGGTATTCGTGAATACTCATACGGACAAGCTGGTCTCTGTCCCGTCTTGATCGGTGACATTTTAGGAGGTAAAAATATGCAGGATGGAAAAAACTGTTCTTTCGAAGTTATTGGAAAACTTGGCCATGGCTCATACTCTACTGTGTGGCTGGTCAGAAACAAGTGCGTTTCTCACCCGGCCCTGTTTCTCACATGCTAATTAAGAAACTGCTCTAGGGAAACTGGAGTATATCATGCTCTCAAGATTTTGAGATCAGAGCACAGCTCTGCTAATAATATTGAGCTAAAAATCCTGAGGGATATCGATGCCCTTCAGTTTTCTTTCTTCTATACTCATGTGCCGACGAATAGGCGGCACCTTTGTCTCGTGATGCAACCGTCTGGGTGCACACTTGCACAAAGGAGCTGGGCTAGTGACGAGTACGAGGTGCTCGGTTGTCCATGGGATGTTGCTTCTATATCCATGTTCACGGAAGCACTCTTGGTAAAAGTATTTTCGTTTCATGAACTGGGGATATATCACGGAGGTACGAACAGTCTCCCCGCCTTGAACAACAGAGAACAGTTACAGTTTTTGACTAACATACTTACGCTGCCATTAGATCTCAGTCCCGGAAATGTTACCCTGGGTGTATCCGAAGATGCTTTCACTCCTGAAGCCATGCAGAAGACATTTGGGAGGGACTTGCGGGGTACAGTGTTCCTGGCACTCCCCCCTCGGTCAAAACCCCAGCCCCCTATTCCCCCATGCCTTCCAGCTTACATCACACGCCATGAGCATCCCTTGGCTTCTGACGGATGGGACTTCTCTTTGCTGGAAATCATAGACTTTGGACAAGGGGGTCAGTTTGATTTGTTTGCCTCAACTCTCAATTGGTATCGCACGCTAAAAATTTTAACAGGTTATGAATCCAGGAAAACTAAGTTGATGGGCACACCGTATTATCTCCCACCTGAGCACAATAATCCAAAAGCTCTAGCATCTATTCAATCGGATTTATGGAGCTTGGGCTGCGTTGTATGATTATATCTTCTTCTTCCATTATTGTACTTCAGACTGATGTTGGGTCCGGTATAGCTCTTCTATGGCTTGATGCACGAGCATCTATTCTGGCTAGATGGGAGTCTAGAAAAATATCTTGGTATGTATGCACTTTTATGCTGATATAACCTTTTTTTATTTTTATTTTTTCCCTCACTTTAACATCCACACTGTTCATTGAGGCCTTTTCACTAACATCCCAATTTTTCAATGTAGCTGCCAATGATGAGGGGCAAGCATCTATCATTGATGGCCGGCTAAAAGGCCACCCCGTCTTTCAAGAGCATATCCAGTACAGGAAAATTACAAGCAAACTACTTCAGTCTCTTATACGAGCAGATCCCAGAAAACGAGACAAGCGAAGGGCAAATGAGCTACTGGATAAGTTGATAGATTATGCGAATGAGCACCTGGATTAGAATGGCGAGGGGTAGGGTGGATGTGGTATACAAAAACTAAAATCAACTATATGGTTAAGCCAGGATAAATCTGTTTACACCCAATTATCTATACGCTGCGTACTTTTAAATCTTGCTCCCTCATATATGTATAGCGCATAAAAATATATGTAATAACAAGAATGTACACGCTTCTTGAAGAGAACATGAATCGATGTCTACGCATTCGTGTTTTCGAAGGGTATCAAGGGTCTAACGGGGAGGTCAAGCAGGGGAAGCATAAAGACGATGGCATTCTGTCTCTTGGGGGTATATGCAGAAAGTTAAACTGGGGATAAACCATAAAAAGGGGCATATGCTAGAAAAACTGGGCATTCCACCATAGAATCATTAGTCCTTGTTACCAGCATTATTATCGTTATTGCTTCCATCGCCGTTCGAATTCCAGTTCCCCCATTGAGTCCAATCATTCGAGGGCACGCCCAAATTTCCATCTCCATTTATATCTCCACCAATGTTAGTGCTCACACCACCAAATTGGTCCAGAAGGTTATCAAATTTCATGTCTGTGTCTAGGGCCATATCTAGGCCAGCACCAAGACCCATCACAAAGTCATCTGATGCAGTTTGGAAAGAGGGGTCGGCTGTAGGGTACTGGTATGAATTGTTTGGGGCCCCTTGCGCAGCAAGGTTTTGCCAGATGAAAGAATGGCCGGGGATTGTGACAAGGTCGGGGTTGCCCATGAATTGGTAGGCATTTGTATTTTGTTGGGGCTCCGATGTTGGGCTTTGTGTATTGCCCGGGAAGGCGGTGGATACTGCCTTTATATGGGGAGGCAGACTGCTGACTGAGGTTGGGTCATGAGAGGATGCTGGACTCACCATGGACAGCCCGGGGGTAGTTGCAAACGAAGGTGAAGAGGACACGTTAGATTTATTCAAGCCATCCCTGTCCATTACAGATTGTAGGGATGAGTTTGAAGAGAACATAAATTGACCTTGGCCACCATTGCTGTTATTGTCCTGTTTAAAATGGTCGTCTTCCAAGGTTGACATTGGTTGGGTGGGGTAGGCCAACGGGTCGTCGGAAGGGAACATCATCGGCATAAGATCAGGCAGGGGTGCTGAGCCATTAAATGGCGGCGAAAATGATATATCTTGTTTGGGTGCGGATTGTGATTGCTGGTTTTCTATGCCTCCTACTGTAGCCAAAGATGGTGATGATATGTGAGTTTGTTCGGTATTAGCCAGTGATGAGACCCGGGGTGTAGAAGGAGATGGGCCAAATAAGCTTTGCATATCAGTCGTCCATTTGAAGGGGCCATTCGAGGCACTATTTGCGTTCTCGACTGACATATCTCCAGCCGGAGAATTTTGAACAGTAGCCTCTCTATTTGGTGTAACGTGCAATGGGAAGGTACTTGCTCGTTGTGGTAAACTGGCATTAAACTCTTCAGGCGCTTTGGTCTGCAGAGGTGGTGTCTTGTTACCGCTTCCTGAAGAACTGTTTGAACAAATAGGAGTGGGAGTCTGAGTACGCTTCCGGTTGATTAGCGGAGACGAAAGAGCCTGCCGGTTTCGAAGTCTCTCCGGAAGATATTTAAACATAGACTAGAGATAATGTTAGTTCATTTGCGAATAACATCAAATTCATACGGCCAAGGGAGACTTACATTCAAACTCTGGGCACATCGATCTGCAGCCATACTCTTCTTTGCGAGGCCAGCTAGCACATTCTTCCCCTCCAAGGCATCTTTCAAAATTCCGTCCTTGGCCGCTGCAGATTCCGGGTTTTCGAGGATAAAGAAGAGGAGCGTTAAGATTGCAAAGTAAGTTGTATACATCGTAAACCAATACGATCCGTTGAGAAGCTGTTTCTTTTTCATACCAGCAGTGATATGAACAACATTACGCGCAACACTAACACAAGCAGCGGCACAGGCATAAGATCGTTTGTCGATTTCTTGGCCTTTGGAACCACCAGTAACATAATGTAAGAAAGGCCGATACATAACTAGCTGAACATGAGCGTAGCATATACGGAGGAGTTGCCTCATCCTTGGACCTGTCAGCACATGCAAAATCAATTCTCCAACATATGGTCACTCACCTCTCCACTTCGATTGCCGCTTCACCACCGGGTCTATAGGCATCAGGCAGCGCCTCCATCCATTTCTGAAGATCTCGTTCAAGTTCTCGGATCTTTGAATGGCTTACCATATAGGTATGGTTGTCGCCGTGCGTTGTGACTTTGACAGGATAAATATATTTCATCACTTTCAACATGATATGGCCGAGTCTCATGTGCGCATTTGCACCTTGCATTAGGCAAATGTAGTTCTTTGGCATAGGCAAGATGCCATCCTTGGTGATAAATTCGTCATCGACAGCCATAGGATAGGTTTGGTCGATATCATCTTCACTCAACATTGATGGGAGGCCGAGAATAGTGCTGACATGGACATCCATCTTTCGAACAACCCAAAAAATCCGTTTGCGAGTTTCGAGCTCAATGGGGTTGAACTTGACAGAAACCGAGCGGTGGAGACCAAGACGGACGGCAGCACGGAGCGCAATTCCAATATAAGAATAACAAGTTCTAATATTGGCAGAGGCTTGTAGGAAAAGGATCATAAAGCAAACAGCCTGAAGAGAGGTTAGGTCTCGACACTCGGTTATATCAAGCAACTGTCGACCAGCTTTAAAATATTGGAAGCTATTCTGATTGTTAGTTTTGAATTGACTCAGAAAGTACGAAGAAACTTCAATAGGAGGAATTACCCTTGATCTACAGCACTTTCATAGCCAGATTTCTCCAAAGTGCAGTCTCCAGGTCCTCGGAACAGGCATCCGACAGCAAGCGCAAGATATAGAAGCGGCAAGAAGCTATTCTCCTCATTTGAGAATTGTTCTAGCGGGGTATCATATATACGGTCGAACATTGCCCAAAACGATGGTTTATGCAAGAAACGCATTATACAACACGCATCTTCAAGGGCATGAGTGCAGAATTTTCGCGCTTCCTTCTTCGATGGTAAGTCGTGAACGGGAGACAAGTGTGTGTCGATAGGGGACTCTGAAGTTGATTTCATTTTCTCCAGTCTGAGGGGCATCCGAGGGAGCTTCTGGGGCAGCTGCCCTTCCGGAGCAATGTTTCCTATTTGCTTCCGGACTCTTCTCACAAAGATAAGCCCGGAGGAATGACCGTGATAATCCCAATGTCCTTCATCGTCAAGGTCAAGAGAGCCCGTATTATCCACCATCGACTCTAGAAGTGATTCGTCGCACGGTTCTGAGGCTGCCGGTAACTTCGGCTCGGGCTTTCTAGGGGGCTCAGGCGTATTATTTTTGAGCAGAGCAAGTATTTCTTCGACGCAGCACCCATCATATCGAGGGTCATCAAGGTCAATCTCGGGCACAAGTGCTCTCAGGAGCCTTTCGGCTTTCTGAAGTCGACTTTCGAGGGCTTCGATATATTGAGGGGCAGGATTTCTTCGTCGGTTTGACGGCTTGTCATATGTGCATTCTGGTATCAAAAACATGATTAGCCACCCGCTTTTTCGCACAGGATCAACCGGAATACATAATTTGTATATAGAAGGAGTCATACCGTAACTATAGACAGTACAGTGGGTACAAGGTTGCTTGCCGTCGCATTTTATCTTCTTACGGCGACACTCATCGCAGGCTCTTGTGACCCTTCTTCTTTTTTGTACTGTTATGGCCAGTGAGGACTGGTGTGAGTCGGTAGCTGGTGTTCCCTCTGTCGTCACAGGTTCTTGCGTTGCGTCTGGGGTTTGGTCATGATGGTCCTCAGAATTGTCAACCTCGCCTCCGGCTGACGCTGAGGATTGCTCCTGAATTTTCTGTTCCTCCTGCGGCGACTGCATGGTAATATCTTCAGAGACCATTATGTTTGAATGCCTCACAAAGCACCCACAAGCTCATTGGGGGCGGCCAAGGATTAGATAGGGGTTTATATCGTCGTCTTCACTACTGCTCGTGGTGTCAAGCAGTAACATATCCAGGCGCCAGGGTATACTCCTGGAGCTCGATACTAGCAACGCATACTGGGTTAGCACAAGCAAACAAAGGGCGGTTATAAACTCCGCGGCCACGAGCATTCCCCATGTACAATTGTTTTTTTCTTTTGGCCAGCCTCATTGAATCGATTAAGCGGACAGATGCTCATTCGACTTTCCTCCCCTCTCTGGCCAGAAGAGAGTTCACCAGCGGAGTTGACGTACCAATGATAAAGGTTTCCCCCGCTGATTTGCTACCAAGATCGACAAGCAAATGCAAGCAGACGGGCGACTCGTTCGTCTATACGCTCAATATCGTTGGGCGAGGACGAAAAAGAAGGAAGGAGCGTGCAGGCGCAAGGATGGGTGACAGATACGACCAGCAAGTTGAGTGGGAGTTTTTATCAGATGGAAATGACTCTTTGATGTTTCAACCAGCACTAGTAAGGCTTGCTCGGATTGCAGACTAAAAGTTTGAAAAGCGCGACCCACAGGGCAAGAATGTACTTGGCCCGTTGATAGGTGGATACAAGCTTTCGACCTTTGGGCCTTCTAACGGGGAGCAAAGAAGGAAGAAAGGCGTGCACGATCACCGGATTAGAATCGAGTCCCGGCGCATAATCCCTAGCCTACAAAGCAAGTAAGCAGCAAGCAGGATAACAGGAAGCGCCGAAGCGTGCAGGCAGATTTGGAACAGCCACAGCCGGGGGTGTGGACGCTGCACCTCACGAGCGAGACCGCAGCTGGTTGCTCCGATGATTGTTAGTCTTAACTCCGACGACTGGAACCGAGGGAGTTTGAATGCATGTATCCAGACCATCCATGCAGTGGGTTTGTTCTCCCATGCAGCCACGGCGAGATGAGAGCATGGAGAGAACAATGCAAATGTCGCACAGCTGTGTCGTCTCAGGCCAGGGAGGTGCAGCAGCAATGCCTTTGGCTCTGCGCTTTCGTCCTTGTCATCCGCGCCCATGTCGTTGCTTTGCTGCATCTCGCAACTCCATCTCCGGGAGCTGCATATGCTGACTAAGAGTGCCCTTTCACATGACTTGCTTTCTCATTGATGATTGGTCCATCGGCCGGAATGAGATTTTGCCGCTGTATTATATAAGCAATTCTAGAATTAGAACTGCCCGCTAAGGCTTCCATCCCCTGGCAACTCCTGATACAGAAAGCTAGACGTCGCTCGGTGGTGACCTCCTAGATCCGCGGCCACCGGCCAGACATAATCCCGTGCTAATATCAATGCTATTTCTCGAAGCGAGGGCTCAGGGTGGAAAAAGATGATGTGAACCTGAGGTGTCATAATAATCGATGCTGCATACTCCTGTTCCAGGCAAGCCCCCCTGCAAGGACAGCGGAACGTCCAAACAGGAAAGTCTAGCCTGTAGACATCGTCTTCTTAGAGTCATGGGTTCGTCCAGAATCTGTGGTGCTATCGGCCGGGCTTTGGTGTGCAGTGAGGGAATGGCCGGGGTTCAGGTTGTTTGAGCATGGGCTGGCGTAAGTTACCGATGTGCTGCATGGAAGAGAGGAGAAAAAGCATAACAGCCCCAGGCCGTTTTCTTGCTGCTTGCTGTCAATTATAGAGACTACTCCGCATCGCTGAGTGCTGTCACTCACCATCCTTGACCATATTACCCCGTGCGCGCATCATAAAAAGTAACAATACCGAATCTCAGCCCTGGCCTGTTATACTCATGTATGCTGGGGCTCGATCGATGATGGAGCCGAAGAGAACGACAAGCTTTGCGGCTGTCCATCGCAACACACCACGCTCCACCACATGGTAGACCCGATAGCGGAGGGCAATGCGGTGTCGTGTACGGGATAAGGAGGTATCGGGATGATGTTTTATTCCGTGTAACGCTCGTATCTCTTTAGTTATCCCGATCAAGGTACTTATTTTGGGACTTTTGGGCTCTCCGTCGATGTTTTTCCGCAGGAAGAAGAAACGTTAGTTATCATTGACTCGGAAACATGCTCAACTGATGCATACCACGTTCTGGGGGAGAGTTCATGCTTGAATGCCTTCTCTCCCCCTCCGCTGTCCACCTGTCTGATTGACTGCCAGGATTTAACTGTCGAAGTACATAGTGTCTGGGTGAAATGTAGAAACTGAGCAGGCAGTCGTCGCCCGTCGTCAAAAGAAGGCTTCGACTTCTTTCTGCCGTTCTTCACCGCGCAGCCCGATGAGGAAGTCAGGATAGCAACTCCAGGCCGACTTCGAGATATAAAACTTCGTCGGGACATAAAATGCTACTGCTGCGCTGTTCTCTCGCTCGTCTAGCAGTGTAAGACAGCGACGGCCTTTTCTCCATACATAAATGGTTCTCCACAGGTATGCAGGCTTAGTCAAGCCAGAAAGGCAAAAATAGTTAGTTTAAACTAGAAAAAAAAAAAAAAAAAAAAAAAAGACATGGATGAGCCGCCAGCATCAACATCAAACCCAGCAGCACCAGCAACATCAAGCTCACCTCACCAGCAGCTGCCGCAAGACTGCGACCCAAACAGAGCTCCTGTCCCCTCAATTGAATCCAGTGTTGACTCCGGAGATATCGATCCCTTCTCTCCAACCCCGCCCTTCAGAGACCGGCCGCTCCCTTCCCGCACGCCAGGCCGCTCACAATGCTCCGATAGCTCTCCTCGCGCTCACCTTCGCACCCCATCCACTCCACTGGGAGTTCCAACTCCCTTGTCTGTCATAGGCGCGTCGGAATTGCATCTTCCTTCTGGATCGCCTCGTATACTCGAGCCGGAACCGCTTTGGTATCGCAGAGGCAGAACTTCACAGGTCGATGAGCTTCGACATGTCCTGGACCCTCCAAATACTCCAACCAAGCTAGCTTTATCACCGCCTGCCCTTCATCACGCTCTTTCAACCTCCACGTCAGTTACTTTACCCGCCATCAGAGCAGTGGAAGCAATACACTCTCTCCCTTCGCTCTCAACCATCACATCTGCGGTCCCTGCGATGCAAAACACCTCCGACCTTGCCAGCACCCCGCATCAGCGCGATAGCGCGACTTCCAACGCGATGGAAGACGATACTTCAGCTGCATCTCCTATCGCTGCTCAGAGTTTGGATCCTTCAACAGTCGAGAATTTTTGCCCCGATGCGCGTCATATTTTGTCCACCAGCCCGGAGTCAATAAAGTACTGGGAAGCTATATTGGACCGCTGCAATACTAGCACTCGCATAACCAAGCCTCACATTGGGCAAAGAGATATGTTTGTGGTAGGAAACGTCACTATTAAGAGTGATCACCTTGATCCTAGTGGAGGGAGTGGTTATCATCTACTTGACGCAAACGAAGTCGCTGCAGTGAAGTTGGTCAAAGATGCGATCCCGGGCATCCAAGTACCAGAAACCTATTTCAACTCAAAGATTAGAGGCCATGATATTTTGATACAATCTCGCATTCCAGGGCGGCCTCTCAGTGATATCTGGCCCTCGCTCACACCTCCGCAAAAGGAGAGCTTCAAGAGTCAAGCCCGTGACATCATCTTAAAGCTACGTCGAATAACACCTGTCACCCTAAAATACCCCAGATACTTCGTGGCAGGTTCAGAGAAGGAAAGTCAACGGAAATTGACCGCAGAAGAAGTCCATAGCCTCTCACCCACTGATACCTGTGAGGACCTCGGTGTGGCCCATAATGATATGATCATGTCCAATATCATTGTGGATAATGATAGAATAGTCGGTCTTATCGGGTGGTCGAATGCTGGCTATTTCAATTGGAGAACTGTCAGCAGAATCCACGCAAAGGTTAGATGCGTAGATCCCAAGACCAACGCATCTATCCCAGAGTATCACGAACCAGAGGTTCCATGGCACGACCTCTACGAACCTACACAGGAATCTAAGAGGATTGAGATTGATGAAACAGCTACTCTTAAAGTGTCCACGCCGACAACGGAACTAAACCCGCTTCTGCCATCAGAAGAAGGCTCATCACAAACACCTGCTCTCACTCCCAGAAAAGTGGCAGACATGAAACGAAGCTCCGTATCACGGGCGTCCTCAGTTGACCGCTCATCACCAGCTCCATCAGTGAATTCTCAGCCAGTCGCAAAGAAGAAGGGCCCTAGCGCTGCTTCTATCAAGAAGGGGACAGCCAAACGTACACCGGCAGCGAGCAAGAAGCGAAAAATAAACGAGATTGGAGACGTGGAAGATGTAAAATCTTCTCCCCTAGCTAAACCATCAACTCAAAGATATAAGAAGCAGGATTCTCAGTCAGCTGCCGGTTCACCTGCACCAGAACACAAAGCGCCGAAGAAGGCTCGTTTACGGCGTGGCAAGCTGAACACTGACGATGACGATGAGGATGTTGATGAATCTGCTTTGTTTTGCATCTGTCGTAAACCGGATAACCATACCTGGATGATTGCGTGTGATGGAGGCTGCGAGGATTGGTTCCATGGCAGATGCATGAATATTGATCCAAAGGATGCCGACTTGATTGACAAATACATCTGTAAGTCTATTCGAATTTAAGCACTCCCCCAATGATCCAAGCTAACCTGCGTTTAGGCCCAACTTGCGAAACAAAGAGCCCTCTACGTACAACTTGGAAGCCAATGTGTCGCCTTCGCGAATGTCGCCAGCCGGCCCGAGTTGATGCAAAACCACCCAGCAAGTATTGCTCGGACCAGCACGGGATAGACTATATGAAACAAGCAATGTCTCGAGGCTCAAGGCAGCCCAGCTCCAGTGCTGATGAACAGAGCAACAGAAGGCACAAAAACGAGGCGAGCAGAGGTGGAATACTCAATCTGGGAGAACTGAAGTCGGTTGTTTCCAAGGTCGACTCAGCCGACCAATTTCGGAAACTTGGTGCCAGCCCGCTATCAGCTCGTCAGGAGGAAGTTCAAGCACGGCTTTCAGACGCCATGGCTTCCCCCGGCCCGAACCAGAGCGATTCAGAGACCAAAGATGTAAATTTCGATTCCGAAGCGGATAAAGTTGCATTCTCCTCTAGCGAACGCCAACGACTCAACCAGCTTCGGAAGGAGAAATTGAGACTTGACAACCGCAAGGAAATGCTTCAAGCCCGGGATAACTTCATCGTTATTTCTAAGCAAAGAGTGAAACATGCATTTGACCGCCTTAAAGCCCATGGCTCCATTGGCAATTTACAGCTCAAAGACATCTGTGGCTTCGATAACCGGTTCTCTCTCTCTGACGAAGAATTCGACGAATGGCGGAAATCCGAAAAGGGGGCTTTGCTGCTCGCTGATTTTTCCGCTCAGGACAATGCCGGAGAAGCCAGCCCTCAGTTGAAAAGCGCAGTTGATGCCGAATCAGTTGAAGAGCTACTCCAGACTCTGTGCTTGAAGAAGCGTTGCGAGCGCCATAAGCAATGGACTAAGGTTATGCAGCAAGAAGTGCTTTTTGAGCAATCAATCTTGAGGGAACAGTCCGATAAATGTCACAAAGATGCCGAGGAGTTGGTCAAGAAGGCCGTTCTTAGAATGTTCAGCAACGAGAACTAGATCCTTTCTCCCTTGATACTACTATCTGCTTCAATTTGCAGCATCCATACACCGACCACTAACTAACATTAGAACTTTGAACTTCTTATTCCGATACCCAGTTACCCCTTTTTTTTTTTTTTTTTTTTTTTTTTTTTTTTTAATTTTTGAGCCGGAACAGAATACCCCATTTGACCTGTATTACTATTATTCCTATCATGGTGCTTTCGGCTCTATCCTCCTTTTTAATTTGCATCGGCGCCTGTTGACGGTTTTAATGGACTGACAAAAAAAAAATCATACCAGCGACCCTCCAGCCTGTTACCTTTATTTCTTTTTTCCTGCCCCATTGTTTCCGGACATCCAGTGGCATGGCGTTTGTACTTTGCAGGGGCTGTTCGATATTCAAACCAGCCATGTATTTTATACCATCCTGCATCTTTCTGTATGGTTAAATAGTTGCTTTTAAGTGAGATACTCCACAGCGCATGGTTAGCGAGTCAATAAATACCGGAGTAATTCGAATGAACAAGGAAATGTGCGTCAGTCTTTTATTCCGTATCATCGACCTGTATGGATACAAGATATCCTCTACCCCGTTTAGAAAATATCCCAACGCCCTAGATTATTTCCCTCCCTGTCTTTGACTACCTCAACCACTCGCTCGTTATCTACACTAGAGACCACCAAATGAACGTCAATACCCTCATCAAGCTCGTCGGCAAAAGAGAACAGCTGCAGACCATATGGGTATGGAGAACCGCTAATCAACCGGCGGTCTTCAGGTGGCTCAAAAACGGACTCTACTGGGAAATTCATATCCTCAAGCCTATAGGGGGTGGTTAAAGCTGTTTCAGCCGGTGTTAGACCATTGCGCACTTGGGTCCGGAGTTCATCTGGAGCCATCTGTATTGCCTTTGGTACTTCTGGTCGTAGCGTTATAGAATTGGCGATGATAACCGCAAGCAGGGAGTTGTATGTCCTGCAAAGGAGAGTGAGAGTGCGGAGAAACGAGCATAAACGATCTCCAGCAGTGTCCATATCAGAAGAGCGGATAGTTTCCTGTATGGCTACATCTATTCCTTCGATGAGAAGCAAGATGGGCGGTTCGAAGGGGCCTCTTTTTCCAGGTCTGTTTTCCGACTGCGTAGTATCGTCTTGGTCTTCGGTTTGCGCAGAGGTAGAGACTCCAGGCCCCTTATTTGCTTTCTGTTGTCCCTGTTCAATTTTGAAGAGGAGATCAGATACTTGGTCGACGGCACTTTGTATCTGGCCGAATTCGAACGCTTGAAATATGTTGACATTTCGCAGGATGTTCTCTATCTCCTTGAGGGAGAGGTCGGGCATCTTTTCTCGTATAAACCCTTGAAGAACACTTGATGATAGCGGACGGCAGCCTTTAAATTGGATAATGAAAGCCCTTGGCCGGTTTGCAGTTGCGTTTCGTGTGATTGTGAAAATTAGTAGGTGTAGAGATAGCTGTTGACGGGGTTAGCAATGTGGACTGCATCTTCGCTGATAGATATATACGCACTTCATCAACCCATTCCTGAACATACTCTCTGCCATTTGGTGCCTTTTCCCCTGGGTCTATACTGAGTATCAGAGAAGATATCCCCAGTACCCGGCCTGCTGACACGATGGCTGCTGCGGGTTTCTTTGATCCTTCGTCCCCGTAAATCTCAGATGCCAGCCGCCATCCATCCTCATCTTCCGAACTAGACGTACTTCTGTCTTCGTTTTCGGACTCTGGAGGAAGAAGTGAAGATGCCAGGATCGGCTTTGCAGCCACCGCAGAAGGGGTATTCATTTGGCTGAGGAGAATCCAGTTGTCGTTCAGAGATTTGCTGTCTTTTTGGCTATCATTATCATAATTGCGTATTTCTCAAGGATGTCTTCTAGGGATGGCAATCGAGATATACAGGGTATAGTCAGGGTATGTTCCTGAAGTATGGATGTTTTGTCTGATCTCCAGCCAAGTCGATGTCTTGACTGTTGACGTTCAGTGCGTTGCGGTGGATTCCACTTGAAGAAACTATCCGCAACAACTAAAACTAACTGCAAGCCAACCATCCTCAACATCAACACCACCTGTACGTCCATGGATGAGACTGCTAACCCATGAACGAAGGATTCAGACACGTAACCCAGCAAAAAACTTGAACAAGGCGAATATCAAAGTTAACCAACTGCTCTGCCTCCAAGTCTATGCAGCTTCTCCTACCCCACAGTGGCCGGTTAAGCATATAAAAAGGCAGCCGGCAGATACGAGCTCCCCCTCAAGGCATCTAGTTCTCCTTATCAACCATTCTATCTAAGAAAGCCATCTAGATATCCTGATTCCCTACTATAATCTCCGCACTTCATACAATATATACACCAGTTAACCCACCCCTTAAAACACCCCAGCAATGAGTCCCGGCGCCGTTGCTCAACCCACCCCAGCCGCAGCCAGCGAGGATGTCAAGACCAAACAAGAGCATGAAAAGCAGCATATCCACAGTGACGAACGAGGCCTTAAGGCTCTTTCTCATGGAGGCATTCCTATCCCCGGTACTCTCCAACTCACTCCATCCTCCCCTTATCCCTCTCCACCCAGCTCTCTACAGCCTATATATCTACATCTACAACACTAAGCCCTTTCCCCAGGAATACCCAGCTTCACATCCCACGAGCTCAAACGCCAATGGCAACTAGAGCATATGGCGGGGGCATTCCGCATCTGGGCCCGACAAGGCTACACCGAGGGACTATCAGGCCACATCAGCGTCCGCGACCCCGAATTCACCGACGCCTTCTGGACAAACCCCTTAGCCGTGCACTTCGGCCTGCTGAAAGCCAGCGACATGATACTCCTGCGTCTCGACGGCAGTGTGATAGGCGGCAACCGCTCGCGGCCTGCCAACGCAGCAGGCTTCCTGATCCATGCAGCAGTGCACAAGCGCCGACCAGACGTGCACGCCATCTGCCATGCGCACACGATCTACGGCAAGACATGGTCGTCGTTTGCGCGGCCGCTGGAAATGCTGAACCAGGACGTGTGTAAGTTCTACAAGGCGCATGGCGTGTACTCGTCGTATGGCGGGGTGGTGCTAGCGGAGGAAGAAGGGGAATTGATTGCGACGGCGCTGGGGGAGGGGAAGGCTGCGATATTGATGAATCATGGCCTTTTGAGTGTGGGGGGAACGGTGGATGAGGCGGCGTATTTGTTTGGGTGTTTGGAGCGGTGTTGTCAGGCGCAGTTGCTTGCTGAAGCTGCTGCGGCTAATGGGGTTGAGAAGGTGTATATTTCTGATGAGCAGGCGGCGTATAATTTTGCGGTGGAGAGTGATCCGGAAGTGCTTTATTGTGAGTTCCAGCCTGATTATGAGTATGAGGATGTTATGTGTGCTGGGGCTTTTAAGAAGTGAGTTTGATATTGGATGTATTTCGGGTATTATTAGTTTTGGTAGTTATGTTGCAAATAGTTCATTGGGATGTTGAAGTCGAGGCCAATGCGTAATGCAGTATGTTATTGAGATGCTAGTATCAATAAATCTATCCCATGTCTACTCCCTATGCAGTTGTTAGTAACAAAGTCGATAAAACGCAAAAGGGGTAAAAAGGGGTAAGCAGGTAGAAAAAAGGGGGGGAAAGGAAGCTCACTAGCAGAAAACCATATAACCACCATGCTCAAACAGCTAACAGCAGACCATGCAGAACTTTTTCAACAAGATAGAAAATGAAATGAAAGAGTGAATAAAAGACCTAAATCTCTTAATAATATAACCTGTCAATAAGAATAGTATTTTTTTTCTTCTTGCCCATTTCCTCCCACCGAGACACTTTTGAAACACAATGCGATTAAAAGAAGAATCTAGAATATTGCATACAGCTAGGACAGACACAGGGATGGATGAACATCAACGATAAATAGTGCCGAAGATAGCGATATGGAAGAATATAGCTTGAAAGGGGGTAGGTGGGATAGATAGATAGTACGGGAGACTAGTAAGGAGGCGGACCGATCCCCCTTCTGCCTGAAATCGATCTGCTGGGGGCAAGCAGACCTTTTACTCCGTCGTGCGGGGGCATGGGGACAACAGTGTCTGCGTCCGGGGTGGTAGGAGTGGGAGTAGCTATGCCACCGAGTAACTTGTCGACTTCCGCTCTTCGGCTCTGGCTGACGGATCGAAGCAGGATGGGGTTCTGGGTTAGACTTGGATCCCATGCGTCGACGGGGTTTTCTGCTGCGCTCCGACTGTGTTTGCGAGAGCGGGTAGTAGATGTCTGTGGTGAAGCGGCGCGGCGAGAAGTAGATGGTGTTCTGGTTTTGGAGCGAGGGCGAGAACGAGAGTTGGAGCGGGATTGGCATGCCGAAGAGGATCTTGAGGGTTGTTTACGGGATTGAGGGTGATGAGGCAGTGGTGGGACGGGAGGTGTGGATTTGTTGTCTTTGTCTTTGTCGAGTTGGGGAGCGTGGGTTTGTTGGACTTTTTCGAGGACTGCGTCTGCGTTGCCGGCTGGACCGGTACTGCTGAAGCCTGCGTCCGAGGTGGAGAAGGTATCTGTGACCATGCTCTCGGCACTGGAGGCGTCGTCGCTGCATAGAGGTGGGTGGCCACGCAGGGGGCTTGGATGGCGGACGTTGGAAGTGTTCATGACCGAGAGGACACGACGGAGCTCGTTGACGCGGACTGTAGAGTCCTTGCTTGATGAGGCGGTTGTAGAGGACCGAGGGTGAGGTATCTCAGTGAGACTCTGGCGGCGGTCCTTGCGGCTTTCGGCGCGGGTGCCAGGGGCGGTGGCTGTGGTAGCAACAGCAGCGGCAGCGGAAGCAGAGACGGGACGGTGCCATTTCTGTCCATGGCCATGGGACGAGTCTGTGCCTGTGGGGGAGCTGGCGGTTCCGTTCTTGCCGGCGGTTGCGGTGACGTTGAGATGGTTGCGGACGGGCACGGAACCGCTCTTTGACCCCGTGATGGAAGATGATCGGGTACGTTCCTGTTCGATGGAGGCTAGACAGGCTTCTCTTGACCAGGAAGAGAGCATTTGGTCCTTGATATATGACGGTAGCAAGGTTGTAGTGGGTAGGTGACGAGCTGGCGGCTGGAAGGATAGAGTAGCTGCGAGCCCCTGGACGGCTGCACCGGGAGAACTTGCTGGGCTGGAAGCCGGGGAGAGACAGGACTGGTTGTAAGCGGTTTCAATCTGGGAGACCAGTTCGGCGATGGAGGTAAAAGGGGTATAAGCGGATTTGTTTGGCTGCACGACGGGACCAGTGTTGGTATCACTTGGGTTGAGCGGCTGCTCGGCCAGGATGCGGGCTGCAGGGAGAGGAGGCAGCTGGACCTTGGTGAGCCAGAGGCCGTTCTTCTTGCGCCTGACGACCTCGTTGAGGATGTCTCTGCCTAGCTTTGTGCCTTCGAGGGTGAAACGTTCGACGACGGCTGAGAGGTAGCCGTGGACAAGACTTCCGGCCTTTAGCGGGGAGGCAGGGGTAGACGGGTCGAGACAGTAAGACTGGAGCTTCATGATGACTGGCAGTCCGTACCTGATTGCATTGACGCCCAAGCGGTCTACCAGGCTGACCAGCAGGAGGTGGGAGAGCAGAATATCAGCCTCGGACACGGCGGGGTCAGTAGCAATCTCGTAGATGTTGAAGTGCAGATGCTGCAGGAACCGTGAGACTTCGGCTGCAGCAACTTTATTATTGTCGTCGGGCCCTGAAGCGGGCAGGGCCTTTCTGACCAGCTTCTCTGCGCTGTCAGAGAGGTCTGCTCCTCTGTCTTTCCGCTTGCCGACCTTGAGTGGCTCAGCGGGGGCACGGAGGTCGGAGTCGTTGGTCTCCAGCTTCAACCAGCAGAGCAGAGCGTCGACGTAGGCATATTTGACGTCTCTGTCAGCATCGCGGAGGAGCCATTGAGTGCCCTCCCAGGCGTGGACGGGGACAGGATGCCTGGCATGTGTTCCTCCTCCTCCTCCTCCTCCAGCTCGTGAGGAGGAGCTTCCAGCCCCCGGACGGTTGGCTACGTCGAGCGTGTCCTTGACAGCCTTGAGGGCAATGATGCGAGCGTTGGGAGTAGAGAAGTAGGTATCTGATACGACGGACGACGACTCGTCTGCAGCGGCCCTTTCGGACTCGTCGTGGTCTGAGTTGTTGGTTGAGGATGCCGGTGCCGAGGCAGGTCTGATGCGAGAGACGATTGTCTTGACCATGTCTGACACCTGATCGGTGTAGTAGACATGGTTAGCGAGGTTTGCTACGGACGACTGCAGCAGCACGAGCAATTCCTGGCGCATTGACCCCGAGGAAGGCCGGGAGTTTGTAGCTGTTCCTCCTTCTTCAGCAGAACCAGTAGTAGTAGCAGCAGTAGCAGTAGTACTGGCAGGGAGAGCGGCATCATCCGTATGAGCGAGGGCAAGGGGGTGAGCAAAGGCGGTCTTGCTGGGCGGGGGGACGACCTTGACCCTGCCCTCGCCGAGATGGAGGAGGAGGACGATGAAGCGCAGCAGGGCAATGAGGACGTCCATGACGCTGAGGCCGATGAGGTTTATGGAGGAGCTGAGCAGCCATTCGATCATGTAGACGAGGCCGAGCTGTGGTTCGAGCTGGCCGTCGACCAGGGGCCGTTCTGCGAGGGCCTCGACCAAGGTGACGAGCACGACGAAGCGGTCCTGGACGGGGGCCCAATTGACGATGACTTCGAGCAAGTCGGTGGCCCAGCTGGTATCGTTCTTGGGCCTGGGCGGGTTGCGAGAGACGATAAACTCGAGGACGAGGGCGGTGGCCAGGCGTATCTGCAGCCTGTTGCTTCCGGGAGTGAAGACCTTCTCGAGACAGCGGAAGGCGAGGACCTGGGCCTCTACTTCGGCGGCCTTGTCAGCGTCTGCGGCGGTTCCCGACGCAGACTCCGGATCGCCGGCCTCGACGGTGTCGACGGTCTGGACAGTCGCAATGCTCATCCGCCGGCGCCGGGCGTGTTCTTTTTCCAAGTTCTCAGAGCAGACGGCTCGCTGCTGGAGCTGGAGCAGGCCCGGGTCACCGGAATGGTAGAGGGTGTGCAGGATGACGGGCAGGACGATGTTGAGCTGCCTTGACCAGTCTGCGCCGAGGGCCTCTGAGCCGACGACGGCCCTGATAGCTTGAAGCCCGACATTGCGCCATCGCAGGTCAGTTGCTGTAGAAGTAGTCGTAGTATTTGTGGTAGTGGTTGTAGTCCTGGAGGTGAAGCTGGCGTACTTGCGCACGACGTCGCGGTACTGGTTGATGTAGTCGATGTCAGCGGAGAGGGCGGTGGCGTCCTGGTGCGAGCAGAAGACCTGGAAGGTCGGGATGGTCTCCTCGACCATGGCGATGTCGTTGGAGTGCTGCAGGACGGTGTCGAGGATGGCGAGGACGGAGCTGGCGTAGAGAGGCAGGTCTCGCGGCAGCTTCTCTATCAGCGCCGCCAGCAGCTGCATCGTCACCTGGACATTTCTACCAATGGACACCATTAGCATGCAGAACATAGATAAAAGACAAGGGAGACTCACCCCAGCTTCTGCCTCCAGACGTCTCTGGCGGCGCGCTTCTCGAGAAAGGCGCCGACCTTGAGCAGCTTGCTGCGGCGGGTGCTGGCGTAGTGCAGCAGGTAGCTGAGCTCAGAGGAGTTTGGGCGGACGACCTGGACGCCCTTTTGGAAGCGCGGATAGCACTTGAGGACGAGCACCTGGTGTTTCGGCCGGCATGCCTGGCGGACGGAGTGCATCTCTCTTCTTCTCTTCTTCCTGTCTTCTCTCTGTAGTGGTCGTAGTGGTTGTAGTGATGGTGGTCGTAGTGTAGTCGTAGTCGTAGTCGTGGTGGTGGTGATGCTGCCTGGCCGCCTGGACGACGCTGCTAGGGACGACCCATAGATCTCTCTCTTCTCTTCTCTTCTCTTCTGTCTTCTGTATATCCTCTGTATATCCTCTGAGTATCCTTGCGTATCTCCTGTCTTCTCTCCTGTCGTCTGTCCTCTGTCCAAGTCCTCTGTCCGCCGTCGTCTTGCGAGTTGTGATGTTGTTCTTTTTCTCGCCTGCAGAAACGACTAAAAGGAAAACCGCCGGACAAGCCAGCCGACTAACTCTCTTCTCTCTTCTTTTATTATCTTCTTCTCTCTTCTTCTCTTATTATTATCTTCTTCTTTTATCTTTTATTATCTTATTATTACTACTACTACTAGTGACTACTGAGCATGTCTATCACCTGCGGCCGGATGACGGCGACCCTGAAGGCCTCCTCCTGCAGCAGCCGCAGCGCCCGCAGCGTCGCCCCCGGGTGCGAGAGGAACTGGACGTACTCGGGGCGCCGCCAGTAGTCGTAGAGGTAGGCCAGGTAGGCGGCAAAGGCCTCGCTGTCGTCTTTCTCCCTGCTGGTAGCGTCTCTGTCTCTGGAGGCGTTGCTGTCTTTCTCCTTGGAGCTGGTGATGCCGAGCAGCTGCGGGTGGGCGACGGCGAGGTGCGAGAGATAGTGCGGGTTGGCCAGCGAGAGGACGAACTCGAGCTCGAGCGTGAAGCGAGGACTTGACGGCGCCGGGGGGTTCATCGAGACTGTAGAGCAGTGGAAGAGTAGATAGTGGTAGAGACTGAGAGACTGTAGAGTAGACTGTGGTAGACGACGCTGTTGAAGAAGAGCAGACAGCAGACAGTGGATAGTAAGAGAGAGAGAGAGAGTAATAGAGAGAGTAAGTAAGAGTAGAAGGACTGAGAGAGAGGAAGGACAGTCAGTAGTAGTTAAGAGAGAGAGAGGACAGTAGAGTAAGAGAAGAGTAAGAGAAGGAGAAGGAGAAGAAGGCTGGTAGAGCAAAAGACCAAAAGCGACTCCTGAGCCAAAAGCTTTTCAGGGCAAAGTTAGCGACTTCTCGACTTCAACTTCTTCACCACTTCTCTTCTTCTCTTCTTCTTCTTCATCTTCTCTTCTTCATCATCTTCACCCTCACTTATTCTCTTCTCTTCTTCTCTTCTTCACTTTCACTGACTCGCTCTCTTCGACTGTCCATCGTCGATCGCTCCACCGGCCTGCGTCTCCTCGCCGGCATCCTTGCCCCTTCTTTCGCCTTCGCCAGCCCGTCCAGACGAACCAGCAGCCAGCACCGCCAGACAGACCCGGGAGAAGACACACAGGACATCCCTTCGCCGTCGCACTCGGGCAGCCAGGCAAATCGCAGCAGACACCGTCATCGTCATCAGAACCTTTATCAGCGCCAGCAGAAGCTCCCTGTCGCCGTCGACGGGCCCTCGTGCGACCGCCAGGCCCTCTTCCCGCCTCCCCTTCCCGCCTCCCCTTCGCCTGCGCTGCCTCGCTCCCCCCTTCGACCCTTATCCTGCCTTGCCTGCTTTTCCTGCTTTTTATACTCTCTCGCTGCCCCCCCTCTGCTCCTCGCTGGCTGCCATGTCGCTTGCTCCCATCCCAGTGCCAGGTACGATACCGTGATAAGTGAATCTCTGCCCCCCTTGGGCGCCCGGCCTGCTGTTTCACCTCTATTAAGGCCTGGTGGGCATCCACACTACAACACCTTCACCTCACGACATCTTCACTTCACGACTTCACGACCTCGACTTCGACTTCACTAGAATAATACTGACTAGGAACAGACAGGCAGGCCTCTCCGAGCATCACGCTGGGCTCCAACAATCCCTTCCGCAACAGGGCCGCCTCTCCCTCCACGCCCAACTCGCTGCTCAGTCCCGGCTTGCGGCCCCAGAGACCGCTCTCTACCAACCCTTTCCTCGACGAGACCGAGTCCTTCTCGCCCTCGTCCCTCCCCTCGCCTGGCATGGCCGACGCCTCTGACCTCTTCGTAAGTTACTCTTTTACTCCTACTCTTTTACTCTTTTACTCATTGTTCTAACTTCTACAAGGAAAACCTCTCGCTGGAGGACAGGAAGAGACGCCCGCCCCCCCGGCCTGAAAACATTCCACCTCTATCTTCCTCCTCCCTCAACGCCGGCAGGCCCCTTCCGCAGCACCGCCGGCCCTCCAACCACGAGGCCTCGCGTTCGCGCTCGACAAAGACCGGCCAGCTCATCGACGTCTTTGCAGATCCCTCAGAGTCCACCCTCGTCGGCTCGTCCGCCGCCTCCCACTCTGCCGCTGCTGCCAGGCCCGAGAGACGGCCCCGTCGCAACTCAGATTCCTCCCTCATGGAACGCCCAAAGCTGCTCGACCCGGAAGAGGACCGCAGGCGTCGCGAGCGTCGTCACAGAGAGCGTGAGGCCAGGCATAGAGACGGCAAGTCCTCTCGCTCCAGGCGTGGAAACAACTACAAACTAGACATCATCGACAAGCTCGACGTCACCGGCATCTACGGCCCTGGCTGTACGTCTTCCTCTCTTTACTTATTTTCTTACGTTCTAGTTAACTGATCCGTCTAGCATTCCATCATGATGGCCCGTTTGATGCGTGCAACCCTCACCGCAACCGCAAGGGCTCGCGGGCCGCTCCCATGCAGGCCTTCCCCAAGGACTCCCGCAACATGGCCATCGGCGGCGCCGGGCCAAACAACAACAAGCTAGACCTCAACCAGATCCACGGCCGCGGCCAGGAAGGGTACTCCGACTTCTCGACTGGCATCTCCAGCGGATCGGCCATCTCTTCCTCCGCCATGAAGGCCGACGCAGCCGTCGCCTTCAACCCAACCAGCCAGATCGAACAGGTCCACAGCGACATCAGCATGGGCCTGGGAACTTCCACCTTCCTCGAGGGCACTCCGGCCAGCCGTGCCGCCATCCAGCGCAAGGAGTCAGAGTCAGACACCATGCAGGCCGGCCTCCAGCGCAAGAAATCTCTCGCCCAGAAGATCCGTGGCATCAACAACCGCAGCATCAGCAGCGGCAGAGTCATGTCCCCCGAGCCGCTCCTCCACCGTCGCCCCTCAGAGGCCGCTGACAACCCGCCTCGCCATGCGCCCCCTCCGCCGCCACCCCGTGCCACAAGCTCCCGCCGAGCAAACACAAACGACAAGAACCCTTTCTTCTCCAACACCAACAACAACAGTACCTCAAATAATAATGCCTTTGGAAGTTCCAGCCAAGACTACGATGATGCATATGACATGAAGTCCGCGAAAATCCAAAACCACAGGCTCGTCGACAGTGATGATGGATATGGAGGGCGGCCCAGGGCCATGAGCAGCCCCCGTGGCCGGCCAGAGCGCAAAGAGAGTAGCGACGGCATGACCAGCCCGACTGCAGAGGATCCCAAGCCTGCCTCGGGCTTCATCAGTCGCGTCAAGAGCTTGAGGAAGCCCAGAGCCAGGTAGTACTCACTACCTCTCTCTCTCTCTCTCTCTCTCTACCTGTGTCTTGTGTCTGTGTCTAATCCATCTTTGCTTTTCCATACCACTCCTTTTTTACACTGTTACTCGCAATTGACGACCATGTATCTTACCTCGCATATCACACATTCTCTACTTTCCTCTACTACCTCCCGGCTCCCGTCTTGACACGTAACACAGCCGAGACAGCGTTTCTACTGACTCCTTGCTATCCATCGCCATCTTCAGTGCCATTGATACCTTCTTGTCGCTTTCTTTTTCATCTGCCCTGTCTTGTCCAAAAATGTATTCCCAACTGTAGACTTAATCATCGACAGCACCTCCGTACAAGCACGCTGAAAAAAAGAGTAGATCCAACAATAAAAGACAGATCCTTTATACAAAATAATATATATATATATCATTGTCATGACAGTTTATCAAACTCCTCCGAGGCCGATAGCGGTTTCACCCTCAACCCACCCTTGACCACCCCGTCAAGCTCAACCTGGCTCTCGCTTCCGGCTCCGGCTCCAGCTTTGGCTCCAGCTCCAGCTCCAGCTCCGGCTCCGGCTCCCCCAAGCTCATCCTCGTCATCCTCCCGCCAAAAGTCCCTCTTACCCCTGGCCAGCCGCCGCATCCAGCCAGGCAACACGCCCCCGGGAACCTTATACGTCCAGGGGTCCCGGAACTCCTTGTTCTCAGGCACAAGCTTGCCACACGACAGTACCTCGACAACCTTCACAAGCGTATTCAGCAACGCGTAAGTCAGGATGCCCGCTATCAGACCATACGCAATCGAATACGTAAACGGCATTACAGCAAGGCACACAAACGCCGGTATTGCGTCACCCATGTACCGCCAGTTGATGTCCGCAGCCACTCGCACCATCATGCTGCCGACCAAGATGAGCGTGCACCCCGTCGCCCACGGCGGGATCGAGGCGAAAATCGGCGAGAAAAATATAGACACCAAGAAACACACCCCCGTCGTCATGGCCGTTAGCCCCGTCTTGCCGCCCTCGGAAATGCCCGCGCCCGACTCCACAAAGGCCGTGACGGGCGACGAGCCGAACAGCGACCCAATCGATATGCTCAGCGCGTCGACCGTGTAGGCCATTGCAGACCCTTCGAAGTCCTGCGTGCGCTCGTCGATGGCCCCGCAGAACCGTGCCATCGAGTACATCGTCCCCGTGGCGTCGAGAATGTCGACGTACAAGAAAGTGATCAGCGCCAGCCCGAACTGGCCGCCTGCCTGGCCCAGATCCCACTCCTGTTGGACGAGCGTGCTTTCGATCTTGTGGAAGGTGACTACTTTCTTGAAGAAGTCGTATGAGTCGTTGCCTAGGGCGCTGTGAGGGAAGTATGTGACGGTCGTCGGACGAGGCCACGATATCACGGAGACTAGTAGGATGCCGGCGATGATGGCGCCCTTGACGCGGTACATCATTAGCACGCAGGTTAGGATGCCGCCGCAGAATATCCCGACCCAGAGCGTGGGGTTGCGCATCTTAGCTCCGCCGGGACACACGCCGTCTACCATCTCGCTTGGAACGCATCCGCCGAGCGTAACGGGGGTGTCTCGATCGCCTGTTATCGCTCCAATGCCGGCACTGTACGTCAATCCGATGAGAGCTGGTTCTCGTTAGCATGAGGATGGCCTAGACTGTTGTTTTTGATAGTATAGATTTGAGGTAGAGGGGCCACGAACACAGGTACAGTCCAATTCCCACTCCAGAGGCAAGTTTGATGCATTTCGGCATTGCTCGAGCTAGCCACTGACGCATGCCAAACAGTGACAATGCAAAGAAGATAAATCCCTCGACGAACACTGCCGTCAAAGCCAGCCCGTAGCTCACTGGTCCCGATCCATGGAACCCAACCACCGTATACGTGAAGTATGCGTTCAGTCCCACTGTTACACCAATCATTAGCATCCCTTCCATTTCAGCCTCATTTGCATGGTTATAGTTTGCTAGGAACAACAACGTACTTCCAGGGGCCAGCGCAATAGGCATGTTCGAGAACAAACCCATGCAAAACGACGACAGCGCAGAAATAGCTGCTGTGGCTGTGATCTGGTCTCGCTTCAAAACGTTCAAACATAGGTTATAGTCTATATCCGTTTTGCACGTCGGGTCTTTGGCATCGGTACAGACACAGGGCCCGCCGGAATCTGTCAGGATGGTCGCATTGACCTTGGGGAACGTAAGCTTGACAGCTCTTCCTCACGCTTTTTTTTGGTAGCTAGCTAGCCTTCTGCGGCCTGCCACAACGCACCGATATGATATACGCCATGGCAAAGAAAGTGGTAAGCCCAGCTCGAATTTCAGTAAGAAACCGAGCACCCTTCCGCTCACGCCGCTGCAGAAGCGAAAGAACATGTCAGTGTCATCACTTCTCACTCAGATCAAACAAAAAGGACCCTTTCTTTTCCCTTATTCATGACAGACAGGAAGTAAGAAAAAAAAAAAAAAAAAAAACGTACATGTCCAGAGCCCTCAAGCCGGAACCTGCGGCCGACAATGCTCCTCGCCACGGCATCGTTGACACGAGTACTCCAGTTCTTCATAACAGCGTTAGGAGCAGGTTGAAGGAGTAGAAATCGTGCAGCAAGGGCAAATATGCATTCATCCCGTTGGCTCCGGGAAAATTTGCAGCGATACGACCCATGCTGAGGGACTTGAGCGGCCCATATATGTAGTCAAGTTCGCCCGATCAAGGGAATGCTCGCGAGCTACTTGTCGTGTGCTTGCTGTGGAGTCCGCTTATCAGACCCGGCAACGAAAAAAAAAAACTTTGTCCCCTTGGCCTTTTGCCCATAGTTATCAAACCAAAACTCGCTATAGCGGGCGGCCGAGCTAAGGGGTACCACGGAAACACGGCCCATTGAGCTCAGAAGCTTGGTAAGCGCCTGGAAACGAGAAACTCGGCAACTATAGGCACCGCCTTGGATTGTAGACTATAATGGTGAAGGTTGCATTACTATTGCAGGTTTCCTTATCACCTCTATGCTGCAGACCGGGCATCGGAGCGAGCCGGTTGACATCCCTCTGACCAGCCGTTGCATCGCAGATGGCCGGGAGAGAGCGATCAATTATCTGTTCACACGGCTAGTTAGCTTGATCCTTACTTGTTTGCGGAGGCGAGGTAACATCTAGGGTACCTGATAGATTAGGCGGCTGGCCCTCCTACCGAGGCTCGACTCCACAGGCATCTGGATGTATTTTGTTTGTACATCGTATAGATTCGCACGGGCCCAACAAGGGAAAGCCTCCTCATGTCTAAGCACGGTATCAAAATCAGAGGCGGCGGTTGCCGATAGAGCGTGAATATGACGGAGTACACTACCCCGGACTCTCTCTCGCTCTCTCTCTCTCGTTCCCGTCTTTAGTTTGGTTGCTTTCCGTCGGTTGTTTTCTTTGACGTTTTGACGTTTGACGTTCGGCGATCCTTGAGGCTGAGCACGTGATCCCGCGTCTGCCCAGGTGGGAAGCGCGCGTTTTTTCCTCTTTTCGTTTAATTGAAGCGCGCTTTCACGATGGAAGATAATTGCTGATACCGGTAGACAGTATACCGTTCAGCAAGACATCTGCTGCTGCTTAATGTAACTCTTGGAGTACCCTTACACTCCAGGCTATCTGGATAAACAAGAGAAGTTCTAGCAGAATGCCTCCAAAACGGCGGGTAGGTCGAGGCCACTCACATCCCACTATCGGGCCATGACGGGCGAATAACTAATGTCGTGTGACTCTAGGCTACTGATGACGATGATGACGACGAGCAAGACGAGTATGAGGACACTTCAGCACGCACACAGACTCAGGGGGCTACCCAGCGTCGGTGGAGTGCCACACCCGAGTCTGAAAATGAATACCAACCTGGCGGACACCTGCAGACCTCTGTGTCGATAAACGTGATGGTGAAGAAGTTGGTTCGGCTGGCTTTAGCTAGTGAATACTCACGCCAACCCATTCGCAGAGCGGATATATCTGCCAAAGTTCTAGGTGATGGTGGATCACGACACTTTAAACTCGTCTTTCTCGATGCACAGAAGACCTTGAAGGAGGTATTTGGCATGCAGATGGTTGAACAACCAGGCAAGGAAAAGGTGACAATTAGCCAGAGAAGGGGTGAGTGAATATGCCTATAACCCCTGTCCCCGCTAAGGAACTGCTTGCTGACAGCTTAAAAGCGGCCCAACGCGCCGAAAAATCGAGCACGTCAAAATCATGGACTGTCATATCTACTCTACCAGCTGCTTACAGAACTCCGGAAATATTACACCCATCCAAAGCACCTGATTCCTCCACCGAAAGCTCATATATTGCAATATATACCTTTATTATATCGTTGATCATGCTATCAGGTGGATCAATATCAGAGGAAAGGCTAAACAGACACCTTCGCCGTGTCAATGCAGAATATCATACGCCGCTTGATAGAACAGACAAGTTACTTGCTCGACTATGTAAGGAAGGATATCTGCTCAAGGTACGTGATTCAGATACGGGTGAAGAGGTGATTGAATATTTCGTGGGCCCAAGAGGTAAAATAGAGGTTGGCGTGGCTGGGGTATCAGGTATGGCAAAGGAAGTATTTGGCATAGGAGAAGGAGGAGAAGGCGCTGAAGATAGCGAGCAGTTTGAAAAGAGGTTGAAAAGAAGCCTGGGCATTAAGGAGAATAATGCTCCAGCGGAAGAAAATGGAGAGCCCGAGGCACCACGAAGGAGAGGCCGTAGGGACGATGATGACTCTGGTTGACATGCATATATGAATCGGACTGGATTTAACGCCCATGTATACCCGGGGCTTAGATGAAGAGATTATGATTTAAATACCCATATACATATATATCACGCTTCAAAGAGATGATAATTTGAATAGTCTAAGGTATATCCATCCCCCTACAAGCCGGTTCCTCCCAACAAGACACTGTAGAGCGCACCCAGCCTGACATGCCAAAATGAGGAAAGAAAAGGGAAAAAAATGTAAAACAACAAGACGGAAACACAGTAGATCATGCCAGCACAACAAAGGACGGTAAGAGTAACACCATAACTCCTGTCCCTTGAAGAAGTTATTGTTTTTTCTCTTGGCCATTATCTTCGTCGTCACTGGGTCCGTCACTTGGCCCGTCATCGTCGTCATCCCGGCCCTGACCCTCCACCCCTTGTCCTTCTTGCATCATATACTCCACCTTCATCAGCGCAGTTCTCATCTGGCTATACTGCGGCATCACACAATCTGCAGGTTTTTGACCCTTCTTGTTCCGTACTCGCGGATCACAGCCTGCTTCAAGCATCATCTCCAGCATTGACATGGCCAACTCAATATCCTTTTCGTTTCCATACTGAACAGCCAGGTGGAGCGGTGTGTCGCCATCGACGCGGTTGGTAGGGTCGACTTCAAAGTGGTATATGTCTAGTAGGTAATCCATTGTATCGTCTATATGTATATCTCCATATTAGTTTGGGGGATCCCAAAAATTTAACCAACAAACCGCTTAGAGGGCTGCCAGGCGCTAAGGCGGGGGAAGGGACGTCTTACAGCTCCCGTAAGCAGCGCATATATGAAGCGCATGGTTCCCCATGGAGTCTGTTACTCCGTTAATGAAGTCTGCAAACTCATCTGGCTTATCCTTGTAGGACTTCTCCTGTATCTCCTCGATGAGGTAGGGCTGATCGCGGCGGCAGGCTTCCACGACCAATTCGCGGGGTGAGGCTCCCTATAAACGAGGTTAGTCAAGGAGTGCTCAAAGTCACTGGTTAGGGAGCCTTGGAGGTCGCGGATCTATCTTGCCTCATCGTCAGACATGTTGAATAGAGAAAAAAAAGGGAAATAAAAAGATATACAAAGTCGTGCAAAGTATTAGTCTAGGGGTCGGTTCTACTTCAGCACTTAAAACCGCCGGATTTAGTTCGTCTGCAGGCATCTCTCACAAAGTTCAATTTCTTAGTAATAGGCTTTAATTCTCTAGATCATGTGATATGTTTATGTCATCAAATTTACACGTGACTGGTTATCTAATCGGCTCTCCTCGAGGGGGCGAGCCTTGCCTTAACGAGCGACCGACGATCAGAAAAGAAACAACAACGACACGCCAGCTGGTCACCGTACAAGTTACACTGACAGGCCGCCTCGCTTCCACTTGAGAGTGCTTAGCATTGTATTGAAGAATTGAGGAGAGTACTTTCAACCGCAAACGCTAGGGAGTGAGAACTACAAGTCCAGACTGACTTCTGCTCTTGCAAGGGAGGTGACCCTTCTAGAAGCGCCAACCTGCCACTTTATAACCCAAGATGCCCAAGATATCTATCTACCACAGACACGACGAGAACATGATACTTAACAGGGATGAAGAAGAGCTATGAGTTAGCCATGTCGAGAACCTCTTTGAGATTCTCTGCTGGGTCGCCATTATTCACAATACCAAGCCATGTCTCTGGCTTTTTATACCCAAGCAGTGAGAGCATTTTATCACTCATTCCCAGTACTTTGCTTCGAGGAATGGCCAAAAACTGGTTTTCTTCAGGCCGAAGTGTTCCCGAGATGAAGAACAGGCCATAGACCTTGCGTACTTGGTCGGGGACAGAATTGTGCCCGGCGCCATGGTAGACAGTGCCGAGGAAGACAAAGGCCGAACCGGGTTCCATCTCTGGATTATTTCATTTCTATTAGAAACCCTTGTTTCTTCATGTGTAAAGGATGGTATGCAAGTCCTAGGTTGTCTGCAAAATGACAACCGGAAGGAGCTAAGATAACTCACCAGCAAAGCAAACCTCATCGGTTCGAGGGACCCGAGTGTGGTTCCATTTATGGGAGCCTGGGATTGCCATGGTCGCTCCATTTTCACGGGTGGTTTTACATCCTGCAAACATAAAGCCAAGCATAGTCTCGTTTGACAAGCTGTATTCCCCATCGTGGTGGTAAATGCCATGGATCATGTCATCTCTGTGCAGCCTCTGACGAGGGCCACCATAGCTGACATTATATGTCAAACTACTGTTCAGTAAGGGTCCGATGGTAAATTCCTCTGTCCGGTCTTCCCAGGTAGCAGTGCATTTCTTCTGCAAAACCATCGTTCGCAGTTTATCAATCACCTCGTACTCAGCAATTTTTGCCATGGTAGGCGACTTGCCTACAATACCGGGGACCATTATCGTTTGTTTGGGGATAAGGTCGTACGCAGCGTGCGATTCGGCTCTGGCTTTCTGGACGTAAGGATCTAGCTCATCGTTGATAGCAGCCACGTCTTGGCTGGAAATAATGTCGGTTAGAATGAGACCGCCATCTCTCTCCAGGACGGCAAGTATGTCCTCGATCGGCGCATTTGCGGGAATCCTCGTAAGCGAGACCGAGGGCACATAGGACGGATCAATTGGGGGTGGGAATTCCGGCATTTTGGCAGGCTTATCAAAAACAGCTCAGCGACGCAGTCAATGCCAAATGGCTCCCAAATGCTCAAGTGAAGGCCGCGAAACCCGTTAATGTAAATCAATGCTTCTACGGAGTATGCTTGCCTATCGAGAATCCTAGCTTCTTTATAGCCATTATCAATCTCAGTGCAGCAAGCTGGGCCCGTTCCTAATGGCATACCATGAAGTAAGTCTGGCCCGAATCACAATACCTATGAATTCTGACACATTTCACGAAACGGGTGCAGGGAATGGGTAGTACCGGTGGCTGATTCTAGGTTTATCTTCGTATGCGCGATGCACACCTTGAACTTCCAGGATGACCAAAGTTTGGAGCTCATGTCGGTGTGTTTGGGCTTCCCAGCCAACGAGATGAGCATTTCCTACTTTTGAGTCTGTCGCTTTCAGGGATATGCCGGAAGTCGACACTTCTACCCATGGCCAATAATATATATGGGATGCTTCGCACGGATGGCTTCGTCCAAAGTATCGACATGCATAATCCATCTTGTCGCTCTTCCTCTAGTCCCACAACTTTCCGCAGGCCCAGGTAAGTTTTCTTCGCTCACTTCTTGAGTCTCCACGAAAGTATAGAGCGTATCCGCAAGCTGCAATAAGATGTTCCCCGAACTCCTAGGACCATTCCTAAAAATCGGGCCATTGCATATTTTACTGGAGCTTCTTCCACCAAGAGTTTCTACAATGGTCATCCAAGGCTCCCTGGCGAAGTTTATAATGAGTCTGCATTACACACCATAAGTACTAAGGGTTCTGCAGCCGGTGACGAGTAATTTGGGTCTGTTTGTTGGCAGCTCCGTTCCCTTCTGCCCGTCTGCTTCGGCGCCGCCGTCGCATGGCTGTCCAGACAAATACCTGACTATATAGTTTCCACTCGTTTCTCATATTCTTGTAATCCCCACCATTCTGCATAACTAACAACGCTGCATTGTTGTCTCCCGTGTGGCCAGGCATTAACAGCCCGAAAATCATGTCACTGAGGAACGACGAACAGACTGAGAAGGGAGCGGTGGTAGGGAAGGTCGACTCTCAACTTTCGGGTCCGGGACAGGAGGAGATTATCCAAGTTCAGACCCAGAAGCCGTTCACCACACTATCGGCAATCGGGATTGGTTATGGGGTCACCAACACGGCAGTTGGCCTGCTGCTTGTCCTGGGCACGGGCATTCCCATGGGCGGGTCGCCCGTGATATTTTGGGGGTTTTTGGCAATGGCAGCAGTCGGACTGGCTACAGCAACGACTCTATCTGAACTTATATCCGCAATACCCCACCCGGGAGGTCAATATATCTGGGTACATAAAATTGCCCCAGAAAGATACCGAAGAGGCTTATCCTATGCAACAGCAATGATCAGCTGGATCGCAGCTATCGCAATCGGCGCTTCTGGGAATCTTGCCGTGCCTGTGAATGCATTTACAATTGTCACTCTCCTTAATCCTAATTTCGTGTATCAGCGGTGGATGGGCTTTGTGGTGTTTCAACTCATCAATATTGTGACGTGCTTTGGTGCCTGCTTTGAGTATTTTCTACCCAAAATATCGAAAGCTTTGTTGCTTGTGAACGTCCTCTCCGTTTCGGCCATTATCATCACTTTATTTGCTACCGCCAAAACCCACACGAGTGCCAAAGACTTTTTCAAAGTTGTCAACGTTTCCGGCTGGCCGAATGGCGTGGCTTTTCTGATTGGCCTGAATGGATCCAATTGGTGCTTTTCTTGCCTCGATGTTGCTACACACCTTGCTGAAGAAATCCCATCCCCAAGCACAAATATTCCAAAAGCTTTGATTTGGACCATCGTTATTGCATTCAGCAGCGGTCTTCTGATGATTCTAGCTGTCCTAGTCAATGTTGGGCCTATTAACACTCCAGATTACTCGGGGCTTACGGTCTTACACCACATCACAGGCAGTAAAGCTGCGGCAATTGGCCTCTGGGTCCCCGTCCTTTTTCTTGTTTTCGCCTCTGTATGGTCGATCCAGACATGGCAGTCTCGACTTGCCTGGTCAATTAGCCGAGAGTCTGGCTTCCCTTTACATCGTCATTTTAGCAAAATCTTCCCGGCACCGTTCTATACCCCTATATGGTCCTTAATTGGCTCTGCCATCGGCACAGCATTGTTCGGCTGTCTATACCTTGCGTCCGAACTAGCATTCAATTCACTCATTGCAACTGGAATTCTTCTCCAATATGCTAGCTATAGTATTCCTACTATACTGGTACTTTACCGGGGCAGGTCGAAATTTCAGCATGGCCCCTTTTGGTATCCTAAGTTGGGGTTTATGGCCAACATTGTAATGCTTGCATGGACCCTGGTAGCTCTGATATTTTATTGTTTTCCTGTTTATTCCGAAGTCATCCCAAGCCAGGTGAATTACGTTTCAGCAGTTCTTATTCTGATTGCTATTCTTATTACCTCACTCTGGTTTTTGTATGCAAAGAAACATTATCATGTCGTTGAGATATAAATTGGTAGATCAATATATATGTATTTTCTAACTTTTTCCTTCAGAAGAAACAGTACTTTCAGCTGATATCACTGATATTCCCAGAAATAAGGAGATTGTAGGGCCGATTAGCGCAGAAGCGCCAACTAAATATACCGTATGCAACTGAAATTTGAGACCACTGCTGAATAATGAATAATGCAGTCCTTGACTGATACTTTCTTCCTTTGCCTTCAATATTCATAGTGATAAATTCAATAAGGTTTTCCATTCTAATGGATTAATGGATCTTCGTATTTATTGTCAGTGGCAAATGGGCAACAAATTTTACGGCTTAAGACCTTGCTTCATTTCCCAGCCAGCTCTGAGGAAGTCCTCAATATTGGTCACATGTACCTCGGGAAAGAGCTCAGCAAGGTTCTTCCCAGGTAAATCGTGTGCATTACTCAACATAGAAAGCATAACCTGAACCTCGACCTCTTGAAACAATTTGCCCTTTTGTGGGTCATCGAACACGGGTCGATTAGAGGTTAAGGGTGTGATCTGGCCCTTTTGAATTGATTCTACTGAATCGTATGTGACCTTGAACTCCCTCCCTATTGCTAGTATTAGGAACGTTCGAATGCATATGCCCAGATGTCCACAAAGCGTACCTGTAGTTTTCTTAATCAAATCTTGGAGATCTTTGACTTGGATTTTGTTAGACGCAACTAGGGATTCTCGTGGCCACTCATTTGATGGAAGGCCCACCAAGCATTCAATATATGCTGCCAGGTCTGTTGAATGTGACAGTACGAGTGGCTGGGACCCATCACCAGGAAAGACGCATTCTTCATGCTCAATGTCAACGAATACCCAATATGGGGTAATGTACGTTGGCTTCGGGTTAAATGGCATAGTGAGATGGTCGAGGAAGATCCCAACCCTGATGAGTGTCCAAGTCAATTGAGGGTGACGCATAAGCTCTTCCTCGGCCTCAATTTGAAAATTGGTAAACAAGTCCGACCCTCTATCCTTTCGGTGTTAATTGTGAAATTTTCAAGATGATGTGAAATGAAACTTACGGGATTGGAGAATGGAAGTCAATATAGTACTCGCTAGGAATGAATTTGGTCACGGTCCCCGATTCCGCGGCAGCACGGATCAGATTGATCTGCGATTTTGCAACGCTCTCGTCCGACAAAAGCAAAGCAGACACGACAACTTCAACATTGTTCTCTTTTAGCACATTCCTCATCTCCTCCACGTTGTCATAGTCCACAGCATAGCGTCTTGGCTCATTTGCTGCTCCGGGAACTCCTTTCTGTAATATTTTAAAAATTATTTGCCATTCTCAAGCAATGAACATAATGCTATCTTACTCCTCTTGACAACACAATGGCTTTGTGTCTACCTGACTTCGCGATAGCGTCCAATACGGTCCGACCAACACCCCCAGTGCCTCCTGCAACAGCGACGACAGCCATAATTGTATGAGAAAATATTGAATGATAATGCAAAGAAAATTGGAAGCCTTGAAAACCTGGCAGCCCGTCCCAAACTGGCCTATTAAATAACCAACTAGTAGTTAAGCTCGGTGAAATGGCAAAACTAAGTAGCTTCAGAGTATGAGGCAGATAAGATGCATGGGAATTCCCCCTTTTACTTTCGGCCAAGCTCACTACTAATACGGAAAAGGGTAGCTTTGTAGTTATGTAGACCATGTAGCCAATTACAAGTTAGATATCTCATAAGCAGCAACGTGGTAGCTCCCATTTTGATATACGAAAACCCTGTTATATGAATGCTGATAATAATGGATCCTCATCTGTGATGCGAGTTTCATTCCCCCCACACTTACTGCAGGTTCTGATAAGAAGAGAGGGGTAGCGGGTATATCCGGAGGACTAAAACCGAAAGTGCTTATATTTGTTGAACTCGCTCGTATCCTTGCTGGCTTTTAAACAATGACGTCATCATCTCGTTCAACCTCCGAAATGACTAACAAGGTTTTCTTAAAATAAGGTTCAATTAGTTAACTTGTTATCGATTCACATAACCTTAACTTTCGTAACTTTAACTTTCTTGTTAACCCTAATTCACACGTCGCCATATCTAGTGTGTATTATTGGCAAAAGATACCCGATAAGCTACAGTATCTGAATAATACACCAATTCAAGGCTAGATGTCTTTGCTAAGAGTTAAGTCTTTGTGAAGAAGTTGCCCCTTGTGAAGAAGTTGCCCCTTGAGAACTAATAATTTAAAGAAACTCCAATGCTTATCCCTTCTAAGTCCTTAGGAGGTGGACACCTCGAGATCAAAATGTCAACTGTTCACCCCCTGTATAGACTATGCACTAGGCTTGTGTAAACCTGAATTCGTCTCTCACAGCTGCTCCAAGCCTCTTAACACCGTTTTCGAGATCATCCAGACAAGTAGTGGACACAAACGTTATCCTGAAGAACACCTTATCCAAACATGCCTCAACGTTAAACCAACTCCCTTTGGCGACAGCCACTCCATAGCTTGCCGCCCGCTCGTAAATTTTATCCTCAAGATCGAGTGATAGGTTTTCCCGCTTTTCTGAGTAGTCGGGATGTCTCGCCAAGTCAATCGTAATCCATAAGAACATTCCATGTGTAGGGGTGGTCCATGTGCATAAACCCTTGGGCAGATGCTGGGAGCATGCAGCAATCATGATGTCCCTTCTTGACTTGTACTCTCCAGACAAATGGTTTAACCAATTTGCAAACCCCTCTTGTCCCCAGCTCTCAACGAACAATTTGTACAACATGACCTGGGATGGTCCGCTTGGGGGTGCTGGTCCAACCTCAGCAAAATTTTCGAAAATTTCGACTATTTGCTTGCTCGCCGTTAACCATCCACACCGAAGGCCGGGAGCCAGTATCTTTGAGGTGGAGTCCACGCGAATAACTCGTCCGGATTTGTCTAGGGAGAGGTATGATGAGGGCAGTGATTTCCGCAGCTTTTCGAATGACGAGTAAGGGGGGTTGATATCCAGTGATGAGAAAGATCCGTCGAGTCGTAAGAAGAAGTACGGGTCATCCTCAAGAACCAGCAAGTCATGTCGTTCTGCAATTTGATAGATTGCCGCCTTTCGTGCCGTCGACTGGGTTATACCCGTTGGATTGTGTCCAGATGGGATAGTATATAGCACAAATGGCTTGCGGCTTCGTGATGTGTCCCAGTATCGTAGTTTGTTATCCAAATCTACTGGCAGGAGGCCCTCCTCATCCATCTCAATGCTTTGGATATTAAGACCATGAGCCTTCGCTGCCATAACTGTACCGGTGTATGTAGAAGCCTCTGCTAAGATCCAGTCCCCCCTGTTGCACAACATGCGTAAGACTATATCAATAGCAGATGTTGAGCCGCATGTAAGAGTTGTATCCCAATCTTGATAAGGAGGATTGTGGATAAGGCGAGTGTTCTCTCGAAAGCAGGCTACTAACTCGGTCGACCCAGAAGGATCGGCATAGTTTAAGGCGGACGAAATATCAAAAGCTGCTTCCCCTATATTGCAAGTCATTGGGTTTCTTGTGTTCGACTCCTTCGTTCCAGTCATTGTCATGGACTGCCAGGGATAGAACAAAGAGGCGGGCCTTCCCACACCGAGTGGAATTGGTACGGACGTGGTAGCTGTCTTGACAGAATTTTTCAAGGGCGATGCGCCTTGTGATAGGCTCTCGTCACTCAGTCGGTGATCCCATCGATTTGCCAGTCTTTTAGGGGAGCTGAAGTGTGTCTGTCGAATATTAACGGTGTCTCGAACATCTTCAAGCAGAACATCGTGTGCCTTCTCAAATTCCAAGTGCATGGTGGGGGTAAAGACGAATTGTAAACTCCCAGGGAACAGACGGCTCAAGTTATTATGCCAAGGACAGGTGTGTAGGCTTCCTGCAGTTTCAAATGCGTCTATGATTCCATCAAAAACACCTTCGAAAGCCCCTTGCCTGTTGGTCCATGAAAGCTGATATATAGCTAGTGCAAAGGGATCAGGCCAAATTATCTCTCAAGAAACTAAAAATTATCTGCACAAGGAAAAGGGAAGCAGAGGAAAGCTGAGAGAGAGGAGGGGGTGGGGCAGAGGCAAATGTTGATCTGGGTTGACAGGGTATCTTTTCATGTCTGCTAATTAGCCGGCCAGCATTTGAACAAACTCGCGCCATCGGGTTTTGGGAAGAATATTTTTAGGGGGAGTTGTAAAGTAGGCCACCCCCAATTTTGCCCACCTCCTTGTTCATGCACGATATGCAGGGTTGTGTTGTGACGCCAAGGGCGCTTCAGATTAAGGCGTCGATCTTATCTAGTTATCCTCCGAGTCTCCATTCCCGAGCTAATTATATCCAAGCGTCAATGACGTCTGAATAAGTGGCTGGCTGATGTGGGGTGGAACTATTCCGTACCTTTCAACGGTTAGCGAGGCCTCAGCCAGCTGTAGCTAACATGTATTATAGGCGTTTCCTCGGGAAAGCTGCCAAATATCTGGCCCTTCTACGGAGTACTTGACTGTAATGCATTGAGCGTGGCTAGTCCCCTTTACACCGTCTGGGCAAAGTCGAGCTTTAAACTGCATTTAACTACGGAGTAGGGATTCAATCACAGAGAATGGGTCAAGGCACAAACCCTATGCTAAATGGACTCAAATACGGCAGTATCAAATTGAAACAGCGAAACGGGGAACAGTGGAGGATAATCTCCTTGCTTAGCAAAAAGGCAGTTATTCATTCTATTGTGGGAATATGCTCCGTATACACTGTCGATTAACCCCACTATTGCATTATCTTCTCGTAAATAGCAGGAAGGTCCTTCGCGGGGTCATCATTATCAACCATTCCCAGCCAAGTTCCCGCTGGCTTCTTGAACCCAAGTAGAGTTTGCATCTTTGGGCTCATCTTCAGGACTTTGCTTCGGGGATTGCACAAAAACTGGTTCTCCTCTTGACGGAGAGTCCCTCGGCAGAAGACAAGATTCATAATCTTACGAATCTCTCCCGGAATCGTGTTGTATCCAGCTCCATGAGCCATGGTGCTAAGGAAAATGAACGCCGATCCTCTCTCCATTTCTGAATCCACATTAGTTATAATCTAAAAGCCGTATTGCAAAAGATAGGTCTTACCCAGGAAAGAAACTTCATCAGGCCTGCCACGTCTGTCATGCTCCCATTTATGAGAGCCAAGGATGACCATAGTGCCTCCATTCTCGCGGGTAACGTTACTACCCGCAATGAAGCAGCTGAAACCGTCTACTTCATTAATTTTCATGTTCGGATGGTGTTTGCTAGAGAAAACCATGTCATCCCTGTGTAGCGCCTGACGAGGAGATCCCTGGCCAACGTGGAAAGCCATGGAAATGCTCAGCAACGGGTCAATGACAAGTTCTTCAGTATGCCCTTCAAAGACAGCTGGATATCTCTCCTCCAGGATTATTTTGAGGAGTTTGTCGATTGTCTCATTGGTATCGAGGATGTTGGCCAGGGTGTCAGACTTTGAAATCAAGCCAGCGATGACCAGAGTCTTTTTTCCAATGAAATCGTCGTAGGAATCACTGTCAGGGATAGTTTTCGTGTAGGGTTCCAGTTCCTCATCGATCTTGTCCATAGTCTCTTTTGGCACAAAATCCGTTAAAATAACCCCGCCATCGCGCTCGAGAACCTCTAGAATCTCTTCCAGAGAGGAGGTTGCTGGAATTTTGGTAACGGACCTCGCTGGCTGATAGGAGGCGTCAATCGGGGGCAACAAACGGGCAGCAGCGTACTTTTTGTCCATTTTAGCTGAGACAAGGAGAACTAATATTCGAAGTTGAAGAGATAATCCGAAGTTGAAATTCGATAGGTGATAAGGAAGAGCGATTCTTGAGCTGTGCAATTTTATGAGGGGATGTGATGAACATGACCAACCCAGAGAATAAATATACCTGGAGATGCCATTGAGCCGTGGACTACTGGGTATTATCCGGTTCGGCGCATGGAGTGTGCTCGGATTGGTACGGAATAAAAACACTTTCCCGTCAAAATCAACTTGTCACGGCATAAACATTTGATAAGGGCGGAAAGAATGAGAGTTAGTGACGTGGAAGAGTTGGAGTGCATGTCAAAGTTATCCACCTGCAGACGGGTTTGAAACTTGTCCAACTGCTCAATATTTTAGCGATCAACGAGTTAACTTACTAGTTAGTTACCCCATCGTGCAGAGAACCAGAGTCTAGAACTAAGAACCTGCCAACTGAACACTTGATCTGTAATTTCTGCGAAGTTTTTGAGAGGGGCACGCATAACCCACTGGGGGCCCAGGTGTATACTCTGTTGTTTTGGCCATTTCTCCCGGAAACGGGAGCAGGTATTGAAGACTTGGGGCATAAGCAAGCCCCTTCCGATTGGACAGACATGTAGCTAGTTATTTAGTTACCTTGATGACCACTAGATAAGTTAAACTTTAAGCTTCGGGAGCTGTCGAACAAACCGGCCTCCACAGCTTGTGCATATACTTTGCCTAGGAGAGGTTACATATTGCCCCCCTGCATATTTATGTGTCTATGTGTCCATGCACGGCGGCCATTCGATAACAATCGACATTATAGCTCAGGGTCGCTGAGCACAAGCCTGGAGTCTGCGTAGCCCATTATGGATAAAACGGCAGTCTCTACAACGTAAACACGTTCCATTCCTCCGACTATACGGCACCTCAAACTCTGAGCCCTTGGTTGTTTCGGGGCGACGAAGCTTCCGGGGCTATACCCGACGGATCATCTTCCTCAGGTGAGATGCATGAGGCGTAAGGACGGGATAATAATGTGTACCAATAATGCCATGCAAACAACTGGGCGTAAATACGGCTGGCACCTTGTGGATAGCTTGGGTACATCAGCCTTCGGGCGAAAAAAAAAAAAAAAGTAGGAGGTATGGATATCCAGAAACAACAGAACGTGGCGCTCTTCACAGTCAAGCCGTCATGTCTTAAAAAAAAGGACTCCGGTTTAGCCTGCACTTGCCGTTTAGTCAAAGCAACATGGTTCGCCGTCAATGCAGTGTGCCCCGTCGGGAAGGACATTCTATCAGCCAATCGGTCAAAGGAGGTGAGACCATGGGTTTGCATCTCGCCTACTGTGTGCGAGAAGGCCATCCTCCGCCTTTAAATAGTCATATTAGCCAATTGCACTGAGGTCAATATCAGAGATTGTCAAAGAAAAACATCACTTACATCACTTACTAGCCCTAGAAAATAAAGTCATTATCATATAGAAAATTTACTTGTTTTCCCCTGAATTACCGAGATGCTTAATCACGAAAGGACAAGTTCTCTCTCCGACCAGGACTACCAGAGCCTTGTTTACGACTTCAATGCCGCTGAAGACGTTTCTTTACTTGGTGGTCGTCTGGACCAACTGTTTGAGAAGATTGTGGATACTTTCCCAAAGAACACGGCTCTAATTCATAGAGATACAGAGATAACTTTCTCTGAGCTCAACGAATCTGCAAACATACTCGCTCGAAGCCTCATAAAACGAGGCTTAAAGCATGGAGACTTGGTCGGCCTCGCTGTGTCACGATCTATCGATCTTATCGTGGTCGTCCTAGCTGTTCTCAAGCTGGGTGCTGCATACGTCCCTATAGATCCATTGTTTCCCGCTGAACGCATCAACCAAATGGTCAGTGATGCTGGTCCTAAGCTCATCCTTTTAAGTGGTAGTCCGAGCAAGGGTTTGGCAAGCTGGAAAGATATTTGCATAAGCGTGGACGAGGCAAGGGACAGCTCGATTGTTGATACCACAAATCTGGAAGCCGATATACAACCACATGATTTATCATATGTAATATATACATCTGGTTCAACTGGGAAGCCAAAAGGCGTTGAAATTAGCCATGGGGCTGCTGCCAATTTTCTGAGCTCGCTGCGGAAATATGAGCCAGGTTGCAATGAGCATGATATCTTGCTTGCCATAACGACAATATCCTTCGACATGTCAGCCCTAGAGCTGTTGTTGCCGCTTGTTTCAGGTACCACAATGGTCATTGCGGATACCACTGCCGTTAAAAATCCGCGGGAGCTCTTAGAGTTAATGAGGCGGCATCATGTCACTATTTTGCAGGCTACCCCAGCAACTTGGACAATGCTCCTCGAGTCGGGATGGAAAGGAGACCCAAGACTGTCCAAGATCATATGTGGAGGTGAACCTCTCACCCGCCAATTGGCGGACCGTTTGCTTGCCGCTGCTGATTCAGTGTGGAATGTGTACGGACCGTCGGAGACAACCTATGGCAGCGTCGGGAGAGTGGGAGAGGGCGATATTGTCGTGGGGAAACCTGTTGTTAACGGGCGGATTTATGTCCTCGATGACAACTTGTCTCCTGCCCCCGTCGGCTGCGAGGGAGAAATATATATCGGCGGCGGCAGCGTCTCGAACGGCTATCGCAACAACGCCGAGCTAACACGCGCGCGCTTCCTCGCTAATCCTTTCCACGGCGGTTTGTTTTTCCGAACCGGCGACCTCGGCCGTTTTCTCGCGCCTGGAAAGCTGCAAGTTGTGGGCCGCATCGACGGCGTGGTCAAGATCCGCGGCCACCGTATCGATGTTGGCGACATCGAAGCGGTCCTTCTCGACCATGCGAGTGTGTCTGCGGCAGTTGTTATCAGCCATGATGACCGTCTAGTGGCCTACTGTGTATTGGATGGGGCCCTGAGCAGCGATGTTTCGCTTGATACCATTCTACGGCCATGGGTGGCAGAGCGCCTTCCGGCGTATATGCTGCCAGCATTCTTCGTGCAAATGGATGCATTGCCGTTATCACCCAATGAAAAGGTCAATCGCAAAGCACTTCCTAACCCACTAGAAGCTATTCAAAGCCAGGCTTCGAAGCAACCAACCTCCGAGCTGGAGCAACAGTTGCTGGCAATCTGGGCAGATATTCTTGGACACGACCGGTTTGGCATAGAAGATAACTTTTTCAACCTAGGTGGTGATTCTGTACGTATCATCCGCATGCAAACAATATTGGAGAGGCTTCTGCACCGGCCTATACCTACGCCAAAATTATTTGAGCATTACACAATCAAGGCATTGGCTGCGTATCTGACTGGTATTGGCATGGAAAGTACCAGCAATCAGGAACTCAATACAGCAAACGATAGATTTATTGGCAGTCATGAAGACATTGCAATTGTGTCCATGGCCTGCCGATTGCCTGGTGGCGTGACAACCCCAGAGGAATTCTGGCAGCTACTGCAGAATGGTGGAGACACCATTATCGATGTTCCTAAGGATCGTTGGGACGCTGCTAAACTATACAACTCAAACCCTGATATTGAAGGTACCTCATATTGTGCCCGAGGCGGTTTTCTGGACTCAGTTTATTCGTACGATGCGTCTTTTTTTGGAATCTCTCCACGTGAGGCGCAGGCCATGGATCCAGCACAAAATCTAATGCTGGAACTGGGATGGGAAAGTTTTGAGCGAGCTGGTTATACCAAGGAAAGGCTGCGAGGCAGTGCAACAGGCGTGTTTATTGGTGTGAGCAACAACGGAACAACGAATAGCACCCCTCCTGATCTCAAGGGATACTCAATCACCGGGAGTGCTAGTGCCGCTATGTCGGGCCGTTTGTCCTATACCCTCGGTCTAGAAGGCCCGTCTCTAGTAGTTGATACCGCCTGTTCCTCCTCGTTGGTAGCCACACACTTGGCCTGCAATGCTTTGCGCCAGGGTGAGTGCAACATGGCTCTGGTTGGTGGTGTAAGCCTTCTTCTCACACCAGGCATACACGTCGAGTTTAGCAAACTGCGTGGTCTCTCGGCAGATGGTCGGTGCAGGGCTTTTTCCCAGGATACAGATGGCACAGGGTTTAGTGAAGGTGCTACTTCCATCGTGCTGAAGCGTCTGTCCGATGCTCGGCGAGATGGTGATACCATCCATGCTGTATTGCGCGGTACCGCTGTTATGCATGGCGGCTACAGTGCCGGTCTAACAGTACCCAACAGCCCTGGCCAAGTGAAGCTTATTCGTTCAGCCCTGGCGCAAGGTGCAATGAAACCCTGCGATATTGACTATATTGAAGCTCACGGTACTGCGACTAAACTTGGAGACCCTATTGAGGCAACAGCACTCGCTGAAGTCTTTGGAAATGGACGCGCTAGTTCAGACCCTCTGAGGTTAGGCTCTGCGAAGTCAAATGTTGGGCATACTCAGGCTGCTGCCGGCCTCGTTGGTTTATTAAAAGTGGTTTTATCAATGCGATATAATATCATACCCAAAACCCTACATGTAAACGAACCTACCAGGTCAGTTGACTGGAAAGGGGCCAACATGGAGTTGGTGCTTGCCCCTCAACCATGGCCACCTAGGGATCACAGACTACGCCGGGCTGGTATAAGTGCATTTGGAATTGGCGGCACCAACGCCCACATCGTCGTGGAAGAGCCTCCTAAGCTTCTCGCCAGAAAAAATGGTTGCACTTTGCCCACTTTAGTACCTAGCGCTATTCCGTTCCTGCTCTCTGGGGGCAGTGAATCAGCCCTTAAAGCTCAGGCTGAGAAACTTCGGTTACATATCGAGAGTGGCATTGGAAAAGATGACCGCCTAATTGACATTGCCTTCTCACTGGCTACTACTCGTACCCACCTCCAACGCAGACAGGTAGTAGTTTCAAGAGATAAGGCACAGATGCTGGATGCTCTGGCATCTGTAAGCTCGAGCTCTGACAAACTTTTCAATGTGAATGAGGTCGGGAAGCCAAAGATTGGTATGCTTTTCACCGGACAAGGTAGCCAGCGACTCGGGATGGGCAAAGAGCTCTATTCCGTCTACCCTGTTTTCCAAACATCGATAGATAACATTGCAGCCCTGTTCACGCAACTGGATATCCCTCTTCTTAATGTAATGTGGGCCGAACCGGAAAGCACACATGCCTCATTACTCAACAGAACCGACTACACTCAAGCCGCATTATTCGCTCTTGAGGTTTCTCTTTGGAATTTGTGGCAGAGCTGGGGCGTACAGCCTGACTTTCTACTTGGTCACAGTGTGGGAGAGATTGCAGCAGCTCATGTTTCAGGTATTTTGAACTTGTCTGATGCTTGTCGGCTGGTGGCAATGCGCGGATCTTTGATGCAAAGCCTTCCCAGTCAAGGGAAGATGGCCTCAGTAGAAGCCAGCAGCATCGAGGTTGAAGAAGTGGTGAACGAACTGAGCAAGAGAGAGGAGGTTGAAATAGCAGGTTATAATACACCTTCACAAACTGTTATATCTGGGAATTCTGAGGCGGTTGAGGCTGTAACAGCCCATATTGCTAGGATGGGCCGTAAGACAAAACTGCTCGATACTAGCCATGCTTTCCACTCGGCCCATATGAATGGCATGATGGATGCCTTCAGAGCTGTGACTCAGGATCTCCAATTTGAGACGGCAAAGATACCCATAATCAGCAGCATGACCGGTTCACTAGCTGCAGCTGGTGAACCTCAATGTGCGGAATACTGGGTCCAACAGGCCCGCCGGGCTGTTAGATTTAGTGATGCTTTCCAGGAACTTATTAAACAAGGAGCTAATGTCTTCCTGGAGATTGGACCTAGCTCGACCCTTTGTGGACTGGGTGCAGCCTGTGTTTCTGATATTTCTCAAATGAGCAAGGCTCTGTGGCTGCCCTCCCTAAAGCCAAGAGCAGATGAAGTCTCAGTCGTCCAAAATAGCGCACACGAGTTACACATGCGACATGTACCCATCAACTGGGCTGAATATTTTAAGCCTTTTGACTGTGAAAGAGTTAGCCTGCCTACTTACGCTTTCCAGCGCGTATCTTACCAGCCTACAACAAAAGCCAGCTGGCTCAATGGTCTCACACAGAGAAATGACTCTCGAACGGTCGTAAGCGGAGTGGAAAATAAAATGTTTGAAATAAACTGGCGCCAACTCTCCGTGGACGAAACCTTGCCTCGCGGCATCTGGGGTCTTTTCAATTTATCTAATGCAACTACATGGGTGATAGCCGCGCATCAAGCCTTGGAAAGCTCCGGAGTTCAGCTGGTTCAAATTGCTAAGCTCCAGGATGCCATGCAGCTCGATGGCGTTCTAGTTTTCTGGGACTCTGATGCCGATGTCGTTCAGAAAGCGCACGCCTTCTCGACAGCAGCCCTGGCTCATCTGCAGGAAGCAAGCAATATTGGTTTTGCCGCGCCAATTGTGTGGGTTACTCGGCGTGCGGTCGGTGCGGGCGTTGGAGACCAGCCAGTTGGTCTCGGGGCCGGGCCGCTGTGGGGCCTGATGCGGACCACGAGAAGCGAGCACCCCGAACTGCATCTTAGACTAGTCGACGTGGATGACGAGACCAGCCTGGCTGCCCTTGGAACGGCGCTGGCAGCGGATAGTCAGACAGAAATCTCTATTCGCAAGGGACAGTTACTTGTACCACATCTGGAACGCACTAACTTGGCCTCAGCACCTGCTGGAAAGCCACTACTCCGAACAGATGGCGCAGTGCTAGTCACTGGAGGGCTTGGTGATCTTGGAAAGCGCGTATCCCACCGGCTGGTCAGTTGCCATGGAGTCCGTGATTTAGTCCTGTTGTCTCGGACTGGTAAGGTATCTGCTAGAGCCGACGCATTTATTGTTGAGCTTAGCAAATTGGGTGCCAACGTTACCATAGTTCGCTGTGATGTTTCGGAACTCGACAGTCTTAAACTAGTTATGCAGAAGTTTACTGCCGATAGACCTCTACGAGGCGTGATTCACGCAGCTGGGGTGGTTGACTCAGGCGTTTTATCATCCTTAACTCCCGAAAAATGCGCCACAACATTTGCACCCAAAGTAGATGGCCTCTGGAACCTACATCAACTAACAAAGGACATGGACCTGGATATCTTCATGATGTTCTCATCTATCTCTGGTATCATGGGCTTACCCGGCCTTGGAAACTACGCTGCTGCTAATTCTTTTATTGATACCCTCTCTTACCTGCGACGTTCCCAGGGCTTGCCTGCTACCTCAGTAGCATATGGTGTCTGGGGTGGAGATGGCATGGCAACTACTCTCGTATCAACAACTCGTAACCATCTCTCGCAGCTTGGGCTAGGCTATCTAGAACCAGAAGACGGGCTAAAACTGTTTGAGCAAGGAGTTCAATGTGGAAAACCACTCACCATAGCCGCTGTTCTGGACTTGGAACGGCTTAAATCTTATTATGGAGAACAAGGCGGTATACCCCCGCTCCTACGTTCAATATTGGGGGAACAGAATGACAAATTGGCGGTTAATACCGACATGAGTCTACGCGACTTGTTATCAAATGCTGCTCCTGCGCAACACGGAAGGATTGTGCTCCACATTGTTCGAAAAGCCATAGGTAAAGCACTGGGATATGCTCAGATGGATGAAATAGACCCCAGTCAGCCCCTAAAGGAACTAGGAATTGATTCCTTAACCGCTATTTTGGTCCGCAATCATCTAGCAACTCTGACCGGCATGACGTTACCACCGAACGTGGCACTTCTTCGCCCAAATCTCAAGTCACTTAGCGAATTTATCCTATCCCTTTTGCAAGACAGTACTGACATCGGCTCAACATTCTCGCCAAAGGCCAAAGGCGTCTCCAGATCTAATGGCACTCCAAAGACTAATACCACTAATGGGACCAGTACTAATGGGACCAGTACTAATGGCACCAGTACTAATGGCACCAGCACTAATGGCACCCATGGCACCAATGGCACACCAGGTTCCAACGGTGTGTCACATACTAATGGCATATCCAAATCCAACGCCGAGGCCAAGTCAAATGGTGGGATGAAGGCCAACGGCTCGGCACCAAAATCTGTTCCTCATGTCGATATGGCAGCTATTAAAAGGGGTGTGCTAGACCGAAGCTTCCAATTTGAAAACATAACAAAATATCCTCTTTCCTGTTTAAATACTCCGAAAGCTGTGTTTGTGACAGGACCAACAGGGTTTGTTGGTGCGTTCATGGTTCACGAACTTCTCAAAAGAGGCATAGCTGTATACTGTCTTATACGCTCTAGTAACCTAGATCAAGCTCAAGAACGCATGACGCAAACACTACGGGAATATGGTCTTTGGAAACCGGAGTATGCATCGTTGATTCACTCTATCATTGGCGATCTCTCTCAACCACTCCTTGGCCTTCACGAGGATATGTTTGATGAGCTAGCTGATGTAGTCGATGCAATAATTCATTCAGGAGCTCTTGTGGATTGGATGCGTCCTTTGGAAGACTATATTGGTCCCAATATTCTGGGTACGCACGAAATTTTGCGTCTTGCTTCTCATGGACGTGGGAAAGCGGTCCATTTTGTCTCAACAATTTCCACACTGCCTATTCACTTAGGTTATGGTCTTACTGAACTTGATGGAGAATATGGTTATGGTACTTCAAAATATCTTGCTGAGAGAATGATTGTGGCCGCTCGTTTCCGCGGAGCGGTAGCTTCTTCTTATCGCCTGCCATTTGTCGCTGCTTCAGGTACTAATGGCCGCTTCCGTCTTGATCGTGGCGACTTTTTGAATAATCTTGTTATGGGGAGCCTTGACTTGGGAGCTTTTCCATCCTTAAATACCACGTTGTCCAGCGTTCTCCCGGTCGATTATCTATGCAGCACTATTGCCATGATTATGACTGAGGACCAGGGACGCATTGGTGAAGATTACGACTTTGTGAATCCGCGCGCGCCCACTTTTGACACCTTCTTCGGGATTATGGGTGCTGCCAGTGGTAATCTGGAAGTACTCCCTTTCAGTCAGTGGCATCGTCGTGCCCTTGAGTATGCAGCCCTTAACCCGAAGAGCCCCTTAGCCCGTATCACCACTGTTCTTGATGGCTATACAGACGAGACCGCCGGAGATTTACTCAAGGGAAGCCCTGTTGGCAAGCACGTCTTCGGGTTGGATGTATACCCAGCCCCGTTGGTTGGTGAAGATTACATACATAAATATCTGGATTCAATCAATTCCACAAGACAAAATGGTGGGCTATGAGTAAAAAAAAAAAAAGTAAAATAGATTGATAGACTAGGATATTATGCACATCTCGGTTACATCTCGGTTACCCAGTCAGTATTTTAACTTCCATCGCGCCGCACCGGTATCAGGAGATTAACGGGTACAAGTCGATCATCGTTACCGGCTTCATAAGATGTATGATCATGTTTAGCCTATCTAGATGTGCCCAGTTCACTGTCTTTTTTGGAATCCGGTCTTAACCTACAGACACGTACGTAACATGACTAGGTCATGTTAGGGTCGTAAACAGTAACTGCATCTTTCTTGACCCTCATCCTTTGGCTCTTTCCATAATCTCCACCACTCTCCACAAGATCATTTTCATTCTCCCACTCCCACCACTTCAAAGTCCTCCATTTAGGGCGTAAGACGCACATAACCTGCCCCTTTATCAAACCCATAGATATAGGGCCGTAGGTATTGCTGTCAAAAGACAAGTCGGGATCAGTTGCGTCACCTTCGACCCAAACATGATTCCAGGGAACAATCTGGGTTTTTTGGTCTCCCTCTCCAGACTTCGGCGGTCGTGTGGTGACAACATCGCCCGGTAGGGCTATGATACGTTTCACAGACAATTTGCTTGGTTCGGTCCTAGAACTAGATCCGCGCAACGATCTAAATGTAATATCGATCGATTAGCATCAAATAGTTGGAATACAAATAATTGGGAGGATACTAACGGGAATACCACCACCATTCCTCTTCTTAAATGCAGCTTTGTGGCATATGTGACGTCCACGAGCACCATCTCGCTATCGATATTGTCGATATTGTAGCCCTTATTTAAATATGGTGACATAGATGCACCGCTGATCCATTTGACATCCAAAACATGTTCGCGGAAAACTATGAAGAGAGCTAACCCCTGGATTGTGAATAAAAATGTGTCGAGTGCAGCATTTCTGCCAAACGAATATCGTGAGCGACCCCGCGGTCCATCCATGTTATTCGTAATATTATTGCCATGGTGCTGAGTTTTGGAATCATTACTGCTAGATGCAGCTGTTGAACATCGTTTGTGTACCGAATTGAGCTTGGATATATGCGATTTTAACCTGGAAGGAGCTGCGTTTGGGTGCGACAATCGGTGGATAATACCAGGGTTTGGTTTCTTCAGGATCAATCGGGAAAGGCGAGAGGCCGATGGTATAAAGAATCCATTCAATAGTGATAACATGAGTAGAGGAAAAACCCCTGTTCTGGAGGCCTGTTGCTATATCTCATGCTCTTTGATCGTGGTTTGTACCTATTTTGGGCTGGGAATTTCTGCAGGTGAGGTTGCCCAGATCAGATAAGATAAGAAGGTCTTGGCATCAGGATGCAACCTTGAAATTCAATCTTGACTGCAAGTTGTCAACCTCACATCTGCAAGTTCGTGTGAGATACCATCTATACCCAGAATACCACATGTATACATTTAATCGAGGCTTTTGGTGGAATTATGGATACATAGGAGATAACATGTCCTATTTATTGTATACCGTTCAAGTCCGTCGGTCAAGATCTAACTTCAGCTATGTATCATGTTTATTATAAGGTATAGAGGAGCCTTACTATATAATTTTATGGACAACTTCTATATATTACTCTATAGAAGGAACATGGTATATAAGTTATTAAACAATGGAAGTCTGTCATGCTAAATTGCAATGGCTGCTATTCACATTGTTATCACGTAAGCTACAAGCCTTACTGAGAGGACAAAACCTCAAACTCTTCACTTTTGTTGCATTGTTACCTCTGTCTGCACTAATGACTCAGATACAACATTCACTCCCACATATAGTGCTGCAGAGAAGTACTTAAACTGTTATTACCCATACCTGCAGCCCTAGACCCCGCACTCTAGTGTAGCGGGTTTTTCTACTCAACTTACCTTAGAGTGGTGAATTTAAGGCAGTGGTTCGCGTTAAATTATCTTCATGTAAGTATTATCTATTTTTTCTTATCCTCTTTCTAAAAACGCGTCAACATTTATCCTTTAACTGACTATATTTATAGGATTATCAATGGCTCTTATTTGCAACAAAGTTCCCCCGGCTAGCGGAGCCACTCTGATGAGTCTCTCTACTGAGCTTCTGTGCATGGTTGCTGCAGAACTTGGTATGTCTGACGTGGGTCGACTTGTCCGCTGTAACAAACGCCTTAACGCCGCAATCACTCCGTTTTTATATCGATTCAAGGTCAAGCCTTATTTGTGGAAAAAGATGGCCGGTATAAAACCAGGCCAATACGCATATAAATCCCCAGTAGCAACATGGGAAACCGCCCACATGACCAGCATGCTTGTTACTCATACCCCCCTCGAATGGGCTGCCGTGATGAACCTGGGTAGTGCTATCACCAGAATGATAGGACCCAAGCCGGACCGAAACTTCTTTGTAGACATGCATTTTGGAAACGCTTTGGAGTTGGCATCTATGGTTGGCAGTGCAGCTGCTTTGAAAGCACTTGCAGCCACTCACACTGGGAGATGGCCTAGGGGCAAATGGGGTTATTATCCCATGCATCAGGCGGCTTTCAACGACCATATTGACGCTATTCAGGTTCTACTTGATGCTGGTTGCCCCATAAATAAGTTTGATGACCGTCATATGACTCCTCTTGCCGTGGCTACAGCTCGCAAGAAGATCGCTACTGCGGGATTCCTCCTGGAGAAGGGGGCTCGGAGAACCAAACTCTGCCGTGATGCCCAACTTGCGCTAGCTACACTCCTTGGAGAACCGCTACCTGATCAAGAGAGCGATAAGGCTACCAACTAAGTGAAAGATGCATTCCTGTATGTATCCCCCCAAAATGGGCGTCAATCAATGGTGTCTCCAGGACTAAACGCTAATTCTCAATGTAGTACGGAGTACCTCTACAACACTGATTCTCATATGAGAGAAGTAGAATCTCGCAGCAACCTGTCCTCTTTTAACCTCCAGATACCCGGCCTTTTCCATTTCATGTACTCGTTAATTTATCTACACAAACGAGGTTATCCACAGATCACCAAGCACATTATGTACCGCCACCCTTTTACCTGTGAAATATGAAAGTTAAATCCCACCTAGGCCGGTCGCGTCTAGTCATGGAGGTTCAAATCTGTAACTCAGCATTCATCTGTGTGTGAGAGCCATGGTCGAAAAATTGGCAGGACTTCATATTTCCTATTATTCCTATTTGCCATATGTAATTCTTTCCACAGAGCTCTAACTGCATCGCACTTCAACGCTCTATGAAGGCATCTCATTCGATCACGTACCAGACTCAATATGTACGGACGGAATACGTAAAAAGAAAGTAATATCCTGATCAGCTCCCTGTGTCAAGTGTTCTCTCTTCCATTGACTTCCGCATATCGAAGATCAGCCAGCCGATCCAACCTCGGGATGCACCCCCGCCTTTTCTTCTTTCCTTTTTTTCCCTTGACTCAGAGAAAGGAAACATAAATAATCTTCAGCCTGAAGGATGATGTACCACTACAACCCAGCCTGTATCGAAATATATACGCTACATAGCACATAGCACAGCGCTGAAGTTTACTTCGCGGCAAGCAAGTCACCCGTAGCCTTCAAGAAAGCGTACTAATCAATATCCAGAATCGTGTCGAACTGAATCAAGGTTTCTGCTCTCACACAAGCAATTATGTTTTATCGCTGGGTATCCATTTTGATCGCAACTTAAAGCTGATCAATCGAGGAACTAGACGCCTCGTCGCTCACTAAGAGAAAGCTCCGAGCAAATATTGCACTAGGAGCCTGTCCTCTTGTAGCCTTTATGGACAACAAGGGTGATCATAAAAGAATGTGCACTGATCCCCAATTTTTGTTGCTACTTATAGCGATACAGCCTCCCAACATATGCTTGGATGCACCTGAGATGGGATGGCATCGAGCCACAATCGATAATCTCATGTTCAAACGAAAAAAAGAAAATATAATGGTCCCAGGAGATAGCAGAATGATGCATGTAACAACAACCGTATCATGCGCTGTGTAACTTGGCGATTGTGGTGGGACTGGGGGAGTGAAGGAGTGTCTGTATGTATGCGATCTCGTTGTCTTACAGACAGCCATTGCCTTTTAAAACGGGAGCCGCATCCATGTATCATATGTAATAAACGAGAGGATGTATTTTCTGCGCTTGGGTAGTCCAAATTGATAGTGTCAATAAGCGTAAAAAAACTTTCTTCACCGCCCATGAGTCTGTGCCAACGGCTCCTAGGATATTTCGAGGATGCGATGCATGGTGTATCACCAGAACAATGCCAACTTGGTTGAGGGATACAGTGTGGTATTGGCCGGATGATTTGGCCTCCTTGACGCATCTGACTATTGAATCCATCATATTCCCCAGGGATTGGTTCAGCTTGCTTGTCTGCGGCTGTGAAGGCGTGCCATCCCAGCTGAATTTGCCCGAAGGAGCACGGCTGGTGCAGGGCAAACCGATCAGAAATGCCTGGGAGGGAGACAGAAATCCAATGAGTCCGGGCTCAGATGAAAGGGTTATTGGGCAGACTTTAGGCTCTGACGCTGCAACTAAACGTCAAACTGAGTATTGATTCAGACATCATGTACTCTGTATTTCGTATGGGTTGAAGAAAAAAGCCTTAGATATCTCATCTGAATAAACTGCAACACCACAAACGGCAGAAACTGTCGGGATGGCCGAGTCTGGAATATGCAGGAAGGCAGGGAGAACTACAAGGCTTGAGAAGAGGCTTCCCCATCGACATACGGACGATATTTTGTAGACCTCGGTTGATTGCAAATGAGAAAAATATCAGTCTTGATAGCCACGGAAATCGCCGTGAACAGATTCATTGCCCATGGATATGGACCTTCCATGGGAAGACTAGCTGCAAATCCTGAGCTGTGGCCGGCGACCTAACCGATAGGCATTCCACAAATAATGAGAACCCGCCACTCCACCGTCGACAGCTGGATTTCTTTCGTGGGAGAGCTTCTTCTTTCGATACGCCAATTATGAAACGAGAACACCTACCAGAAAGATCATAGAAGCCATATCGTACGGATACCACTAACGAAGCAATAGGTGATGAGCTTTTAAGGTCTCCACCAGCTGAGCTAGATAATGCCCAAATTCCTCGGGACTGCTGGAAGCATGTGTTAAAAGGTTAAGAAAAGAGTGAGAAAAAAAAAGGGGGGGTCTGGTCCAAGCAGGTTGAATCGAAGAACCGGCAGAGTTTAAGACAAACAAAATCCAATACAAAATATAGAAAATGGGGGAAAATAAAATTCAACTGGAGAAGAGATGAATATCACCAGTGATATGCTGAAAAAAAGCGTATGCAATGAAGCTTGCCTTTTTAGGGAAAGTCTTGCCTAGCCTGAACTTGTCGCCACGAGTGCAGGGTAAATTGATCCAATATCAGCGCCCGCAGGCAAGATTGGTTGAATTGTGTTCCCAAAGAAGAAAAGGAGAGAAACAGAATCGCCTGCCTCGGTCGATGGCTAAGAGCCTAGGAAAGCTTTGCCAGTAGGTCTAGCCGAACATGCTCGAAGGCCTGAGAGGTCATAACTGCTTCGAGATATAACTATAGTGTTAGTAGGCCTGTTTTATTATCAGGGAAGGCTAATTCCCCACCCAATATGGAGCTGTTGGCATCTTAGTGCGCACTTAGTATGCCACCTCTTCACGCCCTGTCACCTCATCCTTGTTAAAAAGTGGCCTTTTCCCGGAGATGAAGGGTAAGGAAGCGCCAGTACGGAGTATAGTGCCAGTGTCAACGGCCAGTTTCTAACTTTCGGGAAAGATGTGTTAAACAACTTCAGCCACGCATCACGATCCACAAGCCAGTCGGTGGGCCGTTTATTGTGGGGGAAAGCTCTTCCCGATTTTTGTAGCTGGTGAGTGATTGAAGGTCCGCATTTTCAAAAGCTTTTTATATGTTTATTATTGTTACTAATTTTTTTGGTCGGCTTCTTCCTCCGCTATAGAACTCTGTGAGTTATTATACGATTTATCCGATAGAAAAGGGGGTTGGTACTTACCATTTGCTATGAGCGGAGTATAGTTGTCCATGTAATCAACAACCGAACAGGGTTTCAGACGAGAATAAAAGCTTCTTCACAGTGAGAAAACGTTCTCTCTTCCTGCTTTTTGAGATCCATCAGATCTGCCCTGCCAGGTGGAATGCCATATCCGAAGTAACTACTTACGTACGTGTAATTGTTAGTAGATGTTCCAGGGAGCATGAAAGCTTGTGATAGGAAGACGCGAGCAAGCTGTGTTACAGGTCTGATATGCACCTTATCCATGGCTAAGCAACTGACGGCAGCCGAGGTTCTGCAGAGTACATCTGTCACAGCCTGCTACAACTTCCCCTGAGACCTGTCTTCTGTCATCTGCATCTCTGCTGTTCCTTTTCCTCCCGTATCCTTCAATCTCTTTCCTGCATCTCCGAGCTCACTTCATGGATCCGTCCGGAGTAAGATAGAGTACGAGATAGAGAAAAAGATAAAAATAAAAATAATTAAGGTTGACCTAAGCAGGTTGACTAAGATATGTATTACATAATACGGATAAATAAAATACCGCTTATTAAACGGTCCAGTCACGTGGAAACCTACCTTCCCCACAGGAGCTTCGACAGCTTCGACGAAGATGCAAGAGAAGCAGACGCAGACGGGGACAAGCAAAGGAAGAAGACGGCCTGAAAGGACATAGTGAGAGGACGAAGTCAAAGAGAGACGGCCGCACATACAGATATTTGGATGGTGAGGGCCACAAGTTTCATAGAGACAGCCCTGGGCTGCAGACATTCAGAGTGATCGGTGATCCTCGTGGGACAAACGTCATATCAAACTGTTCTGCCTGCACTAACAGGTAGCTACCATCACCTCTACGTCAACCTATCCACAACACAGACAAGCAAGAGAAAAAGACCGTGAAAATGGCGTCTGCTATCCTCCCCCTGGCTGAAATCCCTACATTGTCTCTACTCTATCGTCTTAGGCATCTTACGGCAGCGGCTACCCCGCAGGTCTCCACGCCATCGCAACGACTCAACGATATCATCAGCCATGTAACCCATGATATCACCCGGCTCGAAGTTGACTGCATCGTGAATGCCGCGAATGAATCCCTTCTCGGTGGCGGAGGCGTCGACGGGGCCATCCATCGAGTAGCGGGCCCAAACCTGCTGCGAGAGTGTCGTACACTTGATGGATGCCAGACGGGTGATGCCAAGATCACGGATGCCTATGAATTGCCATGCAAAAAGGTCGTCCATGCCGTGGGACCCGTATACGTGATGGAAAGGTTTCGTGGAGGTCCTGGTCGGGGTGATGTGCGAAGACCAGAGATGTTGCTGAGAGGCTGCTACCAACGCAGCCTGGAACTCTCAGTCGCCAATGGGGCAAAGAGTATCGCCTTTTCGTCGATTAGTACCGGGGTTTATGGGTATCCAAGTGTCGAGGCGGCCACTGTGGCGATCAAGGTGGTGAGAGAGTTCCTTGAGTCCCATCCCGAGTCATTGGAGAGGGTCATCTTCTGTACTTTTGAGAGAAAAGATTGCAGGGCATATGATATGCTCCTCCCGTACGTTTTTTTTTTTTTTTTTTTTTCCCCTTCTGTCGTTCTCCAACCGTTCTCCACCATGGGTATTTGAACCGGGAGGGATAGCAAAAAAAATAATTTAAAAGAAGGAATCGAAAAAGAAAACAATCCAGCTAACGAGTTACTGAATTTTGATGCTATAGTCAATATTTCCCTCCCACTGAACAGGATCTTCCGCCTTCCACGACCACTAAGGCAGAAGAAACAGAAACTGGAGCTGGCGTTCCACATACCCCCGAGATCCTCGCCGCCAGTCTTCCTGATGCGCCAACATCTGAACCAGTGACTCAGGGTAGTGGCTCCACGGCTAAAAAGGCAAAGCTGGCCCAAGATAATAGCACCATCACTGCTCGAGACCTCGAAGATGACGATGATTGGGAAAAGGTTGACCAACCAGTGAACACTAAGGAGAACCTCGACGACGATCCGGTGGAAGTTGATAACGGTCCAACCGCGGCAGACGTCCAGAGCGTTTCCAGTGCCGCCGATCTCGAATCCTCTCATGAAGGGAAATTCAGATAAATTCAGTCTTGACATTGACAGGCTGAAGGAATTGCTTTTTCCCTCTCTCCTTTTTTTATATTTATTTTGTCCAAAGTCCCCAACCACCCTTGTATACACCGTACTTCAAGCCATTAAACCTCCTCGTTGGTTCTTTTTTCCTTTTCTTTCTTTTCTTCTTCCCTCCTCTCCTCACGAATGTGATATGATACAATGTGGTCAATGTACTCTGGAATTACGGATTTGGCTTAAGGGATTATGGGGTTGATTGGAGCATGGCTGTCTATCAGATAAAAAGTATGCGTGTTCCCCAATGCAGACATCGGGCTTTCCAAACCGACCATGTTTTCTTTTGTCCTTCTGCCCTTTTTATCGCGTCAATCCAACCCTTGCAGTTCCACCTAGTCAGGGGCAACCGTAGCCTAAATCTCCCCATCTCCTCCACTGGATGCCCCAAGAGGATCGTCAAGCCATGAAACGGCCGGGCCACCTTGTCTCCTCACATATATGTATGCATTATCTATAGATTATCGAGGTCCGAAAGTCCGGCCGGAAGGTTGAAGCGGAGCGAAGAGTCACGCCTGGGCGTTTGCGCCGGCCAACTAGTTAGACTATATTAGGGTTAACTATCTAAGTCTGTGTAAGTACGGAGTACATGTACATTATTACCGCTCCATACGGAGTAGCCTTGTGATACTCATCGATCGTTCGATACCATGGAACGGGGACTCTACTAGTTGTCTTGTCTTCGTCACCTTAGTGATATGATATGGGTTTGCATCCTTTGCCCCTGTGCTAGATGCCGATTTGTCGATATCCCATCTATAAGACGGACGGTATATACGGATATCTCCCAGCACAACGGACCGGGGAGCCAAGCTGAAAGGGGAAACTCGAGCAGAGCAAAGGGCCCCTCGACGTTCGTAAAAACGGTGAAATCAGGGAAGAAGAAAGTAAAAAAAAAAAAAAGAAAGAAAGATAATGGAAGGAAGGGAACGCTTCGGAGATTTTTCTCCTTTTAGACCTTAACGGGGTAAGGTTCTATATCAAACCTGTTAACCATAAGTCTTAGCTAACGATAATCCATACTAATCTGCGTAAAAGACCGGACAGGCAGACAGGCAGACAGACCGAAAGTGAGTGTGAGATCTCTGTTTTTTACAGTTTTGTGAGCGGAAAGGTTTCGTTTTCGTTATGAAGATTTAGATGAGATACGATTCGCAGGGATTGGAATGCAAATCCCGATCATCGGATGGTGTTACCGAGGAGAGCCAGGAGTCAAGCAGGATGGTATGATATTATAGCACAGGAATATGCCAATATATTCCCTACTTTTTTGCGCTTAGTGTGCCAGGGGGGAGGGGTGTTAAATGACGATGCACTGCCCCCAGAAACCGGACTTCTGCCCCTTTTCCTCCCGCCATGAAATTGGGAGAACGAGAACGAGGGAGCGATAGGAGGCAGCTCAGAAGAAAAGAAGGACGGTAAAGATGGGGAGTAGAGTACTCCGTAGCTCGTTCCTACAAATCCCGACTGTAGTAATGTCTTTTTATATCAGCGGCCTCCAAGCGTCTGCTGAGGTGATTGGGCTGGGAACGGTTCTGCAACGTCCTTTCCCCGTCCCCTGCTTGCGCAATTGGCGCCCCCTATTCAGGGAGTTTTTCTTTTCTTCCTGCTTGTTTGCTCGCCTTTTTTTTCTTTTTCTTCCCCGTCCACTGTACATGTGGTTTCCCCCATGCTTAGTTTCGGGCTCTTTTGAAAAATATCCTAGGAACACAAGATGGGAATGGGGATTTTGCATCAACCTAATCTAGGTTACATCATGGTATTAGGCGATAAAAAAGAACGGGCGTGTTGCATAAAAGATGGGGGGGGGGGCAAGCAGCGAAGGCGCAATGGGCATATGCAGTACGCTGGTTGAGTAGAGAATCGGAGGCCTTTCCTGGGGCTATATGTGCGGGATGTATGCTTCATGCGAGAGCAGAAGTAGACAGAGTGTACAGCAAAAAGAACGGCTCTAGACCTTCGGTGCAGTCAGATAAGCAAGGAGGCGTTGCGGCTGTGAACGAGTAAAGATTGTACCTCCATCGACCGGCTGAGCTCTAGAAAGCTTGAGAGTTAACATCTTGCATGAAATATTTTGTTCCATCACACCAAGCAGGGATAGAGAGATCATGTTGGAAGCATGTGGGAGAAAAGGAGGACAAGAGATTTTGTTCCTCTTGATCGTATAGAGCCTTGTTTTTTGTAGTTTGGTTGTAAAAGATTTCAGCACCTGTGGCTGGGTTGAACGCATAACGTAAGTGTATCTGGCAGACCTGTTTTAAGGATGGAAACCCATTAGACGATGCTTGAGGATCATTCGGCTATTGACAGGGTTCCTTCAGGGTTTATTTTGTTGATTGAAAGCTCCTCTCGTCGTATGTAATAATCGAGCTGGTGATATTAAGTATCAGTATATATATGTGCTGACATATTATATAGCCAGGTCATCCCTCGGAAACAGTGTATTCCGCCAATAGAATGTCGGATATCGCTGTCTTTTTTGACGAAGCAGAAATAGGGAGGGCAGATTAAGTGAAAATCCCAGCCATTAAAACGAGAGAAGTCAAGCTCTGCGTCCTGTTTTCTTTTTCGGCTCTTTCTCCTCCTCGCCTCGCCCGTTAGGCAACGGCGGCAGCGCAAGATGGCCGTTGAGATGGACATGTCATTTTTTTGCCCTCTTAGTTACTCCTTCGCTTGCCTTTCTTCTCCACTTGGGGTCTTTGTTTCTTAGTGTATATGACGACATTGAAAGTCCCATGCATAGTTATCCCTTTCTTTTCGTGGCTTCCTTTTCCCCTTCTCTGGCCCTTCCCATGCGGAAACGGGGATGGGATCATGGATTGGGGAGGCGGGAAAGATCCCTAGAAGACCTTGGCGACTCCAGCCGTTGACAATCTGCAGCCTGTTGCATCCTGGGACCAGCAGTAAAAGTACGAAAAGTATCGTAGAGTTTTCGAAGAGGAACGGGACAACCAGAGCGAAAAAGGAAAGTGGCCTCAAAAGCAGGCTAGAGGTGTAAGATGGTTACATTACTTCTGGAACCTGAGCCCGCTGGTTCTCGTTCCCGTGTCCTATCGATGGCCTCATTCTTCCGATCCGAGGTGGATAGAAGTATAGTAGCAACGGATTTTAAATATCCTTGAAGAAGGCAGAGAAAGCCGCTAGACGAGCCCATCAGATGTAGAGATTTTCCCCTGCTCACCTGCCAAATTGGTGAGGCGGCCCGTTGATCAGGCTTAGCGGTATGGAGAAGAAATAATGCTCGGGGAATGGTGGACTCTTCTGTAAGCCCGATCGATCGTATGTTCCGATCTAAGACAGCAAAGTTAGCCCTCAGCCTTAGTGTATATAATTTTATGTAAGTAACTGATCCCGAGCATCTCCATAAGATTAACAGTCAAAAACCCTGTTATATATAGAGTAGTTCTTTTCATTAAACAACAAACCTGACAGTCCGAACACATGGAAGAAGTAAATGAGCTGTGTATATGCGACAACAGCAATATTGGATCTCGCTTGTGTCTCGTCCCTTCTAATTTGCCTTCAATGGCTGGAGTAAGGACAACGTATCGATCTTCAGTGTAACGTCTCTCGGGACCGATAGGGATGAGGACAGTGCCATACAGTCATAGAATCATGCGCTCTCGCGTATAATTTGTGAATGCTGGTTCTTGTACGATGTAAAAGGCAAGTGATAGGCCATGATTTGTTAGCTGACCGGGAGTTGTGCCATGGTTCAAGCAATCCCAAGTGCCTGGATATAATTTTCAGTCCGCCTCGCCAATAAGATGGTGTGGTTTGGGCGGAGGATGTTTTTTTTGCTGACTTTTTACAACGCAGCCATCTAGTAAAAATAGTTAATCTGTCTCACCTTGAAGAAAGAGGGGCGCTTGTCTGCCTCCTGTGTTGCGAGTTGTCTGTTGTTTGTTGGATCCATATGCTATTGGCATTGCAGCTGGCAACTTGGACCCAGATATTCGGCTTCACCTCCTATTGTTACACTTCCATTCCACACTAGTTTAGTTAGTTCAGCTCAGTTGTGGTGGGATGGGGATGGATATATGGAGATGACGATGGGGGAAGCAGGGGAGAATATTCCGGGTTTGGAAGATTTCAGACCCGTCGTACTCCGTATATGCGAGTGCTTGTCATTCTGGCTTGTTTGCTGATCGTTTTGGACATGCACCAGCATTAAAGTCAAGTTACGGAGGAGAGACAGAACATATCACCACCACCAGTCTGTCTGTCGTGACAGATTCCTGGATCAGCGGCCCAAAATCCACATCCGTGTCCCATATCCTTCTCATATTAATCGTTATTCCTCCCCTTTTATTTTGGTGCCACGTCCAGAGTTACGGAACCCAGTCAGTCGTATCCGTGTCTCGGAGCAACTGCTTGCACGAATTTATCAGATCAAGCGGCTCAACCGGCGTTCAACCGTTGTTGTTTTAGTAGTTATGGAGAAAGACAGCAAAATCTGATTTCTCCTCTTTGTGCGTGAAAATGTATCTGTGTGTGTATGCATCTCTCCTGAGACTATGTCCGCACATCCACGCCACATCCGCCTTCCATCTGGCCGGATTGCTATCGTGCATGGACAATAAATCAACTAGTGCGTATTTGACGGCGTATATTATGCTGTATAAACACCGTTTTATGTACGGAGAAGGGAAAGAGAGGCCCTGTTGCTTTTTTGATCGTGCTTCCCGCTGAAGAGAGCAAGGTCACCCTGTTTGATGCTGCATTTCGAGGCCTCTGCCTCTGCCTCCTCGTATCCAACCCCTGCTAGGGGAAAAAGCCCTAATCTCGATGGTTCGCGGGCCGGATTCCCGATCTGTCTTCCTTTTTATTTTGCGTTTTTGTTTTATATTTTTCAATTCCTCTTGACAGGTTTTTGCAGGTCCCCATGTTCCAATCTCCAATCTGCATCTCCATCTGCATCATCATCTTCTTCATCATCATCACTGTATCGAGAAAACTCAGGAATAATCACCGTTACCTCTCTTGCAGTTTATCCCCCCCCCCCCCCCTCCTGTCTCCTGTCTGTCTGTCTGAATGCATGTGTCTGTCTCCCCCTTGCTCGTCCCAGAGCATGGCCAGGAACTCTCGCCTTCCCCCCCCCGTCCGTTGCAAGAGAAGGCTGGTGGTCAGGTCAGGGGGCAACCACCACGCCATCTGTTTTCTTGCTTTTTCCTATACTCTCTTTGCTTCTTCTGTATCTTCTGCGTCCTCTCCTCCTCTCTTCTTGAGACTCGCTGGTTGTGCAGCTTTCCTTGTCCCACAGTATAAGCGTGAGCGCGAGATCTGATCTATCTGCTCGTCCACGCCACTGGCCATCGTCATGTGTGATCTTCGTATATCTGCAATCTCTGTATTTCACACCTTTGCCTGGATGATATCTGCAGGCCCGTCTCTCATTCAGCTTCGCCGTCCTCGTCGTCTCTGGTCCAGGATCGTAAATCCCCGACGCTAGGCCCTGTGAGCCCTGGATCTGCTTCCACAAAAAAATGAAGAGATAATAGCGATAATAATTATGATAATAAAAAAAAAAAAATTAAAACGAGAAAGAAAAAGAAAGATTAAGTGAGAAAAACGTGTCTCTGATTGATCTCAAAACGCCTGGTACCACTCCACAGAGAGTCAAGTCAGCTCTTTTTTTAAGAAAAAAAAAAAAAAAAAAAAAAAAAAAAAAAAAAAAAAAAGAAACATCCCAGACGTATATCAAGACCCGCATTATAAGTACACATGTGCCAAAGACAAAAGGGTCAGGGATGTCAACAGTCCAGAGAGAAATAAGAAAAAGGAGCAGCAGAAGAAGAACTGCAAAAATAAGGGACCCCGTACTGCAAGGAGTAAGCAAGCACGAAACGGTGTGTAATATCCGGCCCATCGATAAGCTGGCTGCTGGTGGTTGTTGCTGGCGGTGCTGCTGGCGGCCGGTGTTGTCGTTGTTATTACTATTTTTGACTAAGCGGCCGTGGACGTCGACGTCAACTTCATAAACCTCGACCTCCTTCGACTTCATCTCCGGTCTTTTTCCTCTCTGCCTCTGCTCCCTCGTATTTCTACTTCAATCCGCCTCAGCGCTGCTCCAAGTCATCACTACAGCCCTCCTAGAAGAATTCCCTGATTGTCTACCTCGAGTCTGCCTTTCCTGCAGGCCCCCTTCACGTGTATCCATCCGCCATAGACATAGGAACTGCTGTGGGAAGACGAAGCAGAGGACAGCAGAAGAAGACGACAACGAGGGAGAAAAAGAAAAGAAACGACCTCTGCCAGCAAATCCCGAAGCCCGACCAACAGCAGGTTCAAAAAGAAACAAAGCAGCAGCGGTTTTGTCTTGTATTGGTTGAAAGACGGACGCAAGGCAGCAGACGACAGAGAGAGCAAAGGAGCCATCCCATCCTAGAAGACTCGACTCTGGCGAGGAAGCCCCAGATAGAGCAGAGCCAGCAAGCAAGCAAGCCAGCGTTGACGAAAAGAAGCAAAAAGGGACGAAAAAGAAACCAAGACCACAGTCAAAAAAGGGAAGAGAAGGAAAAAAAAGCATGGTTCTTTTGCGTGCGCTGTGAATCTGATATCCGATCTGATCTGAACCCAGCCCGCCCGCATCCAACCATTGCACGCGAAAGAGAGATCCGTCCGTACATTAAAAAGGGAGAACGATCTTTGTACGCCCTCGTCTCGACTCTCCTCCTCATTCATCCACCTGGCTGCTGGATTGGCCCTCTCCGCTGGCGTCTCCCCTTTCGATCTGGCCAAGATCCAGCCCGCCGGCCCAATTTTTGGCTACCGTGCTACGCTTTGGCCGTGAACCTGCAACAGCCCGTCAAAGCTTATACGGGGAAGTCTCTCTGATATACTGTCACATATACACATCTATATACGTATATCGATCGATCTAAGCACACCTGGACCGTGTCTCCGTGTGTATATAAACATATACATCTGTACGTCTAGATACGGTCTCGATCCGTACGCCCGCCATCCAACCGATCTCATCTGGGGAAGAAGGAACCTTCCTTTCGCCGTCTCGACAAGCTGGCTTTTTTTTGTTTTTGTTTTTCTCCATTTCTCCTCCCTCTTGCTCCTCGAACTGGCGAGTGACAGCCCCCGGGTACTCGCAGCAACGGAACAGTGAGCAAGCAGAACCACCTCGTATCGCCGGGTAGTTCTGATACTGTTTCAAGTTCACCCTCGTCCCAAGCAAACCACTTTCAAAAAAATATGAGCTCTGTCTTCCCTTGAGCCAAATAAGGTTGACCGATTACGTTATTTCCCGTACCTTCAAGAGCATATTTTAAAGTCGACTTTTAGCGCCGTGAAGCAATCCAAAAAGGAAGCAAAAGGGTGGAAGAAGAAATTAACAAAAAAAAAAAAAAAAAACCAAAAGGAAATTAACAAACAGAAGAAAAACAAAAACTTGCCGCTATCCAGAATCCATTCAGAGGCCATATACTATACACTCGATCCCCCCCCCCTCTGCCTCGCTCTCTCTCTCGGAGAGACCAGCTGGGCTCGCACGCACCGCACGCGTGCCACTGAAAGAGCACAGCGGACTCTGACGACATAAAACAGACTCTGGTCTGGAGCTGCTCCTGTACCTGTACCTGTTCCAGTTACCGCCATTCGGATTTGCTCGTCTTCTGGTCCACGGGACGCCCGCTGCAACCGCACCTCTCAAAACCGATATCCTGCTACCCCTGGATTAAAACAGCTCTTGTTTTCTCTCACCACAACCCTGGTTTCTCCGTCTTCAGCGGCAAGCAAACACCCTGCTACATAGTCTCCCATGGCGACTGGACTCACTGCCTCTTCGTCTTCTACTCATCTCTTCCATCGACAGTCCTCCACCATGTATCACAGCAATCAGCCGCAATATAACTACTCTCCTCCCACTCACCACCAACCGCCTCCGCCATCGTCCAGGTCGTCGGCAGAGATATCTCCTTCGACTCGTCCGCATAGGCTGGCCGATGTTCCAGTTTCTTCCCACCCTCCCAGCGTAAAGTCGCTGCCGTCTATCCACGAGGCACTCGGAAAGAGCAATCCTCTACCATACCCTCACCCTCAGCCGTCAGTATGCGGCCCCTCGCAGGCACCGGGTCACATTGCGCCTTCATCGAATCTCATGACTGGCCCAAGTGCGGAAGGGCCGAGTGGGCCATCAAACCCGTTCTCGTCAACAAACTCCTCAGCCCCATCCCTCCGGGAATCCATCCTTAACTCACAGCATCACCCCTCTGCTCCATCTCAGTCCGAAGGCTCGATAAGGTCTCAGGACTCACAAACCCGCTCTATACACTCCATAGGGTCGGAGAAATCGTCTACAAGGAGCTCGGTTGCTGACAGAACATCAATATGTACCTCACATGCACCTAGCTTTGACATGCTATCTACGAGCTCGACTGCCGTCTCTTCGCCAACTAGCTATGTGTCGCCAGTGAGCTACAACCCGCCCTCCTATTCATCACACCGCAGTGTCCCTACTTCGCAAACTTTCCCTCAACCGTCCTTCGAAAACAGACCTGCCCATTCGACATGGAACTTTGGCACTTCCGACCATACCTCAATAGAGGGGGTAAAGTTGATGCAGAAAAACAATGGAGGACAATACTGTGATGAAGTCAAAAGACACCTTGATGATTACGACGTTCGCGCATCTCTAAACGAGGTATTTAATTTCCCATTCCGTCATGTTGCTAGTTGACTCGTTCGAAAGAGAGAACAAAAAACGGCTAACTTTAATATACAGGTCCGAGACACGAGTTCCCGGACGCTAGATATACTTCGACCATATTCTCAACGTCCCCAGTCAGCTAGGGCAGAGTCAATCGATGCAGCTAGCTTGGTACCCTCGCTAGCTGAAATCGACGAGTTGCTCCACCTCCATCGCCACACGGCAGAGATTCTCGAAAGAATCCGTTCGGCCGCAATCTCCCATGAACACTCTCTAAACGAGCAGCGGAGTCACCAACAAATATTTAAAACAGAGCACACCCGCGAGAAAGAGCGGATGTCGATCTACGGCGAGGAATACAAAAATGGTACCGTCTTGGCAAGTGGCAATAACACTCACATAATGAATGGTTCTAGCCTCGAAAAGAAGCGCAGGGTACGATGCACTTTCCCCTCTTCTCCACTAAGCATGATCTATCATCTTCATTCTACACTCAGTTCCGCTCTTGCTAATCTCCAAACTGTAGAAAGCTGCCCCACCTGGCCGATGTCATAGCTGCAATCGTGCCGAAACCCCTGAATGGCGCAGAGGACCTGACGGCGCTCGAACTCTCTGCAATGCTTGCGGTCTACACTATGCCAAGCTTACTCGCAAACAGGGCATGAACAAGACAGCCTCATCTACGTCTTCCTCGTCGCAGATGGCAATAGCTGCAAGTAATATTAGGCCCAGAGCTGGTGTCGGCCGATCACCACCTCTCCAGCCCTGATATCAACATGCAACTCCTGGAGATAAATCAATGTCACTTCATATCCTTCCTTGGTCCACTATATACCATACTATATATATTTGTGCGATGTATTTTTATACATATCTTGTCGGTCTTTTCTCCAACCATCCCCTCCCTCCTTTCTACTTTCTTACTGTCTTATCCAAAACTGGGTGGTTCGGAAAGGTAAAAATAAACCTAAAGATTTATTTCAACATCCGGGGGCGTTTCTTGCTCGTCCTTATTGCACCGTTCGATTGATTTCTTGTCTCTTTTATTTTTATTTTATTTTTATTTTATTTTATTTTCTTTATTTTTTATCGTTGCATGTCTATTTCTCCGGAATATCTGGAATACAGGGCCGTATGTATGCTGGGAATTGTCTCTTGTCACTTTGGAAACTGGAGTTACCAAATTTCTTTTACACACTTTGCATATGCGTGTTTGCTCTTTTACTTTGGGATGTGTCTGCCCCGATTATGCTCCTTGTTTTTCCTATCCTGTGGTTCCTGGATCTCTTTAATTTGTTGTCATATATACCCATTTACTATTAGCAGCTCTATCGAGAATTGGAGATTTTACCACCATGATAGATAAATCTACGTCCCAAAGCATCTCCTCTGTACCGTGTGCCGTATTGAGAAGAACACAGTGAACGAACCCAGTGGCCAAAAAAGACAAAAAGTGGGTTTTCTGGCAAATAAGGTAATGACGGGTGCCTACCCGCCAACCTTATCTGAACCGTTATCCAACTTTCGTCCTCAGCCAGCCTCTCAACGTTTGCTTGAGCTTGATTGGCGTCATAACAGTTAGGTATAAGCGCCATCTTGATTCGAAATGGTCTACGGTAGCTCCTCTTGACCCAACATAGCTTGACTTACCCGGCTTCCGGTCCCACGGGAATTCAGATTGCAAAAGCAACAATATCAGACAAGGCTGTGATGAAAATGCCTTGTGGAAACTAAATTAACTTAGGCAAAAAAAGAAAGAAGGAAGGAAAGAAAGGAGAAAAGAAAAGGAAATAAAGGAGAAAGACAAAAAAATCAAACACGTCCCTTTCAAAGATGTTACTCCGTTCACATGGAGATATACTTAGGTGCCGAGAAACTCCACTGTAGCCCACCCCTCGAATCGCCCGCGATGTGTTGTCTTTTGACAGATGGAGCCTTCAGTGGCAATTTTGAAATATACCCTTAAACATGACTCACTTATATGCCTGTGTTCTCGAAAATTCTTTCAGTGGGGATTTTCGGATTCTCTGCATGATCTCCGGTCACGTCTTTAGATGAAATAACGAAACCTGCTCCGTGGGGTATGGATATGTTTCAAACTCGTGGGGAGTTAATCGTCATTTATTATCCTTGGGATTGCCCTATATATGGAGAACTTTGCTTACTAAAATTCCCTGGGGATGATTATGTATTATCTCGCAACCGTCCTTAACAGGAACAACATCCATTACCATTAATGCATACCCGGACGCCGACTCGGGACGGAAAAGTGTCCCCTTTCAAGATTCAACGCGACATGTGGCTAAGACACCACCTCCTGCCAAAATTTCATGTGTATAAACCCATGACCCGGCTCTTCCCAAGATTGTCTCATACATATTGAAGGGACCATTCAAATCTTTTCTGCAACGACCTTGACCCGGGGAATATTCCGGTCTGCCTCCTTCTCCCGTGGAATTTTCCAAGGTTACAGTTTTGGCCCTTAGATACGGAGTACGTTAGTTGAATATAGAATTTTGCAAGGCTCAGCTCTTCCAATCAAAATCTCTATGCGCTGTTCCGGTCAAGGGTGAAGGGGATACCCAACCCAACAACACTATATACCCTGACAAAGATGAAGATATCTTTCTTCCGTTGGTGGAAAAGCAGGGGTCTGTCAAACTCCCCGATGCGAATTTGCAAATCTCGAATCACGGAATTCACTTTCGTATATGGTGATGGATGCGCACATGTTCCAGGATCGATTGGCTGGAATGGACATATGTGCCATCTCCGAACGCCTCCTCACCCCTATGACGTCTCAAAGAGAGCAAGAACCCGAAAAGGTAAGGTGAATAGATTACGTGATGGTAACCCTTCATATCACCTACGATTGCAAAGATGAGATTTGAATTGTACTCCCGAATAAGGGGGGAAGTATCAGGAGAAGGAAGACATTGGAAACTCAGGAGCCGGACGCCGAAGATAGCCTGACACTGCTAAGCAATGAGGCGCTCTTCAGACTTGCGAAAGCATTACCAAATTAGTTTTGTCTCTCATATTCCAAAATTCCAACGACATGGAATTGGCACTGCAAGCATCGCAGTTGCATGTTTCATATAAGGTGGCTCTCTGCCCCAGAATCTCGATAAGCCGGAAGTATTGAAGTCAAGCTACACGTGATC